>NC_092123.1:3459245-3793620 GCF_045679555.1 Salvelinus alpinus
TGTTAGATGTTTGGAAGTAGCCTAGAGCTACAAAGTGTAGTAGTCTCTGGCAGCCCATTGTCGACAGCCAAAGTATATGCAAACAGATCTCGAACATTCAGATGCAACTATGCAACGGGAAGGTCAAATGTTGAAGTTCAAAAAACAAAGTTATGCAGCTATTTTTGCATTTTGCAACAATCATGGCAGTATTTAGTATTTATTAGGATCTCCATTAGCTGCTACCAAAGCAGCAGCTACTATTCCTGGGGTCCGAACAGGATTAGAACAACTACATCACAAAATAAATCAATACAACATACAATACATTATTACATTATTACTCTATTACTACAAATTACAATATCAAATCCACAATATCAAATCAAATCAAATCAAATGTATTTATATAGCCCTTCTTACATCAGCTGATATCTCAAAGTGCTGTACAGAAACCCAGCCTAAAACCCCAAACAGCAAGCAATGCAGGTGTAGAAGCACGGTGGCTAGGAAAAACTCCCTAGAAAGGCCAAAACCTAGGAAGAAACCTAGAGAGGAACCAGGCTATGAGGGGTGGCCAGTCCTCTTCTGGCTGTGCCGGGTGGAGATTATAACAGAACATGGCCAAGATGTTCAAATGTTCATAAATGACCAGCATGGTCAAATAATAATAATCACAGTAGTTGTCGAGGGTGCAGCAAGTCAGCACCTCAGGAGTAAATGTCAGTTGGCTTTTCATAGCCGATCATTAAGAGTATCTCTACCGCTCCTGCTGTCTCTAGAGAGTTGAAAACAGTAGGTCTGGGACAGGTAGCACGTCCGGTGAATAGGTCAGGGTTCCATAGCCGCAGGCAGAACAGTTGAAACTGGAGCAGCAGCATGGCCAGGTGGACTGGGGACAGCAATGAATCATCATGCCAGGTAGTCCTGAGGCATGGTCCTAGGGCTCAGGTCCTCCGAGAGAGAGAAAGAGAGAAAGAGAGAATTAGAGAGAGCATTCTTAAATTCACACAGGACACCGGATAAGACAGGAGAATTACTCCAGATATAACAAACTGACCCTAGCCCCCCGACACATAAACTACTGCAGCATAAATACTGGAGGCTGAGACAGGAGGGGTCAGGAGACTGTGGCCCCATCCAATGATATCCTCGGACAGGGCCAAACAGGAAGGATATAACCCCACCCACTTTGCAAAAGCACAGCCTCCACACCACTAGAGGGATATCTTCAACCACCAACTTACCATCCTGAGACAAGGCCGAGTATAGCCCCCAAAGATCTCCGCCACGGCACAATCCAAGGGGGGGGCGCCAACCCAGACAGGAAGACCACGTCAGTGACTCAACCCACTCAAGTGACGCACCCCTCCTAGGGACGGCATGAAAGAGCACCAGTAAGCCAGTGACTCAGCCCCTGTAATAGGGTTAGAGGCAGAGAGTCCCAGTGGAGAGAGGGGAACCGGCCAGGCAGAGACAGCAAGGGTGGTTCGTTGCTCCAGAGCCTTTCCGTTCACCTTCACACTCCTGGGCCAGACTACACTCAATCATATGACCCACTGAAGAGATGAGTCTTCAGTAAATACTTAAAAGTTGAGACCGAGTCTGCGTCTCTCACATGGGTAGGCAGACCATTCCATAAAAATGGAGCTCTATAGGAGAAAGCCCTGCCTCCAGCTGTTTGCTAAGAAATTCTAGGGACAATTAGGAGGCCTGCGTCTTGTGACCCTAGCGTACGTGTAGGTATGTACGGCAGGACCAAATCGGAAAGATAGGTAGGAGCAAGCCCATGTAATGCTTTGTAGGTTAGCCGTAAAACCTTGAAATCAGCCCTTGCCTTAACAGGAAGCCAGTGTAGGGAGGCTAGCACTGGAGTAATATGATCACATTTTTTGGTTCTAGTCAGGATTCTAGCAGCCGTATTTAGCACTAACTGATACCAATACCATATCATTACAATGTGTGTGTGTGTGTGTGTATTTGTGTGTGTGTGTTTGTGTGTGTGTCTCTTCACAGTTCGCGTTGTTCCGTGAGGTGTTTTATTTGTTTTTTTTTCAATTGGATTTTACGGCTCGCTTGAGTTACTTGATGTGGAAGATGTCTGAGCTGTGTGTTAGCTGTTTGAACAGACAGTTCACAAAGGCAAGTGGTGATGCAGTCAATCTCTCCTCTACACCGTTCCAGTTCATAGTCAAGTCTATGAAACATGCCAGCATGATATTGTAGAGGAAACAGCTGATAGAAAACATTCCTCAATCATTTTGACACTCTCAAGGGTGGTCCCATGTAGTCTGTTGGATGAACAGATGTGATAAGCCAATTTGATAAGCACCTCGTCACATCAGGGGCACATACAGTATCTTTCTGTTTCACTGCACCGCCGGTTTCCTAGGCGACAGCCTTGCTGCTTCTGACTGGCTGAGTGCAATTTCCTGTTTTGTTTTGATTGTGACAATCAGGTTGAATGGTCCCTCCAGCGGGGCAGCAGCAGGGAGATTGTTACTTCTGGCAGGGAGGATGGCACTAACTAACATCCCCCAATGCAAACACTATGCCAACTGCCAATGTGATGTGTTACAGCTGGGATCTGCCCTTCATGAAGTGTCTGCATGTTGTTTGCAAAGATTAAATTTGTCCTACAACCAATGTCTCTATTCTTTTAGTGTATGGAGGAATTCTAGCCTGTGACTGTAGAGCCGGTGCTCTTGGTTTTAACAAACATGACTTCATACATTCATCTACTGTATGTACAGTATATGTCAACACATACTCACACATGTGTCGTGTATGACCTTAATATGATGTTAATCTACAGTAATGGAATGTCTCACGTGACATTAACACCATGGGGTAATCAAGTCGGACAATGTGAAAAAGACATGCCATCCAACAGTCAAAACCCATTAAATCAATACATCACCTACATCCGTGAAAGAAAGGGCTATCGACTCTAACGCAGCTCATTTGTCCAGATGTTTGCATGCAGAGCGGACAGACTGTTATGAGTAAGCTGTCCTTTTTTTCCATTTTAGCTGCACTGGCAGCCAACCAAATGGAGACAGTTTTGCTCGTGGTGCGGACGGACCTGAGACAGACAGATTGTTTCTCTCCAATAAGAACTGTGACTACATGGGTGTATCCCAAATGGTAGCCTATTCCCTATGTAGTGGGAAATTCCCTATGGACGCTGGTAAAAAGTAGTGCACTATATAGGGAATAGGCTGCCATTTGGGATGCCGCCCTTCTGTGAAGACATACTCAGTGAAATGTTTTCGCATACCTATGTTGACATATTAGCGAATGGAAGTGTATGGGTACAGGAAGGTCAGGGTAACTATAGACAGGTACAGTCAGCTATCTGTTGAAATGGTTATTAAAACATCCTGCAACATGCTATGCCCCATCACCTGGCTCCAATAAATGCATCATTCACCATTGATATTCATATCAACTAAATATCCCCACGTTACCAGGTTTCAAAAGCTTCGTGAAATGACTTTTGATACGCCGTCCCCTCCCCTCCTATCCTCTCATCTCCTCTTGCACCCAGGCTAGCTTCCGGAAAGACGTGATAAGGCACATACCATATTACATTTCACTCAGGATATTAAAAAGCACATAGATAAAATCTATGTAATATGTTGAGGGGTGTTTATGGTTCTCTCTCCATCTGAAACCATTTTAAACTCATATTTCTAAAGAACAGCTTTGTATTACATGTAATAGCTGTCAAAAGAAATTCTACACACATTTTTACCACGTCGTCTGCAAAAACTATTGTAGAGATGGAAAATCAAGCGGAACTGTATCGTAGCAGCAGCAGGCATATTATCCCAGAGCTGGTATTGTACTTCATGACTTAACACCTTTCTGTTATTTCAGGGGAGGTGAGGGGAGTTCTGCAATGACGGTATAGTCCCACATGGGAAGTACAGGAAGAATAAGGTGTTATGACAGATTGTGCTCCCCTTGATCTTAGTAACCTCTGGGGTGAGAGGCAACACTGTTTCAGAGATTATATTAATCCCAGCATGCGTCAGGAGAAGGGAAACCAGTTGTTTGAAGATGCAGGTTGTTTATATGACCGGTTCAGTGGAAAGTAAGTAACAGTAGGACAGCAGAAAGGTCCAAAGTGACGTTCTGGATCACTTGTCACCATCTTGACAGGAAATTATGTCACTCAACATGGAATTTTGAATTCAACTCTCATTGATATTGCAGGTGCAAAATGGTTGTGAAAGAAATCTCAGTTATGTCTACATGGATTTAAGATAGACCATCAATACATTCCCTCCCCTTCTTCATTGAACTCGAAGTAATAGCTTTGCTCCCCAAACATTTTTAGAATACGTTGAGAGATGGTTGTTTTTGGACGCTTAAGAAACATTTAAAACACAACTCTCTGGCAAGTAACATATAATTTAAAAGTGAACATAGATAATTACAAATGACAGGACTGCTTTGGAGGACAATGTGGTACCTCCTGCTGACCTTGCAGTTAGTAAAACCTGATCTTGCCTCAGTGTGTGTCTATGGGCAAAGCTAAACTACACTATACACTCTTATAAAAAAGGGTTCCAAAAGGGTTCTCTTTTGGAACCCTGAGGTTCTGAGGTTTAGGTTCTAGATATAACCTTTTTTTCGAAGAGTGTAGAGACTGTTCTGGGCACGACCGCCTTTAAACACATAACTATGGGCTCTCAGATCAGGTAGTAATTATGCTGAAGCAGAAGTCCTGATGATAAGTAGGCTGTGTATTTTCTGAAGAGAAGACTCTGAGGACAGGCAGGGTCATCTTGGGCCTATACACACACACAGGCACATAGACAGGAGCACATACACACACACACACACACACACACACACACACACACACACACACACACACACACACACACACACACACACACACACACACACACACACACACACACACACACACACACACACACACACACACACACACACACACACACACACACACACACACACACACACACACACACACACACACACAGTCAATGTAAACCATTCACTGAACATTCCTGAGCATGTGAGAGCAGGGGCAGAGAGGTGGCCGAACTGAATTTGGCCTCGTTACTATGAGCAGTAATAGAAAAGCAGAACCTTTGGCTCTCTTCCACATCCCTCTGTCCTCTCTCTCACTGTACCTCCCTCTCAGTGAGCCTGTCTGTAAAAAGACTGCTGGGAGTGGTATGCACCATTTACTGTGAGAACTCACTTTGCACAGCAGACAGCAGCAGGCAAATTGTTTAAGGATCAGCTATCGTATGCTATACAGACCAGAAATAGGTAAAGTCACCAATGTATGTTTTTCTCAAAACACAGGCAAATTTGTGCAGGTAACGGGTTGAAGTGATAGAACCAACTTGACTTTTAACTCTATACTAATCAATATAGTCCAACAGGTGTTATGTTCTCTGTCTTTCCCTCTCTCTTTCCCTTTACAGAATAACTCTCTTGCTCTGCCCGATGAATTTGGATGTCGAGGCTCAGATTGACTGCCGTACTAGAATATAATTAGTCCATTTCTAATTTAGATAACTCGTTCTCATATTAATGAGAATGCTATGCTGATGTTCTTGTTGAGTTACTGGAGAGATACAGATCTGCTCTACTTAGACGAGTTTAACGGTTGCACATTTTGAATTGCATATTAAAAATAAACTTTCAATTAATCCCACTTGAAGAGACGAGCGGAATGTATTTTGAGGTACCTTCAAATCTCCTCCCGTGGATGCCAATTCTGTAGTTTGTATGCCACTCCATACACTCCTCCGAGTTGTGATGTTTTTCGAAGGCCTCCCACTCAGTCTACTGGGTAAGACTAGTGATCGCAAATGGCCTGAAACATCATACATCGCCGCAGAGCTTTTGTGGGAGATTCACTTACCTGAAGTTTGGTAAAAGTTGCATCGCCTTGTGCGATATGTATTACTTGGAGAGGAGAGAATGAATGACTAATGCAAGGTCAATGCCTAATGGGCATCTATTATTCTATTGTTTGGAGAGGTCTGAGCTTCAGCGGTCTCTGTGAAATAATGATTCCGTACCTAGCAGTTGTTGAGTGGAACCATGGTATAAAGGCAAGATAGATTGTGAGGATTTTCTGGAAAGACACAGGAGGTCAGGACTTATCGCCTATACGCAAGTGTGTATCTTGCCTCTCTAGTCTACCATCTTGGACGGGTCAGGAAATGACTTTATATTTTCTTCCTCCCCGTTTCATTCCCTCTTCTCCGTCCCACCCTACTTCTCCCTCTCCTCTTCTTCATTGATCTCTCTCTTCCCTCTCTATGTGGTTCTCATAGCTACTGTGCGTAGAGCTGGAGGGAAACCCAGCATCATTAAACATGACAATTAACTTTACAGTCGTTAAGTGGATGGCTTCATTGGAAGTTCCCCAAGGATTCATCCTACTTCTTAATTTCAGTGGAAAAAAATACCTTTCCTTCAAAATGTAAGAAAAGTTTCTAATGCCACCCATTATACAGGTATGGTGTGAATGTGTGAATACAGTGTGTGAATACTGTATGTAACCTAGTTGGTGTATGATTTATGTACACAGTGCAGTGTAAGCATGACTTAATTCTTCCCCTTTAGGAAATCTGTTTCATGTAAAAGAGTGAGGCATCACAACGCTCCGTCCTGTCCACATGAATGTTTCAGGGCTGGTGCTTTTTTCCCCTTTTGTGTCCAGGGACAAAGTTCCAAACACTTTTCCTCACTGCTTCTCTCAGTTTCCCTCTCATAGGTATACTGAAATAAAGACTTCTTATGAATTACTTATGGCTATAGCGTAGGAGGGCTAAGGCTTATGTACAGTAAGTTTCTTCCGTCACCATAGAACTTCAGTTGTTGGGGATATTTTCACTCATGATCCTCTCCTGTCCAGGGCAAATAAATATTCAGCATGGATTAAAATTCAAGATCATATGCTGCAACCCACAAATCTGTTTACTAATGTTACAGGTGTACAAGGTAAGATCAGGACTTGGTTTTGCCCAGACATTATGTTTGAATAATGCATCATTATAATAATGAAAGCGCATTGGTTATGTAATGATTGTATCCTATCAAAATACATGAAGCGACTAATACACTACGGGCCAGTTGTATGAATTTAATGCAGACTATTTCTTCCTGTATTTTGGTTGGCTTGAATATTGCTTTTGGGCATGATTTGCATTGAAATTGAATTGGGAGGAAAGTGGTTCAGACAATCGTGGTTCTGCAGATGCTGATGGATTTTTCTCAGGGGCGAGCTAAGCGTACTGTCTACTCTGGTTGACTGATCGTAGTTGACAAACGGTTTACTTATCTTTAATTTGTGTTCATTATTTCAAACTGAATGTTTTATCTCAAGGCAATGAATGACAGGAGAGCAAAGTGGACTTAAGCATGCTGGCCAAGATTACTCAATACAACAGTCTAACCCAGTATTTGTTTGTTTTGTCAGTTTTGGCACAGAAACAGTGGAAAACATATTGAATCAAATAGCATAAATATATTATAATATATAAATTATTATATATATATATATATATATATATATATGTATATATATATATATATATATATATATATATACATTGCATTCGGAAAGTATTCAGACCTCTTTACTTTTCCCACATTTTGTTACGTTACAACCTTATTCTAAAATGGATTAAACAAATCCTCATCGATCTACACACAATGCCCCATAATGACAAAGTGAAAACAGGTTGTTAGACATTTTTGCAAATGTATCAAAAATTAAAATCAGAAATACCTTATTTACGGAAGTATTCAGACCCTTTGCTATTAGACTCGAAATTGTGCTCAAGTGCATGGATGATATATTGGTGAACATACACGATATATCGGTGAACACATCAGAATCGGACGATATTAGATAAAAATGGCAACATCGGTATCGGCCCGATGTCTAGTTTAACGGCGATGTGAAAAACCGATGTCAAAGCTGATGTGCATACCGATATAACGTAGGTACATGACGTAATGATACCACATCAAATTTTGCGCTACACGTGCAACACAGCATTCCTAACCTAGCCCACAATGTCTGCTGTGTGGATCGAGCAGTCAACAAGTCGAGCAGTTATTTGAAAGAGTAAGACAATTTCAGCGAGACAACTCAAAGGCGAAATCCATTAATGCCAAGATAATGGAATTCATTGCCCTTGACAATCAACTGTTCTCTGTCGTGGGTGATGTTGGCTTTCGCGACTGGTCGAGCACCAGTACACACTAACGTTAAAAGTGTGTTATTGTTCAGATGTTGCCTTACCGGAGTTAAACAGTAATAGCGTCACTGCTATTAGCTTCACGACATACTATGGAACGGAGTTTGGGTGTTTGAGTGTCAAAAAAGATACACGTCAAATAACACTATTTGACAATAACACTATTTGACGCGTTAAATAAGCTTTTCATTTAGCACGTCAAATAACATAGTTCTATTATAGAATGTTGTGTGTTCTGTTTTTGCACGTGCAAGCCAAGCACCACCACTATTATCAGTAGCACTGTCAAAGCCGTACAAAAAGTCTGCAAACAAGTAAACACCGGCAACGAACGATGTGTTTACAATACCGCATTGGTAATATTTGTTCGACCGCAACTTCTTGGGTAGCTAGCTAGCTTTAGCTTGGTACCTAGCTAGCACCAATACAACTAGCCTGAAAACAATGATCGGTAGAAACTGCAGTCATTTTCACTATTCTTAGCAATGATTTAGGAATCCTTGTAAGTAAGTATTAGTTCGGTAACCACTTGTTGTTCGCCTTTTGAAATTGAACTTCAGTTCATGAAAATAAATAGCTAGCCAGCTACTTAACCCTGTTGCCCAAAGCTAACGTTATAAGCAGCTAGCTAGCTTCATCTGGCTAGTGAGGCTCAACCGCACCGGGTTATATGTTGTGAAGCTAGCCACAATAAGGATTTGGCACAATAGTGGAATTTGCAGTTTGCCTTAAAAATAAAAGTACCTCTTTGAAAGTGATGCAGAAGGTTACAATTGGTGGAATCATGCCATATTTAGACTAGATCATGTTAAATAAGGTTGGAATGTGAAGCAATGAAATGGGGTATCAGTCTACTTGGTGACTGTGAATGGGGTATCAGTCTACCCACAGAACACAACTGTGAAGAGTTTACGCAAATATTAGCGTTGTAGCTCTTAGGAGGACGTTGTGACTGTGTGTAATCACCTCCCCAGTCAGCCTATTGTGTGTATAGACATTCATATTGCACTGGACAGCTTTACCTAAGGATTGGGGATCAATAAAATGGGGCAAAAGACTACTCAATACCCAATATATTTTTTCCCAACGTCCTCCTCCTCCTTATCAGACTCCAAAACATCCACGCAGGGTTGTTTTTCCTCAGGATCAGTGTTCAATGCACATAGGTTGACAATAAATGTGTCTTAATACACAGTTGTTTCAGAGTCCCGCAATAAGAGCTACGATGCTAATGTTCTCTGGGTGTCAATGAGTAGACTGATACCCCATGTCATTGATCCACAATCCATAGGTAAGGCTGTACAGTGAAGTAAGTATGCCCCCAATGCAATTCTAAAGTATAATACATCCAGCGTGATTTCAACAGATTTTTGTCAAATTAACAAATTATTGTCTTTTGTTGATTTTATATAACAACATCCCAACCTTGTTTAGCATGATCTATTCAATTATGGCATAATGATACTATTTGTATTCATTTGCAATGCTGTCAATGACATACTATTATTTTGAAGGCTAACCGCAAAGTCCAATATTGTGGCTAATCCTTATTGTGGCTTGCTTCACATAGATACGTAAATAATGTATGAACACGTTCAATTATTATGTGACGTGCAGTCATATTCGGGTCCTGATTGGTCAACAAGCGTATTTGACACACCAAATACTGTTATTTCACGTGTATCTTTTTTGACATGCAAAGACGCAAACGGTGTTCCATAGAAATCCTGGTTGAGAATGAAACAACTGAACAAATGAACAACAAAACAACACAGCAAGTCAGTGAAATAAATAGGTTTTGATGATGTTTTACTGGTAATAGGGACATACGTAACTTTTTGGTCAGTGTGGTGTGTGTGTGTGTGTGTGTGTGTGTGTGTGTGTGTGTGTGTGTGTGTGTGTGTGTGTGTGTGTGTGTGTGTGTGTGTGTGTGTGTGTGTGTGTGTGTGTGTGTGTGTGTGTGTGTGTGTGTGTTTGTGTGTGCGTGTGTGTGTGTGTGTGTAACCTTTATTTGACTAGGCAAGTCAGTTAAGAACAAATTGTTATTTACAATGACGGCCTACTGCGGCCAAACCCGGACGACACTAGGCCAATTGTGCGCCGCCCTATGAGACTCCCAATCACGCCCGGATTTGATACAGCCTGAATTCGAACCAGGGACTGTAGTGACGTTTCTTGCACTGAGATGCAGTGCATTAGACTGCTGCGTTTGTGTGTGAGTTAACTATTTAACTGTACTAGAATGCTTAAAAGGCAGCAAAAATTTTAATATTGGTTATCGGTATCGGGTTTTTTGGCAAGGAAAATATTGGATATCGGTACCGGCCAAAAATGTCATATCGGTGCATCACTAGTAAATTCAATTGATTGGACAAGATTTGGAAAGGCACACACCTGTCAGTAAAAGGCACACGACGCCCGACTCTCAGACCATGAGAAACAATATTCTCTGGGCTGATGAAACCAAGATTAAACTCTTTAGCCTGATTGCCATGTGTCACGTCTGGAGGAAACCTGGCACCATCCCTACGGTGAAGCATGGTGGTGGCAGCATCATGTTGTGGGGATGTTTTTCAGCAGCAGGGACTGTGAGACTAGTCAGGATCGAGGGAAAGATGAACAGAGCAAAGTACAGAGAGATCCTTGATGAAAACCTGCTACAGAGCGCTCAGACTGGGGCAAAGGTTCACGTTCCTACAGGGCAACACCCTAAGCACAAAGCCAAGACAATGCAGGAGTGACTTCGGGACAAGTCTGAAGGTCCTTGAGTGGCCCAGCCAGAGCCCGGACTTGAATCCGATCAAACATCTCTTGAGAGACCTGAAAATAGCTGTGCAGCGACGCTCCCAGTCCAACCTGACAGAGCTTGAGAAGACCTGCAAAGAAGTATAGGAGAAACTCCCCAAATACAGGTGTGCCAAGCGTCATACCCAAGAAGACTCAACGCTGCAAAAGGTACTTCAACAAAGTACTGAGTAAAGGGTCTGAATACTAATGTAAATGTGATATTTCAGTTTTTTATATGTAATACATTTGTAAAAATGTATAAAAACCTGTTTTTGCTTTGTCATTATGGGGTATTGTGTGTAGGTTGATGAGGGAAAAAAACAATTTAATCAATTTTAGAAGAAGGCTTTAACGTAACAAAATGTGGAAAAAGTCAAAGGGTCTGAATACTTCCGAATGCATTGTAAAACATACCAATTAAAAACTGACACCTATTACATTTTTAAACAGTTATTATACACCTACCAATTGAAAATATGGCATATTTCACTCCCAAATGTATGGGCTGGGAATAAGCCCTCATCTAGCAACAGATACAAAGATGATGGTCTTGGTGGCACAGTTTGACATGGGATGTTGGATTACAGGAATTTGTCTCGGCACTTTACTGTCAACTTTGATTAAGGTGTAGTCGGTGCTTGATTTGGGCCAGAGCTGTCAGCACCTCACATTTTTGGGGAATTGCGTACCGGCTCCTCTATAATCACCAGCCCAGATTCACACACTGAGGCATAAAAGGTTAATCAAAGCGGAATGAAGGCGGGATCTGCATTAAATAGCAACGGAGAGTGGGCATTTCATTTCTTGATTCCGCTTTGTTCAGTTTTATTTGCCGCTAGTCTGTGAATCTGGGCGTGACAGTAGGCTGTTCGAGATTGCACAGATTGATAATACACCAGCCGGAATGCGCATGATGCGCTGTTCCAAGTTGTCAAATTAGGGTTTGTAAGGTCATGAAAATTAGTTTAATTACTTTTGTTAATGTAATTCATAAAGGCACACTTTCAAATATAATGAACACCAAAAACATTTACAGAAAAATCTACATATCAGTGTGTGCTGTCTGTGCCAGTGGAGGCTGCTGAGGGGTGGAGGGCTCATAATAATGTCTGGAACGGAATATATGGAATGGTATCAAACCATGTGTTTGATGTACTTGAAACCATTCCATTGATTCCTCTCCAGTCATTACCACGAGCATGTCCTCCCCAATTAAGGTGCCACCAATCTCCTGTGGTGTGTGCCAGTGTGAGTGGGCCGTTTCCCGAGGAGAGACAGCACGACAGGTATAAAATAATGACAAACAGACTAACTAGATCACCAATTCAAAACAAAACTTGTAGCAGATATGTCACTAGTTAACTATAGCTAACTAAGCATTAATTTCCTTGTTGACTTTCCACCGGCACTGTAGATAACCTAAATAAATCTGCACCATTGGGAAGCTGGGATTCGCATGTAATTGCGACAATATTACAAATATTCTAAGAACAGCCTAATTGACAAATAACTTGGTGAAACATGAATACTTGAGCCTTATATACAGCATGTCTAGATACCTTGCTTTGAAGGAGACTACCTTATCCATCTGATCCCTGAGTCATTGAATGAGGGAATCATTTTATAAAGACAAAAGTATTTGCTTGTAGGCATAATGTTGCAATATTTCAATCAAGGGTGGCAACCATCCTCCAGGATAGCTACTGGGTGTGCAGGCTTTTGTTCAAGCCCTGCTCTAACCCCATTGTAGCTTAAACATCAGCTGCTCAACAGGACCTTGAAGAGCGGTGTTTCAGGGCTGGATCAAAAACCAAGTCTGCACACCTAGGAGCTCTCCAGATGGAGGGTTGATCACATGTTGACAACATGTGACTAACAGTGCAGTTCTACTTTGTGGGGGGTTAAGTGCCTTAATCAAGGCCACAATGACACAATGACATGGTAGACCATGTAGGCCTACCATGTAGGTAGGCCTACATGGGGTCAGACACAGCAGTGTCCAGTGTCAATAATGCTTACTTTTTCATGTAGGCTTTAATAATAATAGTCATGGAAATTTGGTTAAAAGTCATTGAGAAGTCATGGGAAAGGTGTATGAACCCTTAACAGTGAATAATCAGAGGTCTCTATAGTATAATGTCATCTGTGAATTTCGGTGAACATAGTCGAATGGACTGAGTTGGAAAAAGACAACTCATGCACTTATTTCATCCCAAAGCACTGGGTGTAGTATTACTTCATAGTCCGCAATATTGTTGGTTGTGTTGTTTTCTAAATGGTCCAAAGTCAAAACAAAGATTAACTACAAAGGGAAACATTGCCAACACTTTGAGTGCTGTCGACTGAAGTATGTCCCATTTTGCATTCATCTACAAATTACAAGATTACGGTGGCCAAAGCCAGAAATAACTTCATCAACATCTGGTCCTCTCCACTCCTGCCCTGCCCTCTCCGTGGGCAATCCCATACACAGCGCTAAACTGTGCCCAGGTTGGAGTTCATACAGTGGAAACTGTGACTCCAGCCAGTCCACTGTTTGAGCGTGGGTTCGTGTATGTGTTACAAATTACAGAGTTTGTTCTGAAAATTGAGAGTCTTTATCTGTGGTAATTAGTTTGGTTAACAGCTGCTTCGTTCTCAACAAACAGATTTGAGCATCATCTCTGGATTAGTTAATTTGCCTTGCTCCAGTGCTCCAGCCTACAGTACAGTATGACGAGTCCCAGCTGCCCTCGATGCTAACTCTGATGTCATTTCTTAGATTAGAGTGGAGTGCACCGTGTCATTCCAGGCCTGGGTCTTTGTGCCTCTATCAAGAGTGCAACATGTTCTAATGAACATCTGAGAATTACATCTCCATATGAAGGGAAAATACACACATCTTCAGCTCGTTAAAATCTAATTCTTTACTGGGAGCTTTTTAAAAGTATCATTTGATTCATTCAAGTGCACAGTAGAGGTAACAATATACAATTACAGCCCTGTAGATGCTGGTTGATAAAGTTCATTGCAGAATGTTTGTAACTACCACTATGCCATCCCAATTTGTCCAGAGTGAACCGGACCAAAGACCATCCCAATGACTATCTAGTGGAAAATACTAGGCAAACATTGATTGACACTTTCAACTTGGCCTTTTGAACTAAAATCAGCTTATGTTAATCCATTTATGCACTCTCACAACATGTTTGTAAACATCATTGACTTGTCTGTCTGTCTGTCTGTCTGTCTGTCTGTCTGTCTGTCTGTCTGTCTGTCTGTCTGTCTGTCTGTCTGTCTGTCTGTCTGTCTGTCTGTCTGTCTGTCTGTCTGTCTGTCTGTCTGTCTGTCTGTCTGTCTGTCTCTCTCTCTCTGTGTGTGTGTTTGCTAGATTGCCATAAATCTCAGCAGGCTGAATCTCTATACATCTGATGTATTTATGGAATGTTGTTTTGGTGTAGCAGTCTCAGCCTGCCATAAGCAATTTCTGTAACGCAACTCACGAAAACACATTTCTTGCCCAGACTGACACTTGATATGCAGCGTAGCCATCTTGCCAGGGAATTGTGAAAACAAAAATAGGGTAAATTGTGTTTCGATGATTAACAGCAATGGCAACCACAACAGACAAGTGAAGGAAGGAATAAATGAATGAACGAAAATAAGGATTTGTCCAAAAGTCAATGAAATAGTCAGTTGTCATAATGTGTGGCAGCCACGGGACCAAAACAGCAGAGAAGATGAGCCTCTCGTTTCAACACTCTTAGTTGGTGCAGAAAGTGACCCACTATGCTGTTTGCTTTCTGCATCTACGTCATATCACTGAGTCTACCTTCAATGGGATACTTCTGGATTTTGTCACTGAGGCCCTTTATCTTCTTCCCCAGAGTTAGATGAACTCGTAGATACCATTTTGTTTTTGCTAGCATGCTAGTAGATAACCATAGACTTTCAGTCATTGTGCTAATGCTAGTTAGCATTGGATTGCGAAACTACCTCTAACTTTGTTCATACTGGGCACAGAGACATTAAAATGGTATCCACAAGTTCATCTGACTCTGGGGAAGTAGATAAAGGGCATCACTGCCAAAATCCCAAAGTATCCCTTTAAGTCAATGTATTTCAGTTGAAGTTTTACCCATATTTCAATGTTTGCAAGCCTGGTTGAAATGAGGTGAAAACAATACTGGGTGATTACTTTTTTCAAATCTAATGTATTTTCCACGTTGATTTGACGTCACAATACGAGGACAAATGAAGTTGAAACAATGTTGATTCAACCAGTGTGTGCCCAGTGGGACATTTGTGTTAACGTATACACTTTTGTAGTTGATGACACACGTCGCAGGTAACACACAGTGGAAAAATAAATAAATCGATTACATTCAAAAACGAATACAAATCTAAGGTGTTGAAACGCTCTGTAAACCTTGTTCTGAGAGCTGGCTTTTAGTCACTAAACAAAAAATGTGCCAGAGATGTGTTTAAGTTTTCATGTGGCACTAAAAACCTTCAATTCCCTTCATTCCTTCAAAGCGTGATTGTTACTATTCGTCTGAGAGCACACGGCTTCTTCTTAAAGCCTCCTAAGAGCTAAGACTGCATTGTTCAGGGACCCACTTGGCCAAATAAGAATATATATTTATATACAAAATGAGAGGTTATAAAATATAAATCAACAAAAGTGGATGCTGCGGTTTCCCCTTTTATGTGAAGAGGCGACATGATCTCTTCGGGGAGAAATACATGCATCTGATAGAGATGATACAAAAAGGCTCTTTGTGCTCTTTGTGGGATTCAGAGAACACAATCGGTCTGTGTTCTCTTCAGGAATACCCAGATGAAAATAGTTCATCGGACGGTGGACTATCCATGAGCAGTGATTGAAGTAGGGTGGTTACCTTTGAATGACGAGAGTTTCAAAGATATCTCAAGAACACCAAATGAAGGGAAATCATCAAATTGTAGGTCTCTTTGCTCAGATCTTGCAATTAGAATGACAGTCCCACTTCAAATGTTTCACACCATTGTTAATTCTCAATTTCCCAAAATGGAGTCCTTCCATCTTTGATGATCCAGCTCAACTCAATGTGCTGTCCAATCATAAGAAATGATCCATATAAAACAACCACTGGTATGTGCTGACATCTGTTGTGTTCTTAAAACACATAGGGGCCTGTGAAAACACTTTATAAAACAACTTCCCTATACCGATGAAACAATGAAACATAGAATAAATGATTTGTGTGCTTCTCCAGAGAGATGAACAATGTCTTGGCATGTACTATACTCTATGTGAACACATGTATTGTGCAGTGTGTGATGAAATCAATGAGATAAATACAAGACACATGTTTGTCAAATGTGGCGGAGTATGAGAGGATGACAGACATTCTCAAACACGGCAAGGAGATTTATTTTCAAAGATGTCCTGTTACCTGCTCAACAGTCACTGGAAACTGAAAGCCTAATATAATCAGGGAAAAGTTATTTTTCTTTCTCTCTCTCTCTACCTCTACCTCTCTCTCTCTCTCTCTCTACCTCTTTCTCTCTCTCTCTCTCTCTCTCTCTCTACCTCTCTCTCTACCTCTCTCTCTCTCTCTCTCTCTCTCTCTCTCTCTCTACCTCTCTCTCTCTCTCTACCTCTCTCTCTCTCTCTACCTCTCTCTCTCTCTCTCTCTCTCTCTCTCTCTCTCTCTCTCTCTCTCTCTCTCTCTCTCTCTCTCTCTCTCTCTCTCTCTCTCTCTCTCTCTCTCTCTCTCTCTCTCTCTCTCTACCTCTCTCTCTACCTCTCTCTCTACCTCTCTACCTCTCTCTCTCTACCTCTCTCTCTACCTCTCTATCTCTCTCTCTCTCTCTACATCTCTCTCTCTCTCTACCTCCTTCCAGGTGTCGCACATTTTCCCCATTATCCTATGTGCATTTATATCTGTGTTTTATGTTTGTCTGTTGCCAGTTCGTCTTGTCAAGCCGACCAGCGTGTTTTTCCCATACTCCTGTTTAGCACTAGCCCTTGTTTTTCTAGTTTTTCCGGGTTTGACTACTCTGCCTGCCCTGAGCCTGCCGTTCTGTACCTGTCTGACACTGCCCTGGATTACTGACCTCTGCCTGCCCTGACCCCGAGCCTGCCTGCCATTCTGTACTTTACTGACTCTGCCCTGGATTACGGACCTCTGCCTGCCCTTGACCTGTCTTTTGCCAGCCCCCTGTTTGGTCAATAAACATCTGTGATTCGAACTGTCTGCATCTGGGTCTTATCCTGAGTTGTGATACTATATCTCCCCACTCTCTCTCCACCTCTCTCTCAGCAGAGAAACAACTGCGCATTCTATCTAGCATTCATCTCCCATGGAAAGGTCCTGGTTGCCCATCAGCATGCATGCTAACTTGAAGTTGACATTCCAAGATTTTAGTCCCAGAACATTGTCTGTCTGAGACGATTTGCCAACCAATGACCTTTCAAAGGTTAGAAACCACGAGCCAGTGGACTACAGATTAGCCTACAGTTGTTAAGTAAATGTTCCCTCTGGAATCATCACCACTAAACACTGATATAAGACCACTGGGAGAGACACACTGACTATTATTAACTATATCCGTGTTGTTGTGACATATGTAGAAGCATTATCTCAGGTATGATGTTTATCCATAGTACGACAGTGGACAATGTGTGGTGCGGTAGTGGTCCGTCCATAGGCTGCAGATGTAGAATCTTAATTTGAGCCAGGTTGCTACAGCAGGAAGAAATTCCTTCAGCAACAGAAATTGTGAATTATTATGTGGATTATAATTCATGGACATTTTTGTAGGGGTTGATACATTTTTCGTAAGAGAAAATCACGTCTGCAATTTCAAATGGGAAATTACATACTTCAGATTTATTTTTAAGTGGCTGGTAGCCTAGTGGTTAGATCGTTGGGCAAGTAACCAAAAGGTTGCTGGATCGAATCCCCGAGCTGACAAATGAAGAAGGTGTTCTAAGGCAGGGTGCCGTGGATGTTGATTACAGCAGCCCCCTGCACCTCTCTGATTCAGAGGGGTTGGGTTAAATGCAAAGGACACATTTCAGTTGAAGGCATACAGGTAGGTATCCCCCTAACCCTCAAATGTGACTCACCACCTGGATTTGGTCTTATGTAGCAAAATGTGATATGATGTTTTTACATTGGATAAAAGTAGAAACTCAGAGCTACAAAATGGAATATCGTACACTACATTTGAGGAACAATGGGAAAGTAATTCTGCTTTGAAAGTTGATCAACTTGTAAACTCACTTTTGAGAAAATCGCCTTTGAATGTTTTGGTGTCTAGTGAAGAGCTCTACTTTGTCTACACCCATTCAGCATCTTTCACACCCTCTTAAGCTTTAGTCCCAGCCATCTCGGAGCGCTCTCGGTCTGGGGGATGTTAGCTAGCTGGCATACAGTACAGTTTAGCTTGAAATGAAACCACTTTCTGTCAACATTAGAAGCATGTAATATCTGAAAACGTAGCTAGCTCTCACTACACTATCTTACCTGTATACATCATCAGGAATGCCATTCCACGCTTGCCCTTAGTTTGAAGATGTAATCCAGAGACAGGTGTTTTCTCCATCTCTTTAGCTGTCAAACTCTTATTCCAATGATTTCAAAACTTGATCCCCCAGAAAGTGGAGAGCAACGCTTATGCAGCTCCACTACACAACACATTTTTTTAAAGCCGCGTTCGACAGGATTACCAACAAAAACTGATGAGCTCAAATAGACATAAGCCTTCAATATGGCAGACCAATCTTCTCTCCTCTCTCGGCATGTCCAGCACACTCATTATCCCAGCCAATCATGGATAGTGGGAAGGTTGCTCACTTTTTCTGTGGCTGAACCAACAATGCTCGTAATTTAACAATTGTATTCGTATTTACAGATGGCATACAAGTTTGTTATTAAGGCACACGAAAGTTCACATGTTCGAGAAGGCATTTCTGCCAAAAATGCATTTTGCCCCAATTTTTTTTTACGTTCAATCGGCTCTCCTGTGAAGTCGTGACTTGCGACATATGCCTACACGTTTTAAATGTCCTGCGTTGCAGGAAAGTTCTCCTGCTACAGGATGATCAAATGAGGACTACACATCTGTACATGTATGTCAGTAATCTGATGGACAGTCCTCCACCACTCTACCACTCCAATCAGAGGTATAATAAAATAGTGTTGCAAAGCGTGTGTAGTGGTCCAAGCACACGCAGGGTGTGTTACAGTACAGTGACGGAAGATCAGAGGGCCTGGATAGCGTATCTCTTTAATGCACCATTGCCCTTAACTTCTTCTTTGGGACTTGGGGGCAGTATTGAGTTACTTGGATTAATAAGGTGCCCAGAGTAGAATATGCATATAATTAGCAGATTCGGATAGAAAACACTCTGAAGTTTCTAAAACGGTTTGAATGATGTCTGTGAGTATAACAGAACTCATATGGCAGGCAAAAACCTGAGAAAAAATCCAACCAGGAAGTGGGATATCTGAGGTTTGTAGTTTTTCAAGTCATTGCCTATCGAATATAAAGCGTCTATGGGGTCATATTGCACTTCCTAAGGCTTCCACTAGATGTCAACAGTCTTTAGAACCTTGTTTCGGGCTTCTACTATGAAGGGGGGAGCGAATAAGAGCTGTTTGAACCAGGGGTCTGGCAGAATGCCATGAGCTAAGTCACGCGCGCGGCCGTGAGAGCGAGCTGCATTCCCTTTCATTTATAAAGACAAAGGAATTGTCCGGTTGAAACATTGTTGAAGATTTATGATAAAAACATCTCAAAGATTGATTATATACATCGTTTGACATGTTTCTACGAACTGTAATGGAACTGTTTTGACTTTTCGTCTGGACTAAGTGCCTGCGCCTTGTGAATTTGGATTTGTGAACTAAACGTGCGAACAAAAAGGAGGTATTTGGACATAAATGATGGACTTTATCGAACAAAACAAACATTTATTGTGCAACTGGGATTCCTGGGAGTGCATTCCGATGAAGATCATCAAAGGTAAGTGAATATGTATAATGCTATTTCTGAGTTTTGTGACACCTCTCCTTGGTTGAAAAATTACTGTATGTTTTTCTGTGGCTAGAAGCTGACCTAACATAATTGCATGGTGTGCTTTTACTGTTAAGTTTAAAAAAAATCTGACACAGCGGTTGCATTAAGAAGAAGTTTATCTATAATCGTATGTATAATACTTGTATCTTAGATCAATGTTTGTTTATGATGAGTATTTCTGTAATTTGATGTGGCTCTCTGCACTTTCACCGGATGTTTGTTTGAGACAATGCATTTCTGAACATAACGCACCAATTTCAAATGTTTTTGGACATAAAGATGAACTTTATCGAACAAAACACACATTTATTGTCTAACATGGAGTCCTGGGAGTGCCATCCGGTGAAGATCATCAAAGGTCAGTGATTCATTTTAACGCTATTTCTGTCTTTTGTGACACCTCTCCTTCTTTGGAAAATGGCTGTTTGGTTTTCTGTGGCTAGGCGCTGACCTAACATAATCGCAAGGTGTGCTTTCGCCGTAAAGCCTTTTTGAAATCAGACACTGTGGCTGGATTAACAAGAAGTTTATCTTTAAATGGTGTATAATACGTGTATGTTTGAGGAATTTTAATTATGAGATTTCTGTTGTTTGAATTTGGCGCCCTGCAATTTCACTGGCTGTTGGCGAGGTGGGACGCTAGCATCCCACATATCCCAGAGAAGTTTTTTAACCACACAGTTGTTTCCCGGTGTTCTCAAGTGTGTGTGTCCAAGTGTGTGTCCAAGATGTAAAGTCCAAGTGTTATCCATTATTCCCAAAAAGTTGCACCTGTCAAATGTTGCAATTTGCAGTATAATATAAAACGACATAACATACCATAGTTAAAGTATTCTCGGTTCAATCTCTGTCCTCGCCATAATCGTCCCATAAATTAATTAGTATGATGGAAATATACAGCCATAACCTAGTTTTCACTAATGCCTGTAGCTACAATGGTTAACATACTTATTATGTACATTATCCCCAGGGTGGACTATTATCATGTTGCTCATATGAAGGTCACACAGCAGGGTCATGTTAGTTAGACACCAAACAGAAGAAAAATGGATGGAAACAGGGACAGACTACCTGAATGTGTCCAAAAAGTAAAGTTTGTTTTCATGAACACAACCCAGTAGTCTCTACATCCATCCACATGTCTGATGGTTTCTCTTCTCCAGATCATTGCACTCGCTAGCTAATTAACCCCAATATGCAGTGAAGTGGCACATGGGAGATGGAGGCCATCTGCAATCTATTCAGTCAAAATATAATCCTGAGAAATCCAACTGCGTGGTGAGCTGTCCTGGAAGAGATACAGTATCATTAGCTATCACTATGACAGCATTTCAAGAAGTCCTGGAAGACCTTGGTGTTAACACTCAATCTCTTGCATACAAATTCCCATCGCACAGAGCTTAAACTTTAAGAGTTTATGAACTTGTGAAAGAGGTGTTTATTTTATACTTAGCAAATGAAAATTACAGTGGTGGATTTGAGTAAAACAAAACAAAACTAATCCTTTTGGGCTTGGGGGAGTACTGAGCTAGCTGAACTGTGGAGGAACAAAGAGCAAAAGGAATCACTCATTAATTGTCTTGGTTTTGTTCTTGGCCTTCTGGAACAGGCAGTGAATGTAATTAAATTAACATGCCCCCCAAAGAAGCAAATAGCGAGAAATCGCTTGTAGAACACAGTGAGCGAGCGGTGGCTCCAAACTGAATCCAAGTGAAACTATGCTCTGAGGACGCTTCAGGGTCCTGGAGGGTCCTCTGAATGCGTAGATAACATTTTAATATATACTTCCGTCTGGAACAACACAGCAAAGTTCAGAGCACAATCTGCAGCCATTGTGATATGTACAGTCGCCTTCTCCTGAGAGTCACTGCAGTACTTTAGTTCACTTCTTTTACGTGACACCTTATTTGCCTTCATTTAACTAGGCAAGTCAGTTAAGAACAAATTCTTATTTACAATGACGGCCTATCCCGGCCACACCCTAACCCGGCTTGATGGAGGCTATATGGCTAACACATCCATCTCATCCATCCCATCCACCCCCCGCCATCCACCCCCCACCCGATCTCCCACCCTCCGAACCCCTCAGGGGCAGCTGAGAAAAATGAATTATTTTTCCAGGTCACTTCCCATGGTTGCTCCTTGCATCGCAGATGACTTGGCCTACTCTAATTACAAAGTCGACCGGGGGTCAAGGGAATGGAAGGTTGCTGAGAGTCGCAGTGACATGAGGCGGTAAGTGGTCATGGCATGCTTCTTCCCCATCCTCGCCCACACACTGAAGCACGGAGGCATTGCCTGGTGGGCTAGGAGCCTCGGAGGAGATGCAGTCCTACATATGATAGAAGCTCCAGAAGTACTGAAGAGCCTGCAGCAAGGCATGCTGCACTGACTAAATGGGCAGAGACTGATGGAGTTCAACGCTGGCTTCCATCTTGGCACATGGCTCTGTTGGGATGTACTGTACAGCATCTCACTGTACAGTTCATGGCCACTGACATGGGTGACTAGGTCGTTGGTTAGCGTTGTTCTACGATCTTGAGATGTATGTTGTATAAAAGGCATTGGTGTCTCCTCAATTCTCTCTCAATATTCAGCTAAATTGCTAAGTATCTTTCCATTTACACTTGCAAGACCGTAGTTAACGATCACACTAGCAGTTTCCTTTCTACTGCTTCATAGCTCTAACAATCTAACACTAATTTAAGTGACAGACACAATACTCATGACGAAGAATATTCTTTCCAAGCCAACAAAATAATACAGCATATACAGTAATTCACCAATTTATGGTGTAAATGTATGTAGTCTCAGGGAGAATATTGTCTGGATTATTTCAAATCCCATTCCATTGGTGCCCAGTTAATAAAGATACACCCTCAGGGACAGTATTTAACTGGATGGATTGTGTATTGTCCTATACAAGCCGTCTCCATCTTTGATTCTGACCCACATTACATAAGAGCCTCTGGGATTGAGGAGGATGGAGGGGAGGATGGTGAAGATGGTCCACAGTTATGAAGGCTTGTGTTGCTCCACATGCAGAAATCGTGTTATGTATACTGTGACACAAAGCATTAATGTCATGAGCAGGCAGTCTTTGTTCAATGGCTTGTAGGTAACAGCATTGCCCGTGGACACTTTTCCCCAGCCATTCCTCTGACACAGACTCGACCCTGAGATTTGTGCTGGAGAGTCATGTTTTAAACTTGACCCCACCACTGACCTGTACCAAAGCAAGCTGTATTACAGTGAACCTGTCACATCCACTTGTATACAAACTACTGCAAATTCACTGGAGGGATGCTATTCTCTCTTTAGAGTTTAGAGCTGCCTCTGTTACTTTTGCTCTGACTCTTGGCCCTGGGTTTTGTGTTTTTGGCGCCACTGTGTATTTCTGAAGTAGCTCTGAGGGACCGTCATTCCTCTGCCCAGGAGAAGACTGCTGCATGGTGTCCATATTAGGACAGCCTCAGTCTAGGCAGGACTACTTCTACTTCTGCTGTAATATAGATAAGAACAGCATGTTGTTGATACAAGCTTGAAAAGGCTTTGCAAATAAGGATTGACGACCTAAATGTTCCTTTGTCCCTGCCCATCACTCTAGGATTAGCGACCCTAGTATATGTGTACTATCTTGTCCTTTTCTGTTACTTCATTTAGGATTCAACTTTCACTGTTTCATGCCAGCAAATCCATTGGTGGTGAACCTCCATTCCCTCCAGTTTAACCATAACTGATCTATAGGTGGTGAACCTCCATTCCCCCCAGTTTAACCATAACTGATCTATAGGTGGTGAACATCCGTTCCCCCCAGTTTAACCATAACTGATCTATAGGTGGTGAACCTCCGTTCCCCCCAGTTTAACCATAACTGATCTATAGGTGGTGAACCTCCGTTCCCCCCAGTTTAACCATAACTGATCTATAGGTGGTGAACCTCCATTCCCTCCAGTTTAACCATAACTGATCTATAGGTGGTGAACCTCCATTCCCTCCAGTTTAACCATAACTGATCTATAGGTGGTGAACCTCCGTTCCCCCCAGTTTAACCATAACTGATCTATAGGTGGTGAACCTCCGTTCCCCCCAGTTTAACCATAACTGATCTATAGGTGGTGAACCTCCATTCCCTCCAGTTTAACCATAACTGATCTATAGGTGGTGAACCTCCGTTCCCCCCAGTTTAACCATAACTGATCTATAGGTGGTGAACCTCCGTTCCCCCCAGTTTAACCATAACTGATCTATAGGTGGTGAACATCCGTTCCCCCCAGTTTAACCATAACTGATCTATAGGTGGTGAACCTCCGTTCCCCCCAGTTTAACCATAACTGATCTATAGGTGGTGAACCTCCGTTCCCCCCAGTTTAACCATAACTGATCTATATGTGGTGAACATCCATTCCCCCCAGTTTAACCATAACTGATCTATAGGTGGTGAACCTCCGTTCCCACCAGTTTAACCATAACTGATCTATAGGTGGTGAACCTCCGTTCCCTCCAGTTTAACCATAACTGATCTATAGGTGGTGAATCTCCGTTCCCCCCCCCAGTTTAACCATAACTGATCTATATGTGGTGAACATCCATTCCCCCCAGTTTAACCATAACTGATCTATAGGTGGTGAACCTCCGTTCCCACCAGTTTAACCATAACTGATCTATAGGTGGTGAACCTCCGTTCCCCCCAGTTTAACCATAACTGATCTATAGGTGGTGAACTCCATTCCCCCCAGTTTAACCATAACTGATCTATAGGTGGTGAACCTCCGTTCCCCCCAGTTTAACCATAACTGATCTATAGGTGGTGAACTCCATTCCCCCCAGTTTAACCATAACTGATCTATAGGTGGTGAACATCCGTTCCTCCCCCCAGTTTAACCATAACTGATCTATAGGTGGTGAACCTCCATTCCCCCCAGTTTAACCATAACTGATCTATAGGTGGTGAACCTCCGTTCCCCCCAGTTTAACCATAACTGATCTATAGGTGGTGAACCTCCGTTCCCCCCAGTTTAACCATAACTGATCTATAGGTGGTGAACCTCCGTTCCCCCCAGTTTAACCATAACTGATCTATAGGTGGTGAACCTCCGTTCCCCCCAGTTTAACCATAACTGATCTATAGGTGGTGAACCTCCGTTCCCCCCAGTTTAACCATAACTGATCTATAGGTGGTGAACATCCGTTCCCCCCAGTTTAACCATAACTGATCTATAGGTGGTGAACCTCCGTTCCCCCCAGTTTAACCATAACAGATCTATAGGTGGTGAACATCCGTTCCCCCCAGTTTAACCATAACTGATCTATAGGTGGTGAACCTCCGTTCCCCCCAGTTTAACCATAACTGATCTATAGGTGGTGAACATCCGTTCCCCCCAGTTTAACCATAACTGATCTATAGGTGGTGAACCTCCGTTCCCCCCAGTTTAACCATAACTGATCTATAGGTGGTGAACATCCGTTCCCCCCAGTTTAACCATAACTGATCTATAGGTGGTGAACCTCCGTTCCCCCCAGTTTAACCATAACTGATCTATAGGTGGTGAACATCCGTTCCCCCCCAGTTTAACCATAACTGATCTATAGGTGGTGAACCTCCGTTCCCCCCAGTTTAACCATAACTGATCTATAGGTGGTGAACCTCCGTTCCCCCCAGTTTAACCATAACTGATCTATAGGTGGTGAACATCCGTTCCCCCCAGTTTAACCATAACTGATCTATAGGTGGTGAACCTCCATTCCCCCCAGTTTAACCATAACTGATCTATAGGTGGTGAACCTCCATTCCCCCCAGTTTAACCATAACTGATCTATAGGTGGTGAACCTCCGTTCCCCCCAGTTTAACCATAACTGATCTATAGGTGGTGAACCTCCGTTCCCTCCAGTTTAACCATAACTGATCTATAGGTGGTGAACCTCCGTTCCCCCCCCCAGTTTAACCATAACTGATCTATAGGTGGTGAACATCCGTTCCCCCCAGTTTAACCATAACTGATCTATAGGTGGTGAACCTCCGTTCCCCCCAGTTTAACCATAACTGATCTATAGGTGGTGAACATCCGTTCCCCCCAGTTTAACCATAACTGATCTATAGGTGGTGAACCTCCGTTCCCCCCAGTTTAACCATAACTGATCTATAGGTGGTGAACCTCCGTTCCCCCCAGTTTAACCATAACTGATCTATAGGTGGTGAACATCCGTTCCCCCCAGTTTAACCATAACTGATCTATAGGTGGTGAATCTCCGTTCCCCTCAGTTTAACCATAACTGATCTATAGGTGGTGAACCTCCGTTCCCCCCAGTTTAACCATAACTGATCTATAGGTGGTGAACCTCCGTTCCCCCCAGTTTAACCATAACTGATCTATAGGTGGTGAACCTCCATTCCCCCCAGTTTAACCATAACTGATCTATAGGTGGTGAACATCCGTTCCCACCAGTTTAACCATAACTGATCTATAGGTGGTGAACCTCCGTTCCCCCCAGTTTAACCATAACTGATCTATAGGTGGTGAACATCCGTTCCCCCCAGTTTAACCATAACTGATCTATAGGTGGTGAACCTCCGTTCCCCCCAGTTTAACCATAACTGATCTATAGGTGGTGAACCTCCGTTCCCCCCAGTTTAACCATAACTGATCTATAGGTGGTGAACCTCCGTTCCCCCCAGTTTAACCATAACTGATCTATAGGTGGTGAACATCCGTTCCCCCCCCAGTTTAACCATAACTGATCTATAGGTGGTGAACCTCCATTCCCCCCAGTTTAACCATAACTGATCTATAGGTGGTGAACATCCGTTCCCCCCAGTTTAACCATAAATGATCTATAGGTGGTGAACATCCGTTCCCCCCAGTTTAACCATAACTGATCTATAGGTGGTGAACCTCCGTTCCCCCCAGTTTAACCATAACTGATCTATAGGTGGTGAACTCCATTCTCCCCAGTTTAACCATAACTGATCTATAGGTGGTGAACCTCCGTTCCCCCCAGTTTAACCATAACTGATCTATAGGTGGTGAACCTCCGTTCTCCCCAGTTTAACCATAACTGATCTATAGGTGGTGAACCTCCGTTCCCCCCAGTTTAACCATAACTGATCTATAGGTGGTGAACCTCCGTTCCCCCCAGTTTAACCATAACTGATCTATAGGTGGTGAACCTCCGTTCCCCCCAGTTTAACCATAACTGATCTATAGGTGGTGAACATCCGTTCCCCCCAGTTTAACCATAACTGATCTATAGGTGGTGAACATCCGTTCCCCCCAGTTTAACCATAACTGATCTATAGGTGGTGAACCTCCGTTCCCTCCAGTTTAACCATAACTGATCTATAGGTGGTGAACATCCGTTCCCCCCAGTTTAACCATAACTGATCTATAGGTGGTGAACCTCCGTTCCCCCCAGTTTAACCATAACTGATCTATAGGTGGTGAACATCCGTTCCCCCCCCCAGTTTAACCATAACTGATCTATAGGTGGTGAACCTCCGTTCCCCCCAGTTTAACCATAACTGATCTATAGGTGGTGAACACCCCCCCCCCCCCAGTTTAACCATAACTGATCTATAGGTGGTGAACATCCGTTCCCCCCAGTTTAACCATAACTGATCTATAGGTGGTGAATCTCCGTTCCCCCCAGTTTAACCATAACTGATCTATAGGTGGTGAACCTCCGTTCCCACCAGTTTAACCATAACTGATCTATAGGTGGTGAACCTCCGTTCCCTCCAGTTTAACCATAACTGATCTATAGGTGGTGAATCTCCGTTCCCCCCCCCCAGTTTAACCATAACTGATCTATATGTGGTGAACATCCATTCCCCCCAGTTTAACCATAACTGATCTATAGGTGGTGAATCTCCGTTCCCACCAGTTTAACCATAACTGATCTATAGGTGGTGAACCTCCGTTCCCCCCAGTTTAACCATAACTGATCTATAGGTGGTGAACATCCGTTCCCCCCAGTTTAACCATAACTGATCTATAGGTGGTGAACCTCCGTTCCCCCCAGTTTAACCATAACTGATCTATAGGTGGTGAACCTCCGTTCCCCCCAGTTTAACCATAACTGATCTATAGGTGGTGAACTCCATTCCCCCCAAATTAACCATAAATGATCTATAGGTGGTGAACCTCCATTCCCCCCAGTTTAACCATAACTGATCTATAGGTGGTGAACCTCCGTTCCCCCCCCAGTTTAACCATAACTGATCTATAGGTGGTGAACCTCCGTTCCTCCCCCCAGTTTAACCATAACTGATCTATAGGTGGTGAACCTCCGTTCCCCCCAGTTTAACCATAACTGATCTATAGGTGGTGAACATCCGTTCCCCCCAGTTTAACCATAACTGATCTATAGGTGGTGAACCTCCGTTCCCCCCCCCAGTTTAACCATAACTGATCTATAGGTGGTGAACATCCGTTCCCCCCAGTTTAACCATAACTGATCTATAGGTGGTGAACCTCCGTTCCCCCCCCCAGTTTAACCATAACTGATCTATAGGTGGTGAACCTCCGTTCCCCCCAGTTTAACCATAACTGATCTATAGGTGGTGAACATCCGTTCCCCCCAGTTTAACCATAACTGATCTATAGGTGGTGAATCTCCGTTCCCCCCAGTTTAACCATAACTGATCTATAGGTGGTGAACATCCGTTCCCACCAGTTTAACCATAACTGATCTATAGGTGGTGAACATCCGTTCCCACCAGTTTAACCATAACTGATCTATAGGTGGTGAACCTCCGTTCCCCCCAGTTTAACCATAACTGATCTATAGGTGGTGAACCTCCGTTCCCCCCAGTTTAACCATAACTGATCTATAGGTGGTGAACATCCGTTCCCCCCAGTTTAACCATAACTGATCTATAGGTGGTGAACCTCCATTCCCCCCAGTTTAACCATAACTGATCTATAGGTGGTGAACATCCGTTCCCACCAGTTTAACCATAACTGATCTATAGGTGGTGAACCTCCGTTCCCCCCAGTTTAACCATAACTGATCTATAGGTGGTGAACCTCCGTTCCCCCCAGTTTAACCATAACTGATCTATAGGTGGTGAACATCCGTTCCCCCCAGTTTAACCATAACTGATCTATAGGTGGTGAACCTCCGTTCCCCCCAGTTTAACCATAACTGATCTATAGGTGGTGAACCTCCGTTCCCCCCAGTTTAACCATAACTGATCTATAGGTGGTGAACCTCCGTTCCCCCCAGTTTAACCATAACTGATCTATAGGTGGTGAACATCCGTTCCCCCCCCAGTTTAACCATAACTGATCTATAGGTGGTGAACCTCCATTCCCCCCCCCCAGTTTAACCATAAATGATCTATAGGTGGTGAACATCCGTTCCCCCCAGTTTAACCATAACTGATCTATAGGTGGTGAACCTCCGTTCCCCCCAGTTTAACCATAACTGATCTATAGGTGGTGAACTCCATTCTCCCCAGTTTAACCATAACTGATCTATAGGTGGTGAACCTCCGTTCCCCCCAGTTTAACCATAACTGATCTATAGGTGGTGAACCTCCGTTCTCCCCAGTTTAACCATAACTGATCTATAGGTGGTGAACCTCCGTTCCCCCCAGTTTAACCATAACTGATCTATAGGTGGTGAACCTCCGTTCCCCCCAGTTTAACCATAACTGATCTATAGGTGGTGAACCTCCGTTCCCCCCAGTTTAACCATAACTGATCTATAGGTGGTGAACATCCGTTCCCCCCAGTTTAACCATAACTGATCTATAGGTGGTGAACATCCGTTCCCCCCAGTTTAACCATAACTGATCTATAGGTGGTGAACCTCCGTTCCCCCCAGTTTAACCATAACTGATCTATAGGTGGTGAACATACGTTCCCCCCCCCAGTTTAACCATAACTGATCTATAGGTGGTGAACCTCCGTTCCCCCCCCCAGTTTAACCATAACTGATCTATAGGTGGTGAACCTCCGTTCCCCCCAGTTTAACCATAACTGATCTATAGGTGGTGAACACCCCCCCCCCCCAGTTTAACCATAACTGATCTATAGGTGGTGAACATCCGTTCCCCCCAGTTTAACCATAACTGATCTATAGGTGGTGAATCTCCGTTCCCCCCAGTTTAACCATAACTGATCTATAGGTGGTGAACCTCCGTTCCCACCAGTTTAACCATAACTGATCTATAGGTGGTGAACCTCCGTTCCCTCCAGTTTAACCATAACTGATCTATAGGTGGTGAATCTCCGTTCCCCCCCCCCAGTTTAACCATAACTGATCTATATGTGGTGAACATCCATTCCCCCCAGTTTAACCATAACTGATCTATAGGTGGTGAATCTCCGTTCCCACCAGTTTAACCATAACTGATCTATAGGTGGTGAACCTCCGTTCCCCCCAGTTTAACCATAACTGATCTATAGGTGGTGAACCTCCGTTCCCCCCAGTTTAACCATAACTGATCTATAGGTGGTGAACTCCATTCCCCCCAGTTTAACCATAACTGATCTATAGGTGGTGAACCTCCATTCCCCCCAGTTTAACCATAACTGATCTATAGGTGGTGAACCTCCGTTCCCCCCCCAGTTTAACCATAACTGATCTATAGGTGGTGAACCTCCGTTCCTCCCCCCAGTTTAACCATAACTGATCTATAGGTGGTGAACCTCCGTTCCCCCCAGTTTAACCATAACTGATCTATAGGTGGTGAACATCCGTTCCCCCCAGTTTAACCATAACTGATCTATAGGTGGTGAACCTCCGTTCCCCCCCAGTTTAACCATAACTGATCTATAGGTGGTGAACATCCGTTCCCCCCCAGTTTAACCATAACTGATCTATAGGTGGTGAACCTCCGTTCCCCCCCAGTTTAACCATAACTGATCTATAGGTGGTGAACATCCGTTCCCCCCCAGTTTAACCATAACTGATCTATAGGTGGTGAACCTCCGTTCCCCCCAGTTTAACCATAACTGATCTATAGGTGGTGAACATCCGTTCCCCCCAGTTTAACCATAACTGATCTATAGGTGGTGAATCTCCGTTCCCCCCAGTTTAACCATAACTGATCTATAGGTGGTGAACCTCCGTTCCCCCCAGTTTAACCATAACTGATCTATAGGTGGTGAACCTCCGTTCCCCCCAGTTTAACCATAACAGATCTATAGGTGGGGAACCTCCATTCCCCCCAGTTTAACCATAACTGATCTATAGGTGGTGAACATCCGTTCCCACCAGTTTAACCATAACTGATCTATAGGTGGTGAACCTCCGTTCCCCCCAGTTTAACCATAACTGATCTATAGGTGGTGAACCTCCGTTCCCCCCAGTTTAACCATAACTGATCTATAGGTGGTGAACATCCGTTCCCCCCAGTTTAACCATAACTGATCTATAGGTGGTGAACCTCCGTTCCCCCCAGTTTAACCATAACTGATCTATAGGTGGTGAACCTCCGTTCCCCCCAGTTTAACCATAACTGATCTATAGGTGGTGAACCTCCGTTCCCCCCAGTTTAACCATAACTGATCTATAGGTGGTGAACCTCCGTTCCCCCCAGTTTAACCATAACTGATCTATAGGTGGTGAACACCCCCCCCCCCCCCCAGTTTAACCATAACTGATCTATAGGTGGTGAACATCCGTTCCCCCCAGTTTAACCATAACTGATCTATAGGTGGTGAATCTCCGTTCCCACCAGTTTAACCATAACTGATCTATAGGTGGTGAACCTCCGTTCCCTCCAGTTTAACCATAACTGATCTATAGGTGGTGAATCTCCGTTCCCCCCCCCAGTTTAACCATAACTGATCTATATGTGGTGAACATCCATTCCCCCCAGTTTAACCATAACTGATCTATAGGTGGTGAACCTCCATTCCCCCCAGTTTAACCATAACTGATCTATAGGTGGTGAACCTCCGTTCCCCCCCCAGTTTAACCATAACTGATCTATAGGTGGTGAACCTCCGTTCCCCCCCCCAGTTTAACCATAACTGATCTATAGGTGGTGAACCTCCGTTCCCCCCAGTTTAACCATAACTGATCTATAGGTGGTGAACATCCGTTCCCCCCAGTTTAACCATAACTGATCTATAGGTGGTGAACCTCCGTTCCCCCCCCCAGTTTAACCATAACTGATCTATAGGTGGTGAACATCCGTTCCCCCCCAGTTTAACCATAACTGATCTATAGGTGGTGAACCTCCGTTCCCCCCAGTTTAACCATAACTGATCTATAGGTGGTGAACATCCGTTCCCCCCAGTTTAACCATAACTGATCTATAGGTGGTGAATCTCCGTTCCCCCCAGTTTAACCATAACTGATCTATAGGTGGTGAACCTCCGTTCCCCCCAGTTTAACCATAACTGATCTATAGGTGGTGAACCTCCGTTCCCCCCAGTTTAACCATAACAGATCTATAGGTGGGGAACCTCCATTCCCCCCAGTTTAACCATAACTGATCTATAGGTGGTGAACATCCGTTCCCACCAGTTTAACCATAACTGATCTATAGGTGGTGAACCTCCGTTCCCCCCAGTTTAACCATAACTGATCTATAGGTGGTGAACCTCCGTTCCCCCCAGTTTAACCATAACTGATCTATAGGTGGTGAACCTCCGTTCCCCCCAGTTTAACCATAACTGATCTATAGGTGGTGAACCTCCGTTCCCCCCAGTTTAACCATAACTGATCTATAGGTGGTGAACCTCCATTCCCCCCCCCAGTTTAACCATAACTGATCTATAGGTGGTGAACTCCATTCTCCCCAGTTTAACCATAACTGATCTATAGGTGGTGAACCTCCGTTCCCCCCAGTTTAACCATAACTGATCTATAGGTGGTGAACCTCCGTTCCCCCCAGTTTAACCATAACTGATCTATAGGTGGTGAACCTCCATTCCCCCCCCCCCAGTTTAACCATAACTGATCTATAGGTGGTGAACTCCATTCTCCCCAGTTTAACCATAACTGATCTATAGGTGGTGAACCTCCGTTCCCCCCAGTTTAACCATAACTGATCTATAGGTGGTGAACTCCATTCTCCCCAGTTTAACCATAACTGATCTATAGGTGGTGAACCTCCGTTCCCCCCAGTTTAACCATAACTGATCTATAGGTGGTGAACCTCCGTTCTCCCCAGTTTAACCATAACTGATCTATAGGTGGTGAACCTCCGTTCCCCCCAGTTTAACCATAACTGATCTATAGGTGGTGAACCTCCGTTCCCCCCAGTTTAACCATAACTGATCTATAGGTGGTGAACCTCCGTTCCCCCCAGTTTAACCATAACTGATCTATAGGTGGTGAACATCCGTTCCCCCCAGTTTAACCATAACTGATCTATAGGTGTTGAACCTCCATTCCCTCCAGTTTAACCATAACTGATCTATAGGTGGTGAACATCCGTTCCCCCCAGTTTAACCATAACTGATCTATAGGTGGTGAACCTCCGTTCCCCCCAGTTTAACCATAACTGATCTATAGGTGGTGAACCTCCGTTCCCCCCAGTTTAACCATAACTGATCTATAGGTGGTGAACATCCGTTCCCCCCCCAGTTTAACCATAACTGATCTATAGGTGGTGAACCTCCGTTCCCCCCCCCCCGTTTAACCATAACTGATCTATAGGTGGTGAACCTCCGTTCCCCCCAGTTTAACCATAACTGATCTATAGGTGGTGAACATCCCCCCCCCCCCAGTTTAACCATAACTGATCTATAGGTGGTGAACATCCGTTCCCCCCCCCAGTTTAACCATAACTGATCTATAGGTGGTGAACATCCGTTCCCCCCCCAGTTTAACCATAACTGATCTATAGGTGGTGAACCTCCGTTCCCTCCAGTTTAACCATAACTGATCTATAGGTGGTGAACATCCGTTCCCCCCCCCCCAGTTTAACCATAACTGATCTATAGGTGGTGAACCTCCGTTCCCCCCAGTTTAACCATAACTGATCTATAGGTGGTGAACCTCCGTTCCCCCCAGTTTAACCATAACTGATCTTGGTTTTGTCTCTTTGAAGAGCTTTTGTCCAGCTATATTCAATGATCTCTTTTCTCTAACCAGAGCTCGCTTATGCTGCTTGTTTAGCATTAGAGCAATACAAACACTGGCCCGATGGTAAACTTAGTGAGTCGTCTTTGTCTAGCTGGCCTCTAGAGTACTTCTCAACTGATTCAGCTATCAGATTCCATGTTGCATCCCTACTGTGTAAACCCTATTATGAAAAGAACAGTTTTATGTTGGGTGGGCCTATTCTGTTAGCTTTGTTGGGATAAGATTAAACCAACCGTAATCAAACTGAACACATTGTTGGATTATCTCTCATGTGTCTGCACGTGTGGGTGGAGGGATACTAGGGAAATCAGTTCCACGTCCTGCCTAGCCTTTGGGGAAATTGGGCTGTCTAGTTGCAGCTTGACTATGTTCCTAATCTTGTAAGAGGTTTGCACTGCTGGCACCGCTAAGGGTAATTCAAATCCCCAGGCTGTGTCATCAGGGGGTACAGCATTTTATTGCTTTTCCCAGTTGTCTAAAGTGGTCATTTTGGATCTCGCTCCAGAACTACAGGACATTAAGCTGAAGCTCTGGTGGGTAATGTTGAACCCCTATTGTCAATCAAACTGCAGGCATGCTGGGGCGGAGCGCGCCTCATACTTGTAATTCCAAAATCCTGCAATCTGCTGCAAAAATATTTTGGCCTAGATTTACCCAGAGGCAATAGCATGTGTTCCAAGTCAGTGGGCAACGCTACAGAGAGCTTGATTATCATCAGGAACAATAAGGGAGACGTTTGAATGGAAAGAAAACCCCAGCTGATCCCTCTGCCTTCAAGGACTGTCTGGAATACCCCCTGATACACACACTTCAAGTTGAGGGAGCTTACACTTCATATTCAGCTATAGTCAAGTTTACACTTTACAAAAACTTATATTATAAAGGTTTACAGTTTATTATAACAGTTCACAGTTAAGAGTAGTTTTATGAGTAGGTTTATAAGAAGCACATGATACATGTTCAGAGTTAACAAGTGTTTTAAAAAGGATCAAGCCCATGTAGGAAAGAGCTGGTGCACTGTATCTACCATGTGTATGAGAAAGAGGGATATAGAGAGCAGGACAAACCATTGGCGCTAAGTCTGCTAAGTGTCAACACAATCAGTAGCATCTCCCCCCTGAGGTTTCCCGCTCTTTTGTGTCCCAGTCTGAAGTCAACGAATGGGACAGTGGGAAGAGGGAAGGTGGGGGAGAGTAGTGGAGGAGCAGGCAGCACAACGCTCAATGTTCCGCATAATGGGAATGAGAGGTCCAAACCACATGATAAAGCACTCAAAGCACTGGTCTCTCTCCGCTTCACGCTCTCCTGAGCAACTCGACAAGTACGAGTCAGGGGAAAGGGGGAAGGGGGGAGGAGAAGGAGAGGAGGGGGAGAACAACAGAGAGAAAGAGTCACTGAGGAGGCTTGATCACTCATGTTGTGTTTCTCTCTTTCTCTCTCTCTCTTTCTCTCTCTATCGTGCCGTGCTTCATTGTTTTCCCAGGTTGGTCATCCTATGCTTGTCTGTTCTCGGTTGGAGGATCACGAAAGAGTCTTGAATGTAAGTACTTCTTCATTTGTTCAGGGCCATCCTTGTGAGCTATTGGAGTTTGTTTAGTTAGTGGAAGATGCTGATGCACTAAGCTTGGTCACACATGGGGAGGTGTGTTTCAGGGGGCTCCATGTGCTTGGGCATGGGAGGCGCCTGCACGTGTACGTTGTTGTTATTCCGTCTGTGGCTTCCACTCTTCGGGTCTGACTTGGACTGGGATAGAGTTCTGGAGCATGGAATTGAGATGTTCTTCAAATTGATTCAGATTCAGTAAGACAAAGTAAATAAAAGTGCAAATACTTTGAGGTAACTATATGCAAATGTATGTCCAAAAACAACTTAGAAATTGACTGATTAGACTGTATACATCAGAGACTACAAATACCATAGATTCAATAATACATAAACCTACTACATTGCTGATTCATTTTGCAGTGCAGTCATTGAGAACATTATAACACGTTAATTTCAATGGAAAATGTGATGTCCTACTATTGTTGCTGAAACAGGTAGGCAATTGCTTTGCATGTTGAAACAAACATCCAAGTGATGTTAGCTTTCATGCAGAGGACATTTTTCAGATGAATTCGTATTGGGACCATAATTCCAGTCTTTCCGGACTGATGTCTAATATAATGACCCGAGTCTTTGTTTCATTGGAATAAGGCTTTGGTCTATTTTGTATTCTCACAGGCAGCAGCCAGAAGGACTCTGAAAAGGGCAAATACTCTTGGAGCAATCATATCTTGTGCCTTTTTCAAGAGATTTATCTTCAGAGGTTTGCCAGAATCAGGATTTGTGTAAATACCACTTGAATGACATGCTCACTGCTGAATTGTATAACAATCTAATACAAGAATGTACAGGGTACATTAGAGGGCAGTGCCTTCAACTGCGCTCAAGGACAAATGGTTTTAATTTTGCACTCATCTGCAGGATCATGTTGTCAGGCTTTTTCTGAACACCTGCAACTGACCTGGGATACATTTAGTCTTACATGTTTTGCTGTTGATAGTTAACATTTACATTACATTTAAGTTATTTAGCAGATAATCTTATCCAAAGTGACTTACTGTACAGGAGCAGTTATGGTTAAGTGCCTTGCTCAAGGGCACATCATCAGACTTTTCACCTACTTGGATTGGGGATTCGAACCAGCGATCTTTTGGTTACTGGCCCAACGCTCTAAACCCCTAGGATACCTAACAACAAAGGAACATTGAGACATGTAATTCTAACCTAACTTCTGGTCTTTTTTGGTCAATTATAGATGAAAGATTTACCCATTTTGAATGTTATATTGTTTTTGTGCATCTCTGAGCGATGTACTATCAATTCCCGGGGTCATTTCATGTTTTCATGTGTATCTAAGCTATTGCCTTTCAAGCAGGCAGAAATTTGGCCGGTATGACGTAAAATTGCGATAAAGCCGCTGTCAATACACTGGAAGTTAATAGGAATATGACTCTTAGATCGTGAAAACATCTATCATCTATCATCTATCAACATCATACATGTCAGATTTCAATACTGGCCGATGTCATAAGTCGGGAGGATGTCTTCTCTCGAATTAGCCTTTGATCATATTTTTGCGATATTCCTACATTGAGAAATGTGTAATTGAACAGGAGGTCCACCTAATATCTCCTATTTGTCTGCATCTTCAGTCCAGGGCGCCTTGCATGGTTCCGTTGTGAAGGTCAGACTCCACTCTGCGAGGCACATCGATCTGCAGGCTGAACATGGTGAGATTGTAGACTCTTAAATAGCCTCCAGATTGTTTAGACGGTTTTACTGCTAACTAGCTACTCACATGATGATATTGACTTTGGTATTATTGTATTTAGCTATGTTTGCAGGCCAGCCCATAGAGAGAGTATTGCATTGTGGGTTTTGTAGTCAACTTGATCTGGAACTAATTTCCACGATTTTCATGTTGCTACCAACTGTATTATAAAGAAAAAACGTGTTAGTGTTATTTAACACTATAAATTATAGGAATTAGTTGTTTGGGGCGATTTTTCCTTTAGGGCCGAAGCACTGAAACTCCCAGGATACTGTATTCATCAAGGCCTAATTGTAAATTCCACAAAGAACTACAAATGAATCATAAATGTCACCGTGACCCTTTTCCACTTGGTTGTCATTATATGTAGGATGCTTTTATCGAGTATTTCGATTCAGTGCAACTCAAGGACATTTGAAGTGAGTTTCAGTCAAGACGACTGATGAATAATCCACACGGTGTACATACATTTAAACAATAAGGCCCGAGAGGGTGCCAATATACCACTGCTAAGGGCTGTTCTTATGTGCGCCTGGATACAGCCCTTAGCCGTGGTATATTGGCCATATACCACAAACCCCAGAGGTGCCTTATTGCTATTATAAACTGGTTACCAATGTAATTAGAGCAGGGCTAGACCCACCCAGTTTATAAATATCAATAATACACATGCTTGGTAGGTATACAGAGTGCACATCAAATAAAGAGTCCGAATTGGTGGCTGCAACCTAAGTTTTAATATTCATTATTGGTTGTTTTTCTGTGTGGCTGCTCTCTACTTTTCACACGGTTCTGCCCTGGGTCCATTGTTATAGCACGGCAGAATGTGTCCTAACATAAATATTGGATGACAAGATAAGTGTATTGGTGCAGGGGCCTGCTTCCTCCTTCCACCCCCCCATCTAAACATATAACACCATCAGCTAGTCCCAAGGGAGTGATAAGATACATTCTGAAATATTTCTTAACACTTCGAGGTCAGGAAGGTAATATGCTCTTGGGAAACCAATGAAAGGTAGGAAAGCTGTCCGGAACTTTTTATTTACTTGTGAAAATATGTACTTTCTTATTCAGACTTCTCAGTTGACCTCGAGCTAATGTTTGTCCCCTGAGAGAAACGGTGAAATGGGACTGCTTGGGCTCACACATATAGATGTAGGATCTTAATTTGATCGCTGTTTTGTTGCTGAGAATTTTCTAAGGAAATTCTAACTTGTAGTGTATTCAAGGTTAAAAAGGCTTCTAAAGTTGTCAATTTCCACTTTAAAATGTCAAACTTGATTTGCCCTAATGGCAAATGTATCAACCCCTACAAAAACGTCCATTACTTATAATCTACATGATAATTCACAGTTCCTGTTGCTGCAGGAATAATTTCCTACTGTAGCAAACTGACTCAAATTAAAATTCTACATTTGTATTTATAGATTTGAATAGGTTCAGTCTGCCCCTCGCTTCAGAAAATTCCTGATTCTAGTTGACACACAGAGTTGAGGCAGTCGTGACAAAGTCAGGGAGTGACAGTTCTGGACCTGAGGCATGGAACAGAGCTGTGGTTGGTCACACTGCTGAGACCGTTAACATAGAAACACAGAGAAAGTGATGCTGTTATACAAAGGCTTTGTCTTTGTTAACTTGCCAAATAAATTTCATCAGCAAGTCATGGCCATCCCCCAAACAGTAATAACAAAATGAAGAATGTATTCATATTACTTTGGTGGGATCAGATTCAGTTCAAATGACAACATGGTCTCTTTAAAATTTCAAAATGGTGATATTTAACCTCTGTACCCAAGCTGACCTATTAGTTATATAAATGATACATATATTCCTTTAAAATAGACTGCTATATGTTGTTAGTCAAAGCCTACAAGGGAAGATACCACACTGGTTCGCAGTTGTCAACAAGGCAAAGGCGAGTTCACATCGGACCAGAGTAATTAGACTAAAGAGGGACTGTCCCTCTTTAGTCTAATTACTGTGGTCCGGTTTTAATAAACCAACTCCCTTGTTGCCATGGTAGGAACACCACCGTTTCCAAGCAAGGCCTTGGCATGGGCGACCAGCAGTGTCTCAGATCTATTCATGGCCAGCCAGTCTCCCAAATTCCTGCTGAAAATCTATCCTCTCCCCCTGCTGTGGCTTCCAGTGTCTGGCAGCCATTCTCTGGCTCCTCCACATCACACAGTTTCCCACTTGAGTCAAGAATGCTGGAGTTTTCAATAGAACTAAAAGTGGTTTGTTTGTGAGGGCCTTTCTCTTCTACACTGTGGGGTTACTGGACTGTGTGAAGGGTGGTTTGTGTTCCGCGTGACCAGACATGACACAAGAACGTACCTCTTGGCAAAGACAGACTAGAGAAAACCAAGCAAATCCAATTTACTGTGGTGGAGGGTGGATATTTAGTTCTATTCTTCCACCCGCACCTACTCATTAAAGTTTGTAGGCTTGGGAAAGATGCAGTGGCCACCCTTTTCCAGCTCTATGCTGAGGACAGTAGCAGAGGACATACTGTCGTAGTGTGTTTACCTCTGGTATGGCGTTGTGCAAACTTGCCTTTAGCTTCAATGTCATGGCTATTAAACCAGCTATGATCCTGCCACAAACAAAATGGTCAATGACATTACCCTGAGACCGGTTTCACATCACTATCTAATGAAAGTGCGATGTCAGTCTTTGGGCATACAGGGACATGATAGGAAGCTGCGGTGGATGTTTGTTGACTATAACACGGTTGACACCTTCAATATATAGCAGAAATAACCTGAGAGATCTTAGAGCAGAAACTGCTAACTGCAAATATATTTTGGCTTGAACGTCTTGACTTAGGCCCAGGGCAAATCATTGACCTCAGACAGTACCACTATTAGCCTAATCTGAGTATCTGAGTTGACTTACAAGGGCCTAACGCCATCATGTAGGGTTATTGTTTCTCAAGTGCACACTTGATTTGAACTGGTTGATTTCAGGCTTTGTGCCAACATTATTTTAGAAAATGTTGCATTGACAAAAGGCGCAGATGGAGTCTGTGTACACAGCTGTCGGCGTTAACTGTATATTCGATTGGATGATGTTTTCAGTCAATGGCACTGCATTTATACAACGGAGGAATAGATTTTTTTTCAGGCTACAGTAGGCTAGACGATAGCCCAGGATAATTGAGAGGAGAAGCGAGAACAGAAAGAACAGTATTGATTGTCTCCTAGCCTTTAGAAAACATATGTTTACTTAAAAGGAAAGAAGACAATCAATGTATTTCCCTATTTCATGTTGCCACTGTGGTGAAACTACAGCAAGGTTACACATTTATTCTTACCAGAACTCGAGCACTGGAACACCATCTTAGATAACCTTCTACTTGCTTTCTGCTGCTGAAAATCTGCTGTGCTTTGGAATCATCCGTTGTGTTTGTGGACCCATTTGACCCAGTCTATGGAGGGAGACCATAACAGTACATTGAAATGCAAGGTGTGTGTACACACAGCTAAACCGTGTTTAATCTCATTAATGCAGAGAGGCCACTATTGGTCCTGGGGAAATTTAATTTTGTTATCAATTTCCCCTAATCTCCACTGTGATAGAACAGGCTCAAGGGGACAGTATTATTAAATGCAAGGGCTTTGGTGGGCAGTCCTGGCATATTAGATATATCATTTCCCTGAAGGGCCTAACACCAAAGTTAATTGTCAAATAAATGGTCAATTAGTCTAAAGTAATCCATTTAGAATTCATATGGGACGGGTTACCTTAACAGGGTATATTTATGAAATTCAGGTAACACTATACATTAGGCTGCTCTTATACCCGTGTAGTAACACTGCAATTACACTAGTAACAACATTGCAGTAATGATGATCTTAACGCATACAGTATTTCAGCATTAGTACACCGGTAGAAGATCCACTTATTGTTAAACGCCACAAGAGCGTCACATGTGCAACTTAATGTAATGTGTTAACACAGATCTAGTACAGGGAGGGTGACACTGTGCTGACTTGACCACGCTTTCACGCCACTCGTTCCACACTATCGACTATGGACACACTCTGTTGTCTCCACAGCTCGATGCAGCAACCACTCAATGTTGTTTTCCATCCACACAATCCATTTCGGACTAATTTGATATCCATCACGTGCATGAACACACGCTGAGAGGAAGTGTCAAGGTTGCATTGCATCGCCACCAATCAGAAAGCATCTTTCTTCGTTAGCGGATAACAAGTTGTGAGACAACAAAGCCACGGTGTGCCAAGGGCAGTAATGTGAAATCAGTATGTGGCCTATGGTGAATTCTGTAACGCGTTTCAAGAACAAAACATCACATTCTGTCTTGATAGAGGCCTACAATGCAACGTTTGCTGGACAAAGGCTATGCTGTAGGTGATTTATTGATTTTGTTTTTCGATGTAAAAAGAATAGAGATAAGGTGCTTAGTTTGAGTCAGAATCTGTTAAAGGCCCGTGCAGTCAAAAACGTGATTTTTCTGCATTTTATATATATTTCCACACTATGAGGTTGGAGTAATACTGTGAAATTATGAACATGATGATAATGCCCTTTAAGTTTAAGAGCTGTTTGAAAAGACCACCTGAAATTTCAGCCTGTTTTGGTGGAATGGAGTTTTGGCCTGGCTGGCGACATCAACATGCGGTAAATTAGTTTACACACTCTTAGAAAAAAGGGTTCTGAAAGGGTTCTGCAGCTGTCCCCATAGGATAACCCTTTTTGGTTCCAGGTAGAACTCGTTTGGGTTCCATGTAGAACCCTCTGTGGAAAGGGTTGTACATGGAACTCAAAAGGATTCTACCTGGAACCAAAAGAGTTCTACCTTGTACCAAAAAGGGTTATTCAAAGGGTTATCCTATGGTTCTAGATAGCATATGTTTTTCTAAGAGAATAGATCAATTAAAAGGGAGTTCCCCTCCCTACTCAGCCCACTCCTAGACAGACCTAGCTAAATTATTGCTGGAGAAATTGTTCTTTGCTAAGAAGCTTTTTTTTGTTTCTTTTTGACCATTTTAATGAGAAATATCACAGTAAGGTACTTAATTGTTACCCAGAAATGATTTGATATTGAGATAAAACGGCTGCATTAGACCTTTCAGACTTCACTGTTCAGGGTTAATTTCAGGTGAAAGAAACCCATTGTTTGACTTCCCATTGAGATCCTTAGAACTTTTTGTTTAGTTTGGACCCTATTCAGAACTTTTGGACTGCAGAATTGAAGGAAAATTAGTCATTTGAGATTTTGATAGGATCCACGACTATAGCCTAGCTCGAGGGCGTATCAATGGATCACGCGACCTAATGGCCGCTCATCACCATTTTTAATTCCTCTGCCATAGCTACCCCATGTCCGCTCATGTAAAATGCATGACTCTGATGAATGTTCCTACGCCTTCATCTCTTAGCCCCGTTATGCATTTCTCTGCCGTCTCTCCCGTCTCTCTGTCTTCGATGCCTAAAGATGATACATAACTTTCGTATTAGCGAAGAGCGAAGTGAGATATTCCAGTTCTGAGCTAGCCGAGGGTATAGAACTCTTGCTCTCTGTTTTGAAGGAGAGATAAATCACGTCTATCCCTAACGGGCCGTCACATTACACACTGCATTACTTCTAGCTCCACTGTTAGGGGAACAGCGAGGTTAGAGTGACTGAGTTATTCATGACTTATTCATGAACTTGCATTTTTATACACCTGGATATTTTTGTGTGTGATGTTGCTAGCGAGGGCGTATGGTACAGGTGGTAGCCCGCCTGGGAACTTAGTCTTCTCCCATATTCGTCCTCTTTGACTTATTCTTTCAAGGCATTATAACAGTGTTATAAATTATTATAAGACGTGTTATAACTGCCTTATAAACCGTGTTATATCGTATACGTTCAGATTGGCTGAACAAACGACCAGTGCTCACTCCCCCACACTGGATATGAGTGATGTGTTCATTAGATATCATTTCTCTTTTTAATAATTTCATCTCTAATAACTTCACGCGTCACAGCTTACATGGGCACTCGACAAATAGTGCCTACGTACGATGCGTGTTAAAAAAGGATTAGCTGGCTGTCGTAATGGGTTTGGCACATCACAGTTCTGCTGTAATCATAGAAAGTCATAGTAAATAAATGAAACATATACAGTATTTATGTCACTAGATTGAGGATGCAGAGGATTATAGCGCATCACACCATCACAGGGTCCAAAACCTTACTTCACTCAATATGTCCTGGCCGGAGTCTAGCTAGTGTCAGTGATGGCGAGAGCGGAGAGGACGTGTTTGACAGTTTGAGTTCTCTTTGTAATACTGTTCCTATTGTGAGCAAATGGTGATGCTGTGTGACATGCCAGTGTGTGTGTGTGTGTGTTTGTGTGTGTGCATGCATGTTTGTACCCATATGTGTGTGTGTCTGTGCACACGCACGTGTGTGTGTGTGTGAACTAGATTTCCCTTGTGTGACAGAGAACGACAGCTGAGTTCAGTGCCGGGCGAGGGGCGTGTGTGTGTGTGTGTGTGTGTGTGTGTGTGTGTGTGTGTGTGTGTGTTTGCACTGTGCAATGCACTGTTCACCGCTGGATTTGATTCAGCATCAGGACATCTACTGAACCAAGAACTCATGATGCTAAAGATATTGATGTTGCATTTCCATTCATCTCTTGTAGGCTAACTCACTGGTTTGTATTCACTGGCAGAAAGGAGAATGCAGTCATCACTGGTTATAGTCATTATTGACCTCTTAATTCGTCCCTGGGCGGTCATTTCATTCAGTTTGTGTCCAATTATTGGTTATTGTCTAGCAACCACAGCCGACTCATAGGAAGTCCTTGAACAACATAACACAGCTAAAAGAGAATGTCTGGTCCTTTCAGCTGATAAATGTTCTTTCTCTCTGTGTCTTCTTGAACCACGCAGCCAGGCATACCTGTGGAACTTGGTGATTAGATCTAAAATAATGGGCCATCCCGGGAAGCATTTTCTAGGTGCCTGTGTTGAGATGCCAACTGCAAACACTGACCGTATATATCACTACAAAGAGTAAAAAATGCTCTTTAAAGGCCCATCTGAACTCAGTTAAAGGGGCAAAAGTCACCAAGTGAAGAAATGTGTTTGGGATTTGCCTGGAGGCCATGACGCCTTAGAGCGTGATGCCCCCGAGGCAGACGCGTACTTGTATTAAAGTGCCCTCCCTTTTCTGTGAGTGCTTTGTCAACAAAGCTATGCAGAGAGCTTTAGATTTCCACTCAGCTTTATTAACCTACCACTAACATGTGTAGGAGCTCCCCTGTCAGACCATACCAGTTCATTGCAGGAGGGAGTCGAGATAGATGTGAGTGGTAAAGATGTTACGACCAGGGAGGAAGATGAGAGATGATGATAGGAAGGGAGTGTGTGCGTGTGTGTGTGTGTTATCCATAGCGGCAGTGCCCTCTAAATAATCTGGTAACAGCCCTGGTCAGGCTTATCCCTTTAATGGGTTCACTTAGAGAAAAGAGGCAATCTCCTGAAAATTCCAAGCATTCCACCACGTTAAAACCAAGGCTCCCAGAACACGTCCTAGAAAGAAATATAGAGAAACCCCAAACAACAGCTTGTGCTAATCATGTTTGTCAGTTTCAACCAATATAATCGCCCACATCCGGATGAAAGAGCTGGCATTTTTACTTCGTACACTATGACTTTGCACTAATGATTCCACAGACATTGTGTAGGTTGATGATATTGCTTCCCTCTACTAATTCGATTGCAGTCCTTCCAGGAAGAACAGAGAAAAGAATAGAAACACAGCATCAACGAATAAAATCCTTTACATTGGAGGACGCAAGGAGCAACCTTGTTAGAAATGACCTTTTTGACTTGTATAAGAGTCTCTTGAACACCGAGGAGGCTGAAGAACGCTGAGCTCTGCCTGTGTGCTGAGTGGCATGCATTGTGTTATTACAGTGAGCTGGGCGCTTTCCAGCCAGGCTCTGTGACTGGAGGTCTATTGTGGGCTTAATTAAAGGAAGAGTCTGTACTGTGGGTATTCATGTGCTTTCTGAAGAGGCCTCTCCACCTAACAGCACAACCCAAAGCAACAGCAGCAGCTCTCCAAAGGTTGCAAAGAGACCTGGGCTTTTGTTTGATTTTCTTTTTACTCTCAGGGAAATGGAGGATATCATCTTACTCTGGATGGGCACTTATTTACTGAGGCTATTCTGGCGTAGTGTTTTTCCCAAAGGTAGAGAAACCTCTCTCCTGCTCAAACCTGCTACATAGTCTTTGTCTTAAAATGTAAACATTTTTTTTTTGCATTTGTGCAGACTATACATCATGTTTCATCAAATGTGCTTAGCTGATATACTGTAAAAGCACATTTTGTGATGATACAAGAATTTAGCTTTTTCCGTTAAAATCTCAACTCTTGTCTAAAACTAACCTTAGATGGAAATTGATTTTCTTGTCTTTCTCAAAAGTACATTTTTAAACTGTGCCTTACTCATCCGGTTCCAACTCTAAAAATAAGAGCCAGAATCACTGCCACGGTCAGGGTGCTTAACTAGCCACGTGCCCTGATTCATTCCATTCAACCAAGGTCTTAAACTTCAACTCTTTCTGACTAATACAAGCATATTACATTCTTCTTCCAAACACGTTTGATTTGACATGCACAGGTTCTAGAGGGGAGGTGGCAGATTTGAACTTTTCAAGTGACTATGGGGAATGTGACCCAAGATAAGGTCAGTGAGTCACTCAATATAATGTAGAAGTTGAGGGAGAACGAACGCCCTACATGTCTCCAGAAGTAAATGACTGGGGACAGAATCTTTAATCTAAACTTCTTTCATTTGGGGAGAGAAAACAGCATGCTACAATTAACTTTTGCTAGTGTGTGTGTGTGTATGTATGTGTGTGTGTGTGTGTTTGAGAGAGAGAGACAGAGAAAGAGAGAGAAAGAAAGAGAGAGAGCGAGAAAGAGAGAGAGAGAGCGAGATACCAAGATAGATACCAAGAGAGAGACGAAGAGAGACAGAGAACTTTGGCAAGATTGCAACGAGCGTGAAAATTATAAGTGGGACAATACCAGGAAGGAGAGAAGATTACAAACCAGGATTGGTGATCGACACATTTTCATTTCAGATGCCATAATCCCACAACAGACATACTGTACTGTACCAACTGACTGCACAGCGTGGGCTGTCCCTGCTCTAGCTACAGTACCTTCCGATTGGCTCATCTAAAGCAGGGCCGCCCACTAAGCTATTTGAATACAGAGTGGAGGGGGAGGGGGAGGGGGAGGGGGAGGGGGAGGGGGAGGCGGAGCGGTGAGCTAGATTCCCTCCTCCTGCCAGCGTGTTCTCACTGGGCTGGGGAGAGGAGCGGCTTTAGGGTGCGAGGAAATATGCCACGAGAGGCAATGTGACAGCCAGAGACAGACGCACACTGACACAGAGTTCCCCCAGTCGGACTGGAGTATTGCTGGGCTACTACTGCTGCAGCTGGTCTGTTGTAACGGAGAAGGAAGGGCCTCTTCTGACCTGCCGGTTCAGCAGCTCAGTTCAGCTCTCTCATTTCTTCTTCCTCTCTTATTTCACTTTGTTTATGGACAATGGGATTTTAACCATGTGGCAGGTAAGGAGGACTGTGATTGATTGTGTGGAAATGTTGTTGTGTGGTCCCTGAGGGTGTGGGGTCTCTGGTTACTTAAAGCAGGGGTCATCAGGAGTCCTCTCCAAAGCTCTATACATCTAGTGATGATGATATCACAGAGAGAGCTGAGTTCTAATCCTAATTAACTGTGATCACAGTTATAGAGCTGATGATCGTATGACCATGAGGTTAAATAGGCAACATTTCCCGATTGGACTCCCACCATATACTTGTGAGAGGTAGTTACTTTAGTGAATATTCTACTGTATCAATATAACCTATTAATCATCAGAATTTGAGTATGATACACTTTACTTCAGCATCTGTGTTCTTGTGGTTATGAGACTAGAATAGGTTTGCTGTTTGGGGTTATAACATAAGTAGTAGTTGTAGTGCTTTGCATATTCAGATGAGGGGACTGTGATCTGTTAAATATTTTTGATAGCAGGAATACAGTGGGACCCCTAAGGGTACACGTCGTGATTGTATCAGCGCAGCGAGTGATGCCTCTGTTCGTTTCCACAATCGTTCTCATGTGACCTAATTGTGGGACCCTGATGAGCTTCTGTCCTCTTAGCAGACTTTATGTGAGTGGGTGAGAGATATCGGTGGGGTGTTCAAAGTTAGTGTAGTGTGAGAAACCTGAACTGTTGGGCTTTTTAAAATAAATCATTGAAGGGAATTTGACACACTGACTCTGCGGGCGGCATAGGTGGGGAGGCAAATGGGAGGATGGCATGTGTGTGTGTGTGTACCTGCACATGTGTGTGTACGTGTTTGTTTATGCTATGTATTTCTGAGTTCCTCCAAATCCTCTCAGCATACTGCCGACAACATGGTGTGATACTGATCACACAGTGTAGGAGGGAAGCAGAGGTCACATCTGCCCATTCAGCAACATGTCCTTTCCAGCCAAGCACGCATTTGACAAACGTCTGCTGAGGACTCCTGAACCCTAAGCACAAACCTATCATGGTCACTTCCCTTCACTTATTGTATTGTGGGTCAAAGGCACAGAGATGCCTCTCTAACCTTCTCTCCCCTGGTTCCAGATCTATTTGTCCATGTTTGGCATGACAATGACCATATGAGTTGACAGACAGCACAAACATATCTTGGATCAGGCTTTGCATTTATTGTCTTTGATAATGACCGGAGAGCTGTGATTTCAAGATATGGTTGATGCTTTGTCAACCTGTTATAAAGAGGTCCACTGTCAACTTGGTCAGTGGAGACGACTGCTTGAGGACCATAGTCTGATAAGCCCTCGTGGGGCCACTTTGACCTGCCTCAGGACATGACAGACTGTGGGAATGAGTCACTGTGGGAATGAGTCACTGTGACTTGCTCTGTGTTTGTCACTGGGAAGAAATATAGCAACAACAGCATTGTCTGTTTGTCTCTGCTTTCCTGTGTCTTTGATCTACTTCTGGTCATGTTGTGTGTCTTGTTGATATAAGGTAATTATATGGATGTTGACCTAGCTGTTACCTTTGTGTTAGTAGTGGCACATTTTCAGTTTATTACAGTTGTGCTGTTTGCTAATTGCAATCTGGGTATCTCCCAGCAGGAAATAAACCACAGACATTTTTTTCCTTTGCTTATGCATTCTTTGATTATTTGGTCCAATAGATACATTAACAATATTTCCATGGTAACTTCTTCTGCAATGAGCCTTTAACAACGAGAGACTTGTTTGGGATTTTGGCTCTGCCTCTTCGATCAGGGAAGTCGTGTGGACCGGAACACAGTTTTTCAGTTTCCAGCGATCAGCCATAGTCATTCGGCACAGTAGAGCGAGAACAATTGAAATAGGAAAAGTGTGACTTTAGTTTGGTGGTTGCCATTTTGGGGGAAATTATGGGATGTGGAGTGATGAGAGCGATGTGTCTTTCTGCACGTCTGCATTGTTGCCACCAGAGAGCGTTCTTTCTTGAAACGTTTTACAAAGTTACTTTGACGATCATTTTTGTGTATAAATAGATGTTTGTTTTTTAATGATTTATTTATTTATATATATTTTTTAGGGGGGGATCAGCTTTATATTGCGGAAAGATTGTTGTTTCCATCAATGTAATTGTCTGCATCATTTCCAATCCCCCATATATTTTTGTGGTAAATATATATATTCATATACATACACGTACATACCCATACATATGCATATGCATATGTAATCATTCATACATATACACATATATACATACATACATACACATACCTATATAGATATACTTTTTGTGGAATATACCTTTATTATTCCCCGCTAAATTGAAGAATTTGACAGTCCTCCCATTCATATCACAAGAATGGACAAACAACACTATTAAAACAGGCAAGAGAATAGACAAGCTTGTGCATTGTGCAGAAAACCCTGAAGAAGAAGGCACTGCGGGCTGAAACGTTGGTTGCTATACCCATTAAATGTTTGGGAGCATAATTAGTGTGCAACTTTCTTTCTTTCTTTTTATAGTTTACTCTCCGTTACTCAGCACTTCGACAAAACTTTTTTGGAGTGTGTGTCAGCTTCTGTTTTTTACTACAGAAAACTCAATAAAAGGTGTAGTATTTGAAGTGTGAAACATAAACAGATATCACTTACACATAGGCTGCTTAAACACCTCCCATAGTGGTTTCAAATAGCGTCTAACTTGATCCATGTGTAGGGTGTTATGTATGCTGTTATGACCTTATATGACTGTTTACCAGGTCAGGTCAAGCATGCCAAGAATAACCTGGGGTCAGCCTCTTGGGGTGTAACTGATGGAGCAACCAATGACCTGTGGTCTAACTGACATGTCAGGACGAAGGCCCCCAATCCCATGACTGTGTCTGCAGTCTATAGCGACATCTTCTGCTGGTAGAAAAGGATATCAGTATGACTTGATGATGCATGTCAGAGAGAAGATAACCACACAAGCACACACGCACACACACACACACAAACACACACGCACACACAGGCACACACACAGGCGCGCACACACACACACACACACACACACACACACACACACACACACACACACACACACACACACACACACACACACACACACACACACACACACACACACACACACACACACACACACACACACACACACACACACACACACACACACACACACACACAAGTGCATACAAGTATATGCACACACTCACACAAACGAGTGCACCCTTTATTACATTCCCACCTCTGACCTCTAAGACTGTTAAACTCAGTACCGTAAGCTTCCTAGCTCCATATAACATTCCACAGACGCCAGGTAAAGTTTTCCCAGTCTCTCCGCCCGGCACTGGGTCTTTGACTCTGCCAGAACTGTCTGATGAGTGGAGAGGCATATGTCACCCCTAACCCCTCTCTCTTCCCCTGTCACTGACTGACACTTAGCCATGTCTGTGGAAACTGAAGCTGGGTCTTGAACAGTATCACAGAATCACATCAACAGTCTCAGCTATTCTGAACGGGAGACAATCACACACATTTAATACACTGTCATGTAAACATGCACACATACTTGCATAGTCGCTTCATAAGACATCTCTCTCTTGTCATCTGTCTTGTGATGTAAGGGTGTGGAGCGAGGGAGAGGGGAACGATCCTATACAGTATGATACATTATAGATGAAGGATTTGTGTACTGTTAACATCACACAGGTCATATAAGATGTCTCCACCGTAAACTGGATAGACTCCTACTTTCTACACAAACTCATAACCTCACATATGTGACTCGTTTCAGGAAATTAGGCGTATGTCGTGGGTCACTACTTCACGGGAGAGCCATTTTTTATGCAAACTTGCTGTGCAAACATGCACTCACACGTAAGCATGCAGGCACGCAGGCTCGCGCACAGGCACATGCAACGCACACACACACATATGCTTGCTTGCTCGCACACACACGCATACAGTACACACATGCGTCATTGAAACTTTTACATCTGGCCATGTCAGCTTTATAAACACTATTATATAAACAGATTCTTCCCCAATCTGTCCCCAACACAAATGTAATTTTTAATAAGATTTGTTATTATTATTCCATATCTGGGTCAGTCAGGAGGGGGGAGCCAGATGAGGATCATAGCCAGAGAGTCAGATGTGCCAGTTTAGGGTTCCAGGTCCCCCCCTAATTGCCCGGCTCGCACCCCAGCCTCAAACACAGCGTCCAATCCCATTAGTCGTGACTGACTCGATCTTCAACATGAAAGTCTCTGATTGGTCACAGACACACTGGCAGGAGCGGATTATGGATAAACAGGCAGGGTGTCTGGGGCCGAAACAAAGACAGGCAGGCCGAGAGTGAGGGGGGCGAGAGGCTAAATGCTAACGCTAATGAGTCTGACGTACGGTGTGGGGCGGTCATTAGAGGTGATTAGGGGGGCCACTGCATGCGACGGTCATGGGGAGAAGGGGAGAGAGAGAGAGACACTGGGTAACAATACACTCTATAACTGGTGTCAGAACAGTGGACTGCGGCTGTGGAACTGTAGCTGTGACAAATCCATTTTTATGCCAAGACCAGAGGGTCCAATTTCCATTTAGTAGTGGATATTTTCACACTCTCAACAATGACTTTGGAAATATGCCTACAGTATATATTGACAACAAAAGCAGACATCAAGGGCATGAAGACCATGCACCAAATGTTATTCTATGGTTCAAAGGGTGGTGTCAATTTCATACTCAATAAAAAATCTATAACTTCAGGTAAATTGTATGGGGGGGTCAGCTCCTGAAAGAAACTTTAGGGTCAGGGGTTAATCTCAGATGCTCCAACTTTGTGTGTCTGAAGAGATTGTTATTACACTTAACAGCCAATCCTCTAATCTGCCTTGATGTTATTAGACGTGTTTGGAGAGAAGCAAAAAATGTGTCAAAAGTCCTAGGTAGCTAGAACAATTTCTTGTTATTTTTGGCCCTGGTTAGGAAACTATAGATTATGTCCTGATATATGAACTATGGACATGTGAGCGTTGATTCTTATTCGATACTGTATAGGGATTATAAAACCATAATTATTCATTTGTATTTTTTTGTCCCTTTTTTTAAACTCCAAAATAATACAACCATTTTTTTACCATTAACAATTGTAAAATAAAACTGATATTTGAAGTATGTATCTCACATATAATCTCCAAAAACTAGGCGAGATGTAGAATAGACATGTTTGTATTTACGCTACCTATAAATGGTTCATACTTTTGCCCTAAAAGTAGGAACCATCTCCTCTCGTGCATCTCCTCTCGTTTTTCGCCCGTCTCAGTTCATTTGGAAATGAAAGTGCATATGCATACACTGATTATGTTAGGTAGGTCAATGCCTTTGACCTAGTTTGAGCGTTGCGCTCCGTGGGATGCCACAGTCGCTCACGTCAAGCCACCGGATAGACAATATTCCCCTCCATTTTGTTACAGCAGCTTTCTGCTGGTAATTTATTTTTTGGTTTATTTTATTTTAAGTTTCAGCTGTTCTGGGATAACAAGCATGGGATTATAAAATGGTATTCACTGCATGGGATCTACCTTTTTTGATAGTCCCATTGTACCGAACTGAAAGGGAATCTTGACCATATATTATTGAATAAGGGGTGTTTCGTTTGGCTGTTCTATCTAAAAACATTCAGTAGGAGACGTAAGCTTACTATGACAGCATAAGGGCTATTTTTACATTCAATTTCAATATACTGTAGCTTGAAGGCGTTAACCAATCTCAAATTGAATACTTTTCCTTTTTGTCTCAGAGCATCTGATCTTTGCACCCTTATACATCATATTGTCTTGCCCTTTCATCTTTTCATCCACTCTTCATGAAGTGACTGTTTTTAGAAACTGGAGACAAAAAAGATCTGTTTAAAATTGAACAGATCAAAGATAGTGAAAAAGCCACAACCTCTAGCAACCGAGTTGAATTAAAGATACAACCAGTACCTCCACACACAGACAAGATATCCAGCGAGACACAAGGGGATATGCATAGTGCTCTAAATCAGGGGTTCTTATACTTTTTTCAGCCTGGGACCCAAATGAGAAATTCTATGTTTTTCTGGGACCCAAGCTCATGAAAAGGGCCTTAACTGAGCAAAACATTTTAGTGTCCCCCCTTCTTGAAGACAGAGAGAACATTTTTTGTTTTAAAGTTAATTTCCTGCAATTCTACACATTGTGCCATGGGCATAGAGAAAATGTTGCTGTTTCAAAGCTATTTTTCTGCAAATATACAGATTATGCCTTCGGACAGAAAGAATATTTTGCAATTTCGTAACACATTTTGCCACGGGGAAGAGATATATATATATATATATATTTTAGCAGTTTTACTGCTACTTTCATGCAATTCTACACATTATGCCATGTTAATATGATATTAGAGTGGGAGTGAATATCAAAATCAAAGAGGGACCCGTGGAGTTCATGGCCCCTGGGACCATGCCCTGCATCAGTATTTTGCCACCATAACAACACGTTTAGATAGCTGGCTAGACTAACTTACCAATCGAAAAATTGTTAGCTGACAAGGTGAATTGAGTGACTGACATAACAAGAGAAAACTACTGATGCACAACCAAATTTAGAAATTGCACCATGTATTCTACTATTGTAACTCTCAACAGTAAGTTGACCCCCACTCCACCCCCTCCCCCCTCATACTTTAAAAATGGCTACTCTAAATGTTACTTGGGACCATATAACTTACTCACAGTTCAGGCAAATTTAGTTGAAAGTGATAAAGTTTCCTTACCGGTAAATCCATTTTCTTGTCGTTAATGGTTAGGTTTCAACTTGGTATGAAGATAGTGTAGCCTCGTCTTCATTGGCCATGTTTCAGTCTGGCTATGGCCTAGCTGGCTGTCAGTGTGAGTCTCCATTCTTTGTGCCTGTCCCCACCTGGCTTCAATTGCCAAGCCAGCAACATTTAACTTTCTCAACCAAACCTGCCTGAGGCACCATGTTAGTTACAACAGAAAGGGTTAATGCCATGACCGTTAGCAAATGGAAAATACTGTAATTCAACTTGTGACTCTCGCTCACTCTGCATATCAGCACACTAACATGACTCCACACAGTATTTGATTGATCTTAAAGGTTCAGACTCAGTTCAACTACTAACCCTGGTTAGGCCTTTGGGAAGGTCATCACAGTCTATTTTTCACAGAGGTCAATAGGAAGAAGAGTCCAAGACTAGTGTCTAAACCCATTACATGTCATAGAACTCCAACGTATACAATGTGTATTCCTCAGATCTGAAATTCACACAGTATTTTAATGAGACGTGTTACATTAGTTATTCTTCTGACACCTATCCCTGCTGATTTTTCATTGGACCACAGCTATAAATGAGCAGACGGGAGAGAGAAGACAATACCCTCTCCCTCACCCCCTCTCTGCCCCTCTTCTCTCTTCTCTTCTCTTCTCTACCTCCTCCCCTCCCGCACGCACCTCCACTGTGAGGTCCGACAGATTGCAGTGTCACTTTTTTTGTGTGAAGTGGGATTGTCCACAGAGCTAACCGCTCTAGTGAACCGCTCTCTCTCGCTAACTTTCCTGGAATTGTCGGGACAACTGTTGTGCCTCTGTGGCTCGTGTTAAACTCCTGTGAAACGCTGGTCGGCAGCTACACTAGACGACTTTGCGAATTCAGTGTGTGCGTGAGGAGGATAAGGGATAAGCAGGAAGCAGAGTGATGCCTGCTGTGGACCGGTGTTCCACCCCGCTGTGTCTCCATGCTCAGGGATCTGTCCTCTGAGCTCCCTGCTGCCTGTGTTTCTGATTCGGGCTCTTCAGCTTCTGTAGCATCGTCCTCCTGCTCAGCAGAGATGTCTGCGATGCTGAGTACACGGGAGCGAGATCCATCGGTGGGTACTGAGTGGGTAGGCTAAGAGGGGATCCGTGTGCTAAGGAAGGGCAAAGACCATGGCAAAGTCTGACGGGGGCTCCACTTCAAATCAATTCCAATTTTATTGGTCACATACACGTGTTTAGCAGATGTTATTGCGAGTGTAGCGAAATGCTTGTGTTTCTAGCTCCGACAGTGCAGTGATATCTAACAGTAACATCTAATCATTTCACAACATATACCCAATACAAACAAATCTAAGTAAAGGAATGGAATTAAGAATATATAAATATACGGACGAACAATGTTAGAGCGGCATAGACTAAGATACAGTAGAATAGAATTCAGTATATACATATGAGATGAGTAATGCAAAATATGTAAACATTATTAAAGTGACTAGTATTCTATTTATTAAAGTTATTACTTGCTTTGGACTTTTACCAGAGGAATATATTCAGCTGTTTCATGGTTTATCTGGTGTTATTAGGTTGAGAGCAGACACTTTGACATGCAGTCGCACACTTTAATGGCGTACACCGAAGTCTAGGGACCGATTTCGTCACTGAGTTCAGGGAAACGATTGGGTCACTGCAGTTATCTCTGATAGCCAAGTCATTGTTAGTACGGTGCGTGCTACATTGATTTATTCAGTCCGGTATCAGGTCAATTAATCTAGGCATGTTTGGTGTATGTGTTTAAAACGTATGACTTATTACACAATGTACGATCCTTAATAATGAATGTGTGTTGTCACTACAGCTTCTGTCAGATGACCGAAGTTTTAAGCATTCTGCAGTTGACATTCAGGGAACTCAATGTCCCTGATCAGAGGAATTCAGAGACCATTCAATGCTAAATAAGAAGTGTTGTGTCTGTCACAGTTCCAGGGGGTAGGGGAGTGGCGTTGCTTAGCAGTCTAGTCCCACTTGGAACTAGGTCAGAGAGATGTATAGTACTGTACTTGCTGGACACACAAGTACAGAAAAAAGTGACATCTGTTGAAAATAATACACTCAGGGACATCCCTGGAAAAACGGCTTTATTAAAGGAAGGATTATTCTCTGACTTTGAAGGGTTATTCACTTATTGACACGAGACTTTGAAGAAGGGTTCAAATTGAACCGTTCAATTACATCAGGTCAGCATTACCATGGTCAAGTAAAATCACATAATGGTTCTGGGTAGCTGTAAAATCATTACATTTCCTGGTAGACAGGTTCTGTTTCCTGTGCTCTGCTCAGCATCAGTTTATTGAAAATCATTTGCCCCTTGCTGTACTCGGCCAACCTGAAGTCTGAGGGTACATTTTCACTGCCACAGGATTGAGAGAAGGGCATGGCGTCGGGAGAGTATTGGCACCCGCCACCTCAGACAATGGCATGAGTGTTTAGCTGACCTGTCTAGACAGCGTTGTGGGGGAGCAAGTTTCAGTTCTCTGTCTGATGAGTGATTGTCTGCATTCAGCATCAATTGTGGATTAAATAACCCACCCAGAGGCCTACAAAAATGATATACAAATGTATATTTCCAAATGTATTGAGTTGTGTAACCAGCTTTTCGATAGAAGTAAAAAAACATCCCTCCTTATTGGTTTTGACAAGGACTCTGAGTCACCGCCAGTCCGTGTGTTACAGCTTGCCATTACTGAGACAGATGTTTTAACATAAATTGTACTCCTGTCCTTTGTTTATTAACATTAGACAATTAAGACAAATAAATAAAGGAAACATAAAATAACAGAAGAGACTTTTGCTTTGTTATTTCTATGACCTCAACTTTTGTTTTTAGCGTAGCAGCCACCCATATATTGTGGACATTTCAAACAATACAAGCTCTGATAGCTCAACACTCCACGTTTTTGTTGGATTCATTTATCGCTTCATTATCATTGAAGTGCTACATCTGATGACAATGGAAATGATCAGTCACCTTTAGATAACCATTCACGTGTATTTATCTGAACGTCCACCTTTCTGTCCACCTCTCCAGATAGCTGAGCAGTTAACCTGGATTTCGCTGACACACCCGCGCCTGAGTTCCACCTGAGAGGATGGATGCGCTGGAGTCAGAGCTGACTTGCCCAATCTGCCTCGAGCTCTTTGAGGACCCACTGCTCCTGCCCTGTGCCCACAGCCTGTGCTTCGGCTGCGCCCATCGCATCCTGGTATCCCACTGCGCCTCCAACGAGCCCGTCCAGTCCATCGGAGCCTTCCAGTGCCCCACCTGCCGCTATGTCATCTCTCTCAGTCCGCAGCGTGGCCTAGAAGGACTGAAACGCAACGTCACCCTCCAGAACATCATCGACCGCGTCCAGAGGGCCACCTCCTCCGGCCCCCTGGCCCTGCTGCCTCACAGCGGGCCCAACTCCCCTAGCGAGAAGGCCGGGCGATTCGCCCTGGCCCTGGTCCCCGCCTCCACCGCCATGACCAGCCCTGGGACGCCGCCCAGCCACGTGCAGTGCCAGTTCTGCGAGCAGGACCCGCCGCAGAACGCCGTCAAGACGTGCGTGACATGCGAGGTGTCATACTGCGACGAGTGCCTGCGCGCCACGCACCCCAACAAGAAGCCCTTCACGGGCCACCGTCTGATTGAGCCCATGCCGGACTGCCACCTGCGGGGGCTGCAGTGCCTGGAGCACGAGGAGGAGAAAGTGAACATGTATTGCGTCACCGACGAACAGCTCATCTGCTCGCTGTGCAAACTGGTGGGAAGACACCGAGACCACCAGGTGGCGGCCTTGAGCGACCGCTTCGAGAAACTCAAGGTAAGGGATGACTTTTTGAATGTATACATGAACCTGGTCGCTATGCTCTGCTGGTGGACATGTTGTTTTGAGGAGGGGCGGCATCAGAACTGCTGTGGATAATGTGTGTGACGGGGTAAAGAATTAAAAGCGAGAAGTGAGGAGCTGTGGAAAGCTGTGTGTGAAGTGAAAAGAGTGAGAAAGTGAGATGCCCGATTGTGCACTCGCCATCGCAGGTGTGACTTTGTAAGTGTAATGTTGTGTTGAAGAAATACAGCTACTATATTTTGTTTTGAGTGCACTATAATCCTCACTAACTATGTAGCCTAAATTTCCAACAAAAATGATGTTATCATCTTTTTGTTTCATCATTAGCGGAGCGTCCTAATCATACAATTAGTACAATTAATTCACCGCCCCAAAATACCAAGAGGGTCTCTCTGCATCTCTCCTGTGCAGGCAGTGTGAAAATAGGGGCTCATTAGTGATGAGGAAGCTGGCTGCATCCAGTAGGTTGAGGTTAAACACTGGTAATCGCTCCATTTGGTGGGGGTTGGTTTAATTGAGTGTGACTGGTAGGTGGTGTTAGATGCTGTTAGGGAGGGCCCACTGGGAGATGGCCTGGTATTACCCCCTCTCTCAGGGGGAGCTGAAGCACACTCAGGGGGGCTGTCGGATGGGGGCCTGCTGCCATGTGAAGAAGGGTGTCTTTTAGGGCATGGTGGTCCCCAGAAGTTTGGTGTTTGATGGAGGTGTCCTATATGGATTCTGCAGGACAAATTAAGACCAGAGTTTGATTTGTGAGAAGGCCATGTGTGATCACTGATTTTCAGTTTGGCATCTTTTGCAATCTGGTCCATCTGTCCTGTGTATGTTAAGCGGTCTAGAAAAGGGTTCTGATTACAGAAGTAACACATTGCCTATGGTCTGGGAAAAATGTATCCTTTTATGAAAGCATTTCATGCAATTCTACGTCATTTTAAGTGACTGGTGACTTTAGCAGAATCTTTTTTAAATCAGCAAAAATGATAGAAATTACAGGCTATAATCCGAGATAAATAAAAACAACCTAGTCTTGAATCCATCAATAGCCTAGGCGTAGGTGTGTGGAGACACACAAAGGCTGCATTTATACAGGCAGCCCAATTCTGATCTTTTTTCCCCGCTAATTGGTCTTTGACCAATCAGATCAGCTCTGGAAAAGCTCTGATGTGATTGGTCAAAAGACCAATTAGTGGAAAAAATATCAGAATTGGGCTGCCTGTCTAAACACTGCCATTTTGTACAGTATGAGGAAGAAATTAAAATCCTGAAAAAGCTTTCCAGCTCACTCACCAGTCATGGACAATGCGCCGGTGTCAACAGCCTCTCTCTCTATTGTTTTACTTACTTACTTACTTATTGTTTTATGCTGTTAACTGAACAGGCCTATTTGGAAGTTGATCAAATATTTTGGTATCCCACAGACATATTAGAGTCTTCTCTTTTCAGCAGTAACCATTTGCTTTTCAACCTATGTTTTCCTGCGTTTGTATTTGAAATATTGCGAAAGGTCTGTTTTGGCTGCATGCTATTCACTGGCAGATTTGACGCACGTTCCCGAGGCAAATCCTTGTGTTTAGGCTACACACAATCCACACATATGCTATTTATTTTAAATGAGCTATTGATCCTCTGTGGCTAAATTATAGACGTATTCCTGGTGTAGTATTCTGAATTATTTCATTTATTTCAGAACAGACAGACAGCAGCAATTCTATAATTTAGTGCACCGATGGAGAGGTGATAGTTGCAGGCTCATGTCTATCAGAGCAAGAGAGACGGAGTGAGATCATAGAAAATGAATATCATTCTAGTTCTGTGAGTGATTCAAGAGCATTTCTCTCTCTTTTCACAGCAACGGCCACCAGGCTACAATGTTGCGCGAACCATAAACCCGGGCCGGGTTTACCTTTTCACATTACCTTTTTTTAAGGGGCAGATATCTTTTGTTAGATTTTTTGATTTTTTACATTGTAAACGGTGTAAATAATGTTTCATGCCAGGAGCGGTAGGCTACCGGATCCTGGCAAAACTTAAAGGTGCCGGATCCTATTCCCGGCAGGATCTGGGCCAAATTAAACACTGACTATTATGTTCAGTGTGTATTGCAAACAGTGGGAAGAAAATGTCATGCCACGAGAGGTAGGCTACCGGATCCTTGCAAAACTGAGAGGTGTTGGATCCTATTCCGGAAAGATCCTATTCCGGAAAGATCCAGCTCAAATGAAGCACTGGCTATTTTTGTTTTTCAGAGAGATGAACCATTGATGGAGCGTTTTTTATTCTACACTACCGTGTCTTTCTGCCTCACTTCCGTATTATGCATGTTGCCCCCCTCAAAACTAGAATGGGTACCTGGGTGCATGATGACAGACTTGCGCTATGGCTTTGGGGTTCTTGGTTATAAAATGGAGATAATTCCTGATGCAGTGACAACGCAAAACCACGTGTGCACTGCATTGCAAAATAAACACATTTCTACCTACTGTAGAGGAAGAACATGCTGATGTATGTCCAGTGAAGTGGATCTTTTCGGGGGGTAATATTCTCAGTGTTGAGAATCCTTTACATTTTCCTATTTGACTCCAGTAACAATTAACCAACAGAATACAAACCTTTGCTTCCGTTTGGAGCCGAATGAACACAACCCAGGATTGGCTTACGATGGGTTAATACTCTCACTCTGCGACAGACCTGCATCAAAAGGCCTCGTGCTGTAGTCTAATCTCTCTCGCTTCACCTTTTGAAGGATTTAAAGATGCGTAGCGTCATGAAAACACTCCTGTAAGGGTAGGCAAAGCTCGAATGTAGGTCACTACTACTAGAACCCTTTGCACCACACCATGTAAAATTCATGCAGTATTGATTTCACTTTTAATTACTCATGAAAGAAAACATTAAGGATCATTAAATGTGCAGTCATATTAGGTGGAGCTACCGAACGATTGAAGGGAAATTACTGTCCTATGATTGCAGTATTTTCAGGGGTGGCAGTTGGCCTCTGTGAAAGGGCTAGGTCAATGTGGCTACACCCTTTCCTTTTGGGAGATAAAATTACCATTTCACGGAAACGTACAGAGAGAGGAAATGGTTCAAAATAGCATCAGAGGTCCATGGATCTGGGTCATAGAGGAAGCGCTGATCTAACAATGCAGAATCATGATAAACTTGTAGTAGCTAAGCAGTGACCTTTGACTGTCCTCTGTCTTCCTCCCCTCCCCAGTGGCACAGCTCCTGTCTTGGCCATAACTCTTCACTTTACTCAGCCCCACTACAACTTCTTCCCCCTGGAGTAATCGAGTCATACTGTTACACGGTCATGACCCTTTGCCTGCAGCCTTGCCTCTGATCTATGACTGGCCATGCAGATGACTTTGTGTCTCAAGGGTCTAGGCCAAGGGACGGACCACAGACAACACAAGCATTGACTGTTTCTGAAGTGTTATCATGTACAGTACGTTATGCAGCATTATGGCTTGCATTTTGCACAACTGGCAGAGTAGTGTCAGGAGAAACGTTACGTTTATCATGAACACTGCAAATAGATGGTAAATAGTGATATAAATTATTTTGTATACATTTGATGTCAACAAAACGAATGGCATAAAATCACATGGAATTAATGCAGATGTACTTCATGGATGGATCCTGCAACTTTCCCACATGGTGTGCACATGAAGGTATGGAGTCCATTAAGTGACAGTAAATAACTCAAAGCTGCTTGCCTTTCTCCGTAAACAAAATCACTGAGTTTATATCAGACAGAAACAGCTTGGGAAAATGAAACAGGAGAAATGGAGAACTGATGGAGATGAAGAGAAAGTTAACACAGATAAAGTGTGGAGAACATAATGGCACACAAACAAAGAAACTAACACTGAGACAAGATACACAAGCAATACAAACACATTAAGAATAAAGCAAGATGTGCGAAGTTGATATACAGTACATCAGAGAATGTGATATACAGTCTATGGCTGTTACAACATTCGGTATCTTCCGCTCAACAACCAACAAGTTCTTATGGTCTCACTTCAGTATTCAACGTTTGCACAGGGGGGACAAACGTCAAAACTCTACAGCCGTGTTTAGGCATTAATTCCGACTGGTTAAGGTAAGGGTTAAGGTTTGGGATAGGGTTAAACCCTGTGAGACCCAAGCATATGCATTCGATTACGGTTTAGGGTTATTTATTTTTTTACAGAAAAGTTGCAAAAATTCACCATAGGGCATCATTGGTAGGAAGAATTTGTGTTAAGAAAACCGTAAAATTCTATAAAAACCACATGAAAATGTATCAAAGCATTGACGTGCTGGCGCATGTCCTGGTGGGTCCTGGGGGTATGATCTTTGACCCTCTGTAACTTTCTCACGCATTATTACTGATGATTCATTCAGGATGATCCGTAATCATGTTAGCATCCACATTAATGTAGAATTGTTTATTAACATGTTCTATTCTCATTTACAACATAAGTGACTCCAAAATGACACAAAACATTAATTACCATATAATTATTTTGGGCATAAAATAATCTGAAACTCAACCAAAACGAACTGCAAATGCATCCGATACGTTTGTAGAGTCACAAGCTTGACGTAGTCATTGTGTGCTAGGAATATGGGAGCAAATACTAAACTTTTGATTACTTTATTTATAAGAATCTTTAGGGGAGTCAATCATTTTGACACCTACCTTTTTGAGTGATAAGAAATACTACTTGTTAAACAAAATCTCTTTCTCTGAGCAATTGGGTTAGTATAAAATAATATAATTTCCCTTTTTTTGCTTACAGTTTAGCTTAGTATTAATATTATTTATTTCATACAGTCATTATTGCTCATCTTTATCAAGGATGTTAATCATTTCGGGCACAGTGCATCTAAAATGAAGTTATATTGTCTGAAATAACAAAATGCATCAACTTGATCTATCTACAAAACTGTATTTTGCTATCAACATTTTTGTTGAAGTTGAAAGGATCAACTATTTTGTTGATTTTCTATGTATGAAGAACATCTAACTTACTTTAAATAAAATTTGGTTGTCCTTTCTGCTTTAACTTGAAGAGATAACCTCCTGTCTTACCTCTTTACCATAAAATAAATTATAAAAGATATACATTTGTATATTTGTATATTTGTATTATGTATTATTTCAATATGTAAAGGAAACATCGAAGTTACTCTTATTTGGTTGTCTATCTCTTACTTGTCTATCAACGTATGAAGAGTTTCATTCCAAAACGCTATATATATCCACCTCACTCTCAGATAAATAAGTAGTACTGCTAGGCTTTGCACTGTCAAATGTGACACACATGCTGGAAGTTAGTCCCACAGTGCCTTCATATTTTTTTTTATAAAGAACTGTACGAATTATACATTTGTGATAGCAATATTTATTATCCAGAGCAACCATACACAACAGTCAAATATACACGATATGACCTTATCACCTTAGCCAAATACATTTAAACTCAGTTTTTCACAATTCCTGACATTGAATCCTCGTAAAAATTCCCTGTCTTAGGTCAGTTAGGATCACCATTTTATTTTAAGAATGTGAAATGTCAGAATAATAGTAGAGAGAATTATTTATTTCAGCTTTTATTTCTTTCATTACATTCCCAGCATGTCAGAAGTTTACATACACTCAATTAGTATTTGGTAGTATTGCCTTTAAATTGTTTAACTTGGGTCAAACATTTCGGGGAGCCTTCCACAAGCTTCCCACAATAAGTTGGGTGAATTTGACCCATTTCGCTTGACAGAGCTGGTGTAACTGAGTCAGGTTTGTAGGCCTCCATGCTCGCACACACTTTTTCAGTTCTACCCACAAATTCTCTATAAGATTGAGGTCATGGCTTTGTGATGGCTACTCCAATACCTTGACTTTGTTGTCCTTAAGCCATTTTACCACAACTTTGGAAATATGCTTGGGGTCATTGTCCATTTGGAAGACCCATTTGCGACCAAGCTGTAACTTCCTGACTGATGTCTTGAGATGTTGCTTCAATAGATCCACATCATTTTCCTTCCTCATGATGCCATCTATTTTGTAAAGTGCACCAGTCCCTCCTGCAGCAAAGCACCCCCACAACATGATGCTGCCACCCCCGTGCTTCACGGTTTGGATGGTGTTCTTCGGCTTGCAAGCCTCCCCCTTTTTCCTCCAAACATAACGATGGTCATTATGGCCAAACAGTTCTATTTTTGTTTCATCAGACCAGAGGACATTTCTCCAAAAAGTACGATCTTTGTCACCATGTGTAGTTGCAAACCGTAGTCTGCCGTTTTTATCAGTTTTGGAGCAGTGGCTTCTTCCTTGCTGAGTGGCCTTTCAGGTTATGTCGATATAGGATTCGTTTTACTGTGGCTATAGATACTTTTGTACCTGTTTCCTTCAGAATCTTCACAAGGACCTTTGCTGTTGTTCTGGGATTGATTTGCACTTTTCGCATCAAAGTACGTTCACCTCTAGGAGACAGAACGCGTCTCCTTCCTGAGCGGTATGACGGCTGCGTGGTCCCATGGTGTTTATAGCTGTGTACTATTGTTTGTACAGATGAACGTGGTACGTTCAGGCGTTTGGAAATTGCTCCCAAGAATGAACCAGACTTGTGGAGGTCTACAATGTTTTTTCTGAGGTCTTGGCTGATTTCTTTAGATTTTCCCATGATGTCAAGCAAAGAGGCACTGAGTTTGAAGGTAGGCCTTGAAATACATCCCGTTACACCTCCAATTGACTCAAATGATGTCAATTAGCCTATCAGAAGCTTCTAAAGCCATGACATCATTTTCTGGAAATTTCCAATCTGTTTAAAGGCACAGTCAACCTAGTGTATGTAAACTTCTGACCCACTGGAATTGTGATACAGTGAAATAATCTGTCACTTAATTATAAATGAAATAATCTGTCTGTAAACAATTGTCTGAAAAATGACTTGTGTCATGCACAAAGTAGATGTCCTAACTGACTTGCCAAAGCTAAAGTTTGTTAATAATGCATGGCAGTTTCTACCAGGTATTTATGACCTGGCATAATGTCATAAAATTGTGGTGGGGAGAGTGATAGAGGGGGTGGAGACACGATATACACCCCCAAAGGGCCACGTCGTGACAGTTTTTACTATTTTCTACATTGTAGAATAATAGTGAAGACATTAAAACAATAAAATAACACATACAGAATCATGTAGTATCCAAAAAAGTGTTAAACACATTTTTTTATGTTTTATTCTTCAAAGTAGCCACCTTTTGCATTGATGACAGCTTTGCACACTCTTGGCATTTTCTCATCCAACTCATCCAAAACCATCTCAATTGGGTTGAGGTCGGATGATGCAGCACTCCATCACTCTCCTTCTTGGTCAAATAGCCCTTACACCGCCTGGAATTGTGTTTTGGGTCATTGTCCTGTTGAAAAACAAATGATAGTCCCATTAACCTCTCTGGGATATGTGGGACGCAAATGACCCACATGGCCAACATCCAGAGAAAATGCAGAGCGCCAAATTCAAATAGATTACCATAAAAATGTAACTTTCATGAAATCACACATGCAATACACCAAATTATAGCTATACTTGTTGTGAATCCAGCCAATGTGTCAGATTTCAAAAAGGCTTTACGTTGAAAGCACACCAAACGATTATGTTAGGTCAGTACATAGTCACAGAAAAACACAGCCATTTTTCCAGCCAAAGAGTGGGGTCACAAAAAGCCGAAATAGAGATAAAATGAATCACTAACCTTTGATGATTTTCATCAGATGACACTCATAGGACATCATGTTACACAATACATGTATGTTTTGTTCAATAAAGTTCATATTTATATCCAAAATCTCAGTTTACTTTGGCGCGTTACATTCAGTAATGTTTTGCTTTCAAAACATCCGGTGATTTTGCAGAGAGCCACATCAATTTACAGAAATACTCATCATAACTGTAGGTGAAAACACAAGTGTTATGCATGGAACTACAGATAAACTTCTCCTTAATGCAACCGCTGTGTCAGATTTCAAAAAAGCTTTACCGAAAAAGCACACCATGCAATAATCTGAGTACAGCGTTCAGAGCCCAAACAAGCCATACAGATATCCGCCATGTTGTGGAGTCAACAAAGTCAGAAATAGCATTATAAATATTCACTTACCTTTGATGATCTTCATCAGAATGCACTCCCAGGAATCCCAGTTCCACAATAAATGTTTGATTTGTTCGATAAAGTCCATAATTTATGTCCAAATACCTCCTTTTTGTTTGCGCATTTAGTACACAATCCAAACTTACAGTTCGTAGAAACATGTCAAACTAAGTATAGAATCAATCTTTAGGATGTTTTTATCATAAATCTTCAATAATGTTCCAACTGGAGAATTCCTTTGTCTGTAGAATTAAATGGAACGCAAGCTACCTCTCACGTGATCACGCATGACCAGCTCATGCCACTCTGGCAGACATCTGACTCATTCAGCTCCCATTCCCTCCTCCTTCACAGTAGAAGCATCAAACAAGGTTCTAAAGACTGTTGACATCTAGTGGAAGCCGTAGGAAGTGCAATATGACCCCATTTACACTGTATCTTGGATAGTCAAAGAGTTGAAAAAGTACAAATCTCAGATTTCCCACTTCCCGGTTGGATTTTTTCTCAGGTTTTTGCCTGGCATATGAGTTCTGTTATACTCACAGACATCATTCAAACATCCAAATCTTTAATTATAATTATATGCATATTCTAGCTTTTAGGACTGAGTAGCAGTCAGTTTACTCGGGGCACCTTTTTATCCAAGCTACTCAATACTGCCCCCCTGTCCCAAAGAAGTTAAGTGCAAACCAGATGGGTCGGCATATCACTGCAGAATGCTGTGGTAGCCATGCTGGTTAAGTGTGCCTTGAATTCTAAATAAATCACAGACAATGTCACCAGAAAAGCACCCCCACACCTCTTCCTCCATGCTTCATGGTGGGGAACACACATGCAGAGATCATCTGTTCACCTACTCTGTGTTTCACAAGACATGGCAGTTGGATCCAAAACTCTCAAATTTGGACTCATCAGACTCAAGGACAGATTTCCACCGGTGTAATGTCCATTGCTCGTGTTTCTTGGGCCAAGCAAGTCTCTTCTTATTATTGGTGTCCTTTAGTAGTGGTTTCTTTGCAGCAATTCAACCATGAAGGCCTGATTTACGAAGTCTCCTCTGAACAGTTAATGTTGAGATGTGTCTGTTACTTGAACTCTGTGAAGCATTTATTTGGGCTGCAATCTGAGGTGCAGTTAACTCCAACTAACTTATTCTCTGCAGCAGAGGTAACTCTGGGTCTTCCTTTCCTGTGGCGGTCCTCATGAGAGCCAGTTTCATTATAGTACTTGATGGTTTTTGCGACTGCACTTGCAGAAACTTTAAAAGTTCTTGACATTTTTCTGATCGACTGACCTTCATGTCTTAAAGTAATGAAGTGACTGTCATTTCTCTTTGATTATTTGAGCTGTTCTTGCCATAAGATGGACTTGGTCTTTTACCAAAAAGGGTTGTCTTCTGTATACCCCCCACCTTGTCACAACACAACTGATTGGCTCAAAAGCATTACAAAGGAAAGAAATTCCACAAATTAACTTTTAACAATGCACACCTGTTAATTGAAATGCATTCCAGGTGACTACCTCATGAAGCTGGTTGAGAGAATGCCATGAGTTTGCAAAGCTGTCGTCAAGGCAAAGACTTTGAAGAATCTGAAATATAAAATATATTTTTATTTGTTTAACACTTTTTTGGTTAATACATGATTCCATGTGTTATTTCATAGTGTTGATGTGTTCACTATTATTCTACAATGTAGAAAATATACAAAATTAAGAAAAACCCTTGAATGAGTAGGTGTTCTAAAACTTTTGACTGGTAGTGTAGGCTTCCAAACTCTGTTTTAGACGATACTGACTTTATGACCAAAATTATTCTATTTACACTTTGTAGTAGGTGTGTCCAAACTTTTGACTGGTACAGTATATATATATTTTTACATAATCACTACATCTTAGAGAAGACAGCAAAAAATGGCTCATGTCATGTACTTGCATTGATGGCTACCAACATATGCTTTTGTAGGGGGACCATTGTAGGTTTCTAATGTTTCAGAGGCTACTAATGCCAAAGTAATCATACTGACACACAACAAATACTACTAAGAAATAAATATGGTTCTAAGGAAATTCATATAGTGTTTGACATAATTTTTTTGTTTATAGGTAGCGTTGCATTTTTGCAACTGTGGTTCTCAAAGGGATAAAACAGAAAAAACGTAACGGTTAAATTTAGGCATTAATTCCGACTGTTTGGGATAGGGTTAAAACATTCTAAATACAAAAGAGTGCCTAGCACTGGGATTGAAAGCTCGATCCTCTGAGCCGTAGCTTGCGGTGCAAGCCCTTCCTCTATCCTAATCCACAATGGCCTATCAAGCCGCGAGCCTACTAGATGGTAATAGGTGCTCACATTTCCCCTAGTGGATGGTATCGAAGGCATCTCCCGACGTCCTGGGAACCTGGACAAACGTTGAATACTGAAGTGGATCTGGTGTGACCTGGCTGCAACAACAGCACTAGAGGGAGTTGTGATGTGTGATGACCCGGTAGACATTTTTCAGAGCATCAGACTGCTTGTTCAGGGACACCCGGACACAGAGTGAGCAGGAAAACAACGTCCCACCTGCCTATGTGATAGAGACAGTGGTGTAGCAACGGTATAGGATAATCGGTCTACTCCCATGACATCACTGCCTGAGGCTAACTATGTCTAACATCACTGCATGTCAGTCAATACCACACACAGTGATTTAAAACAGGGATAAAACATGTTTTTGTTGTTATTCCGAACAGGAACCTGTTGCTCAGAGACGTTTGGTATTGTGTTATGTAATATTGGGGAATGGGCACTGACATGATAGGACATGTAGTTCTTGGGGGCCATTGTCTGCTAGCTTTTGTTCTTTTTTCAAATCAGTGTCTGACCAGCGAATCCAGGTATGCGCTTGCATGTAATTAAATGCCAGGCAAAGCACGAAAACCAGTCTAGTTGCCCTGATGTAGAGGATGCAGAAGAAGTTATGTCACATGCCATGTTTTATCAGTGACCTTGTTTACAGTATAAAGGTACAGGACCTGACGCACCATAGCAATGATTCATTTATTTTACTCAGGGGTGTGAAGAGGGTTGGCCTCCTAGGACTCACGCATCTTTCGTGGGATGCTCACTTCGGCGTATGGGAGAAGGAGAAAAGGGCAAAGTCGTGATCCTAGTACCCCTGAGACACTGTTCATAAAGGAAAACAACGGAGTAGAAATTGACATCCCAAAATTTTCATACTTACAAATGTATAACAATTTTGGTATTTCCAAGCCACACATACATTATAGGTTGACTTTTGCATTAAGATAAAAACAGCCTTGCCTGTCCTCAGCTCTCTTTATGCTGTGATCGTGTCACATAAATCGTTTTTTAGATGCCCTTGGTGTTTCCTCCAATATAGATATTATGAGATATTGAATAGTAAACATTTTTCCCTCATATTAAAGGGTTCTTACAGGGATCTTAGAAGGTCAAGTAGCAAGAAGCCATTAAAAGTGTGGTGAGTGGTAGCTTTCTTTTGATTAGATACAGATGCTGAAGGAAAGACATTAGAATCGATTTCCTTTGTAGAACTCCCTGCAACTGCCTTCAATGTCATCTGGCCACACTCAGGAGTAGGCCACTTTTTTTTATAGAACTGTATTTAAATCTCAAAAGTTTCCATTTACCCTTCCACTAATGACCAGGGATTTCTCCCAGTTTGAGATGTTAACTACAGAAATGTGGCTAGTGATATTTTGCAATGAAGAGAACTAGTGTATTTGGTAAATGGATACAGTAGGCTGTCATTTCATATAGAACATTATCTCCTGCTGAGAGAACATTCAAAATAGAAACTGACTATAAGGATTTAGGTATTCTATCTGCTTTATTGGCATTTTGGTTTTAAAAACAAACAATTTGAAATATCTATAAATAGGACAATTGCATTGAGTTTGAGTTCAACCATGTGCCTCCTGCTTCATGTGAGTCTTTTCTTTTACCATCATAGACCTTTCTTTACTCCATTCAGCCAAAGGTCTTTCAACAGAGGTCTTATCCACATGATTTATCTCTCAGTGTGTCTTATTTACTCAACACGTTTACAGACAACAGGCTTGGATCACCCCAACATTGTCATACATGATTTACTGTACAACAGTTTCAAGACATGTAACAGATGCTTCTTTCACATTTCCTCTGACACTCTGATTTACTCTGACCTCTTACTAGGCAAAGAAGAAGAAAATACTTCATAAATATCCTCAACCCAGAGCGTGTCCACTTTAAACTCAGTGGATTGAGAATATTGGCTATAAATACATGAGATCAAGAGTAATTTCTCCTGACCCTAATACAAATTTACATCAGGGACATTTGAATCAATCTTCTCAGGAGCGTGGGGGACAAATTCCATTGTATTAACGTCATTTTCAATCGGACATTAGATTGAACATGCTGAGGAGACCATAATGGAGGGAGTCACATGGGGTATACTGTTTGACCCCTTAATTGGTGACTGAACTACGGTTTTGGTTTCCAGTGATACCTATTCAATATGTGAGATCAAGCAAGAAGACACGCTAGTAGTCCTTGTAGTATTGCTGTTCTCCTGCATGGGTTCAGTTATTTTTACACCCCTGTTGATCATGCCATCCCCTATGGTCCTTAATGTGTTTTTTTTTGTATGTCATCGTCGTATTAAGGCCATCCATTAGACTGGTAAACCCCCCCAACCGTATTCTTCTGCCAGGCTCGTCTGTTGTTTACGTTGTTTACCCTTGGGGCAACTCCATTTAATCCCTACTGAACATCACATTGTGGCTTAATATAGTCGGTTGGGCAATAATATGATAGAATGTTGAAATAAAGAAGACAGGCAGGCGGAATAGGAAGGGGAAAAGGGGGGAAAAAACGTCAGGAAGAACAGCTCTTTGATAGGTAGATGGGCTGTCAGAGGAGCTTTTGACGCTTCATTTGCCGGTCGGGGGGGTTTATGCATGAGTTTTTTTTCCTGGAGTGGCTCAGGCTCTGGCTCAGGCTCTGCCAGTAGTGTTTGGCTGTGAGTCCTGCTCGAGAGACTGAGTGACCGGGATGAGGCGGTATCGGGACGAGGGACAGGGGCAGCGCCCGGAGGTTAGTGTCCAAATTGTCCAAAAGCAAATGTGACAACCGTGGATGAGATTTTGGAAGGGGAATAGGAGAGGTGAAGGAGGAGGAGAGGGAGGAAGAGGGGGAGGAGGAAGAGGAAGCTTCTCTGTTTTGGCTTCATGATTTTGCTCTCTCTAAAACAGAAATGTAGGACCTCTAACACCTTTTGATCAGCTTGGTTTTGTGTTTATTTTCTCTTGAAAGTATGGTAGGTTGCTTTTCAGGCTTGTTCATAAGAAAAACAAGGACAATAATTGTTGTTTTCTCTTCTGTCTTCAATAGTAATTTTCTCTTTCTTTTGCAGCAAGCGTTGGATTCCAACCTGAGTCATTTGGTCAAGAGGAACAATGAGTTGGAGGGGTTGATGGGAAAGTTGATCCAAACCTGTCAAAATGTAGAGGTGAGCACTCTATGTCACTGACCATGCTATTAGTTCAGAGATGCGTGGATGTGCAAGGGGCATGCTGTATTTAGTTAGTGTAGTGCATGCGATGCAAGCCCAATTCACTGTATGCTGTTCACCTCAGAGAAAACTACAAACTTTGTTAATATTTGTATTGATGTCAAATTTCAAATGAAGAATGATGATTTCCCTGACATGCTTATGCCCATGCTGTCATGTCATCTTGAAATAGTTTATGTGGCCACAGATGCTCCTGTCTCCGCTTGAGTTTGCTCATCTGAATTTGCATATCGAATCTTGTTCTACAATTTCAAAATGCACAATGTTTTCCTGATATGTAGGCTAGTAATCATTGAGTTGTCAAGCAACACATTATAAAAATGTATTATATTATATACGTGTCCAATTTAAATATGCACATGTACAATACAATCAGATTATACTGATGTATCTATACGAAGATTGGTTGTGCCACTTCTTTAATGAAGGTTCTTCTGGATTAAGACTTTCTGACCATAGCCACTTGTTCTTGATCTGTGATGATTCAAATTAGAAGTGCCTGAGAGGAAAGAGTCACAGCCCCATGGTGGAAGAGTGGGCTAGGAAATGACATGTCCTGAATCTTTATCTTTATACTCTAAGCAGAGATTGTATTATGTTTCCATGGCCACTGTGACCAGTACACTAAAACGTTTGAGGACAGGTCCACTTTGGTCATTTCATTTAGCCTTTTAAAATCCACAAACCTGGTCCTTTCAAAACGGATGTATTTAAATAATGCATCAGAGAAAAAGCGGGGAAATATCTGACCTCGTTTTCATGGTGGATGTAGGTCGGAACGAATGTGTACATGGTTTTTAAACACACTTCCACCCATTAAATAATGAGTGTATAGGCTAACTCTCGAGCGTTTCTGTGTTTTTGTATGTGTGTGTGTGTGTGTGTGTGTGTGTGTGTGCGTGTGTATGTGCAGCTTGTGCTCAGTGAATCAACTTTGCAAAAGTAATTTGCGTGAATAATTGAGGAATGTGGAATGACTTGCATAATTATTGTGCAACTCATGAAACAACGTCATTAAATCTGTAGATTTAATTTGCTATATCCACCCCAAGGATTACAGTTCGAGTTATTTTTAGTATAGTCATCATCACTGTCCCTAAATGTGCAAGGACCGGAAAGACACCCTTTCTCAGCACTTAAAGAGAGTACACAGGACGTGTGTGTACTTTTTGGAGAGATCGCTAAATATTTTAAAGCCTTCTAAAGCAAATCAGCCTCTCTTCCACCTTCTGTTAAAAGTTTGAGCTCTTTTGACGTGCAAATTCCCCAGAAACGCATTTACTTCGGGTTAAAAGAATCACTTATGCTCCTGCCAAAGACTCTGTCATGTCCGTCACACACCCCCTTGCCATGGCCAAAGGCTGAGTCCACAGTGTGTCAGCCACGTGTACTCATGACGCTGTCATGGCAACATGGCCACAGCATGTGTGTGTGTGCTTGTTTGACTGTTTTTGTAGGTATATAGGGGAGAGAGAGAAAGAGACAGAAATGCGGGGCTAATTAATAAGTATTCAACTAATCTAATGAATCTAAGATTTCAAGAGATGCTAGAATGATTTAAGAGGAATACAGTATCTCCTCACTGAACATCCATCTCCTACTGTAATACATAGATGGTTCATAAGACCTAAAATCCACACATATTCCATAGTAGATCAGAGGGAGAGATAGTGGCACTCACCCATGATCTCCTCTAAACCCTGTGAACGTACAGTAGAGAAACCCACTCACAGGGCGAAGGAACCTAATTACTGTCGTTGGAAAGGCGGATCTGTGTGCGTTTCAATGAGTCCCTTTCATATCATAAACAGCCTGTCCACACCAGGGAGTGACCGTAACACACCTCGTTGGCTTGGCAACTCTCAAACAATCCCCTCTTTCACGACTCCCCTCTCTGCTTTTTCGCTTCGCTTCGGTTGAAACTTGTACAGGTGGTGAAATCTGTGTTTCACCAGGACATAAAAATGGGATCCAAAGAGGCATCTATTTCAAAGGCCTGTGGCTAGTAAAGTGGATCTGAGTGTGCATGCACTCAACAATCACAAATGCTCCAAATGATCCAAATGCTACATAGAATTGAGCACTGTCAGACTCAGCAAAACACAGGCGCGGGCATTCTTTATCTTCTGTAGTAGCCAGAAACAAACACACATTAAGGTACTGTGGTTCAATATTGATTCATTCACCTGGAGGATATTATTTGCAATGCAAAACCAACTGACATCTGAATTATCATTAGTTGAACTATAGCTTTAAATGGATACTGCAAGATTCTGACAACTAATGTTTTTCTACTTTTTTCTAAATCATTGCCCTGAGACAGGTCGGACATTTTGACAATTTTAAACCATTAATGGGATACCGTGAGGTCCGTCTTTCGACAAAGCCAGAGTCAGATGAACTCGTGGCTACCATTTTTATATCTCTGCATGCAGTATGAAAGAAGTTAGAGGTAGTTTTGCAAGCCAATGCTGAGCCACTGCCTACTAGCGTTAGCGCAAGCCATACGCTAGCGTTCCTGTAGACTTCCAGTCATTGTGCTGACGCTAGTTATCGTTGGCTCTTGAAACTACCTCTAACTTCCTCCATAATGCACACAGACAAAAAATGGCATCCATGAGTTCGTCTAACTCTCGGTAAGTAGAACAATAAATGGTTTGTAATTACAGTTTACTTTAAGGCTATGAATTATCAGACGGATGAATTATGTTTCATTTGTGTTTCTCAGGTCAATGCATCACGGCAGGAGGGAAAGCTGATGGAAGAATGCGACCTCCTGATTGATATCATCCAGCAAAGGAGACAGATCATTGGGACCAAAATCAAGGAGGGAAAGGTAAGTTCCAGGAGTGGCCAATGGTCTGAAAAGGGAATCCCATCCAACACACACACAATCCTCTGCACTTTCACTGAGCTGCAGTCTGAACTGTAAGGCCTGGGAGGGAATGTAATAGTGAAACAACAGAAGGGTAAATGTCTCTCGCCTTCTGTTCGGGGTCTGCATTGGATCTGTTGGAAAGTCAAACCGTCTGTTCACTCTCAATCTGTTCATTTATGATGCAAAGCGAACATTTGAACAAGGTCACCAGGGGAATTGGACCATGCTCAATTATCAAAATGTCCGACCTACAGGGCATGTCTCAATTATCTTTACTGACTGACTGAGTTGGAATTCGCTCAAAGCTAACTATTTGTAGTCAGAGAGGAAATGAAAAGGACTTCACACTTTGTGTTACTTTTACTTGCTTCAGTTCCCTTGCTGTATTGGAATTACCATAGCAGTCCAGGGTTAGTCAGAAACCAGGTTCCTGCAGTTTAAAGGGCGGGACTTCCTTCCTTCCTGGTCTCGTGTCAGGACTTGAGTCAGGAGCGGGGCCTTAAAGTAGAAGTACCAATATCAGGGGCCAAAGAGGCAGTTTAGCTCTGACCTTTCGGCTGGAAATGAAAACCTGCCTAAATGGAAATCCTTTATGGTGGGCGGTTGCCGCTGAGACGATAGAGAGACAATTTGGTATTTTTCCCTGCTCCTACACCTTTGGTATTGTCCAGATATAGGATGTGGGTGACAAGTTGTTTCACATAAATACCAGAAATTTGCAACAGAAATATACACATACGAATGAAACCAAAGATTAGTTGTTTAGTGAGAGTGGGTCAGAACATGTTGATGAGGGTAGTGTGTCTGACCTAAATACAACATCCAACCAACCACATTTCACAGCCCTCAATCACTCTCTCTAAACCTCGCATTAGGTTAAGAGAAAGCAACAAGCAAAAAACATCTGGATACGATCCCAAACGCCCCATCTGGGCTAAATCTCTACCATCCCTGACGTGGGATTCAGTTAATCACTTTTAACATTCTAACCCCCCTCTGTCCTATCTGCTTTATAGGCAGTCCGGATCAGGAAGCTAGCCCAGCAGATCTCCAACTGTAAGCAGTGCATCGAGAGGTCCTCTGCCCTCATCACCCAGGCCGATCAGACCCTGAAGGAAACGGACCATGCCCGATTCCTCCAGACCGCCAAGAGTATCACCGAAAGGTGAGCCAGGCCAGCAAGGAGAGGGTGGTAGAAATTCACTACGAACACTGGCTCTCTGACTAACCATTGGCCATTCACAGTCAATCCAATGTGCAACGTAGTGAGATAGTTGTGAACTAAACCCTCTGGGATATGTGTTTGCGTTAGGGTTTCCATGGCGACCGCCTCCTCTCAGGTCCTGATTCCAGAGATCAACCTGACTGACACGTTTGACACGTTCGCTCTGGACTTCACCAAGGAGAAGAAGCTGCTGGAGAGCCTGGACTACCTCACAGGTATAGAGTACAATCAGCTCTGGTTACTAGTAGTGGTGGGCGCCAAAAGTGATAGTTCAATACAATGTATAATTTGGCAATATCGTGATTATACTGTAATATTGTTGCCTATGTCATGGTATTGCTTTATATCATGATATCTACTATATAAAAGCACTGACAATATATGTAGCTATAATCTATTGTTAAGAGCATGAGTTGGCATCTCTCTCTACAACCATAACCTAAAAATGTGGTTGAATGCACTTAACCTTACTGTGGTGCAAAGTTCCACATCTACATAATGTCAAAATTGTCTTTGTTATTGTCAATGTTATTGCATGTTATTGCAGTACACATATGAATAGGTTTCTATGAGATCGTGGAAGAGGTTGTTGTTAGGTCTTTGCGATGGCAGAGGGCTTCGCTTGAAGGCTGGCTCACTAAGTGAATTAGTCTGAGTCATCGATGTGTACTTACTGGCGGAGGGTGAGCGCAAGAGAGGGAGAGAGAAAGAGAGGGAGAGAGATGAGAGAGAGAGGTGAGATGAGAGAAGAGAAATATGCCATCAGCCAAATCACACTGTCAACCTCTGAAATATCATCTGGGCTATAAATGATCATTAGCAAACAAAAGCATGGCAATCAATATAAGTCACTAGCCTTCAGTCCTCTTTTACGAGCCACAGTACTTTGTTTGAGGTCAAACGACATGCTCCAAGGTGAACCGCTGTTATTCCATTGTTATGCCATAACGCATAACATTTTCCATTCTTACCCGTCTCTAATTTCTCATTACCCTTATCTAGCGCCAAGTCCTCCGGGCATCAGAGAAGAGCTCTGCACTGCATCGTACGACACCATCACCGTCCATTGGACCTCAGACGACGAGTTCACAGTGCTTTCCTATGAGCTTCAGTATGCTATCTTCACAGGGCAAGCCAACGTTGTTAGTAAGTATCTGGGTGTAGGCAAAAAGGCAGTCACACATACCAGAAACACCTTCAAGCACACAACTATCTTCATAGGTCAAGCCAATGTTGTCAGTATGTATCAGGGTGTAAGTTAAACTACCCTCTGGCATACCAGACACACCACCAGACACACAATGGTATCTTCACACGGCAAGCCAATGGTGCTAGTAAGTGCACAGAACACCTTGAGAGAACACTTTGTGCTCACAACTCTCTCCTGATGATAAATTTTGTATTTTCCAACTCAAAGCCCCACGATAAATCAAGTGCAAAGCCAAACAGCTGGAGGACTTAAGAATCAAAACCGAATCATGCGTTTCTTCTCACCGAGCCGGTCGACTAGGGCCAATGGGGTGAGCTCAAATCTCAGGATCTCAGCTTGAGTTATTACAGTGTCAAAGGGGACAGAGTGGGAAGGAGAGAGGGAGACAAGCTGACTCGGAGCGAATTACAGTCATAACACGAATCAGTGCTCAGAGCCCTCCTCCCCCACGGATCACGCCTGAACGCCACACTCATGCATACTTCGCTGGGCAAGCAATATAAAATGAGGTCAGGGGATGGGAAATATAGCTTCTTAGATGAAGAGAACAGAGGGGGAAGTGTGGTTTGATGAAAGCGGACGGGTAGCAAACAAGGTTATAGGATGTCATGAGAATAAATAGGATATGATGTCTCGTATTGTGAGCATCTAACTTCACTTCAAACAATAGCATTTAGCAACAGCTAAAAAAAAAGAGAAGAAACTGAAAAATACCAGAACTATCGCTTTAATATTGCAATACATCCCCAGCGTTGCTGCAATTTGGAACAAGAGCTGCTGGCTTTTCCCACGCTTTAATCATGTTCAAAACTCCAGTGCCCCCAAGTTGAATGCCTTTTTGAATGTCTTTCGGTACCGATATACAAAATGAATGAACATAAATGTATAATAGAAGGCTCCCATGTTCACCCTTGAATGATAATTGAACATAACAATTGTGTCAGATGCTGTCTTTGGAACTCCATTGAGCAGAAGACTCTCTTAGGGCCTTTTTAATAAAAAATAAAAAAGTCTACCAACATCAGCACTTTTAATGAGGGGTGGCGTAAACCCAATGTGACACGTGTTTTTTCTCCACTTCCTCCTCTCCTCATCCTCTACACACGCTATGTTCTCTTCCCGCTCTAGTTTCACATCCAATCAGGGCTAAGCTCTGGGCTGAGGCTGAGGTGTTGTCACAACGTCACATCTTAGAAATGTCTCCGAAAACACGGCAGAGGAAAACGGGTGACGGCAAACACTGGTCCCATAGGGTCTCACTCAGGGTCATTTAATAACTCACTGCGTTTTCTCTCACCAATGTAAATGATGTGTGGCAGGCACTCCGTTCCAAAATGGCTGCCATGTGTGAGGTGAGAATGGCGCGTTTCCATTTCAAATATTGGCAAACGTGCGGTACATTCACAGTGCACTATACATTCACAGCAGGGCAGCCTTTCAGAACACACGTCAGACATGATGACGGGGTATGATGGTACATGGTAGCCTATAGGGACGGACAAAAAGGTGTAATGGGTTCGCAGATGTCGCGTGAAGCTTACGGAGAGTACACTGTGCACTCAGCACGATGCCGCTCTGTCAGAGAATTAAGCCTACGGGCATCATTATGGCACAGCACAGCTTAGTATAGGCCTATCTATGTACAGCACAGCCAGTCCCACGGAACAGCACAGCCATTGAGAGGTGAATGACCCCCCCCCCCTCCTAACACTCAAAGTAACCACATGAAACAGAGTGAATAGCAGTAGAGTGAATGGCAATAGAAAGGGAATGTGTTGGATCCTAATAAATGAATCACTATTAATGGCATAGTGCTGCGTTGCATTCTGGCTGACTGTCTTTTTGAACATCCCTGCCATTTGTCATAATGGATTGACTTTGTATGATAAATGACCCCTTAATTCCACATGTTTACTACACCCTCCGACACCAAAGTCCTTTCGGACAAGAATCATTGTCTGAACACACTGATCATGTATCCTTCCCCTCTCACTTGGGTATGATTAAAAGGCCATAGAATTGATTGAGGAAATGACTGATAGTGGAATTTGGACCACTCCTCTCTATCCTATAGCTCTGGTCTCCTAGGAACACATGAATCGACTTCCTCCCCTTCTAACACAAACAGACTCAAATCTACACCTCTCTTACACTATAGATAAGACTTCGCTAACTAAAGAATGAAAAAATACAATATGTTTGGGGAAATATGGACTTAATTAGGTGAATGTTGATATTTGGTCCATGTATGATACTTACCTTGGCTGAGGATTGGCTGTCTCTGAGGCAGGCAAAGTAAATAATTTCCTCATTATGTGACAATGAACTTTGCTTGTGTCCTGGAATTCAGCAGTTTACGAGTGACCTTATTAATTGAAAATGTTTGCTTTTCAAAGTTTATCAAGGCCACAACACTTCAACAACAAAGTATGTGTACTGTACATGTGTCGTCTGTGTTGTGGGTCTGTTATAGCCACTCTGTGTATGTTTATGTGACTACGTGTGTGCAAACGGAGACATATGTGTGTTCACTCCTACGCACCAATGCATAGGTGAGTGTGTATGCATGACAACACTGTAACTGTGTGTCTGTGTCTCCCTCCCAGGCCTGTGTAACTCAGCAGACAGCTGGATGATTGTGCCTAACATCAAGCAGAACCACTACACCGTCCACGGCCTGCAGAGTGGCACCAAGTACATCTTCATCGTCAAAGCCATCAACCAGGCAGGTGCCCGCAGCAGTGAGCCAGGGACACTCAAAACCAACAGTAAGGGCTCCATACATTACGATATAAGGAAACTTGGCATAATGACATGCAGTTTTAGAGAAGTATCTTGTGATTCTTACCTAATATGGTCACAGGATTATGTATCAATACAGTGTCCATATTAGGACAGCATCACATGTCGGGATGGTGTCCTAATATGGACACCATACATACAGCTGCTGCCTTCATAGCCTATCCTATCCTAGCCCCTTGCTAACCATGTTGTCTCTCTCCGTCCTCTTCGTCCAGGCCAACCATTCAAGCTGGACCCCAAGTCCGCCCACAAGAAGCTGAAGGTCTCCCATGACAACCTGACGGTGGAACGCGACGAGACCGCATCGAAGAAGGGACACGGCCAGGAGCGCTTCACCAGCCAGAGTAGCTACGGAGTCGTCGGCAACGTTTACATCGACAGCGGACGCCACTACTGGGAGGCCCTGATTGGAGGAAGCACATGGTGAGTTAGACCTGGGTGACCTGATGGACCAATGTCTTGCTCTGAACCACATGGTGTTTGGCCCGTTGGATCTGGCTGGCTAGAATGACAGAGATAGAGGGGCGGTTATGTTACGCCCCTTTCTAAGTCACTTTAAGGCACATTTATACAATGTAGGCAGAGAACCATTCAATGCACATTTAATAAGTACGAGTTTTTAACACTTGGTAAGTGTTCAAAAGTGTTGAAGTGTTTGGGTTTTAGAGGCTTGTTAACAGTGTCTTCTTACTTCTTTCTCCTCAGGTATGCGGTGGGCATCGCCTACAAGTCGGCCCCCAAGCACGAGTGGATCGGCAAGAACTCGGCCTCCTGGGTCCTGTGCCGCTGCAACAACTCGTGGGTAGTGCGCCACAACAGCAAGGAGCTGGCCATCGAGCCTTCGCCCCACCTGCGCCGCGTGGGCGTCCTGCTGGACTACGACGCCGGCTCGCTTACCTTCTACGACGCCGTGGGCTCGCAGCACCTGCACACGTTCCACGTGTCCTTCGCCCAGCCCGTGTGCCCTGTCTTCAACGTATGGAACAAGTGTCTGACTGTTCTCACGGGTCTGCCCATTCCTGAACACCTAGAAGGGTTGGAAACCCAGGACTGAGACCCCTTTGGAACTAGAGTTGGTTTGGGTTAGGTTAGGTTAAGCCACCTTCAAGGCACTTTGGGCCTCTATGAACTAGCAAAGGTCGTCTTCAGTCTTGAATCATCCCAGAAAACGTCATGCTACCACCTCATTTCATTTTAGGCACTTTGGACCACCCCTTGGGCCAACGTCAATTGCACAGACCACCCTCTCTCTATTCAACCCCATAACGCTGTTTGTAGTGGGAAAGAAGGACAGAGCTACGTAGCTATACAGTTGTGAATTATAGCATTGCCCAACTCCCACCTTCATGACTATGGAACCAAAGTAGCCATGAATTTAAATGATTTTACTCCCATTTTCTTGTGCTTATATGATAGATATTCATTATTGAAGTGTAAGAAAATAGCCTAGATAAATTCCAATATGTACATTTTCCCTTATGTTTACACATTGTTCATACATTATTTATGGTCGGTTTACCAAGGATAGGAGACATTTATAAATCTAGGGAAATTATTTTGATGCAATTTATCGATGTTACTTTCTAATCTAGAAAAAGTACTGTGTCCTAATACATAAATGTGTAAATTATACATGTTTTGTGACAACATAATTACTTTCTTCCTTACAGTACCTTAAACCCACAAGTATAGAAGTACTGTTGCATTTTAGACAAGCAGGGAAACACAACAAATTGCATCTTTAATTTTTGTCATGTTTTGTCTTCTTTGCAATGGGATAGGTCCTTTGTAGTTCAGCCATGCATGTTAGTGAGAATCTCTCAGGTCTATTCCAAATCCTGTTTTCATCCATGAAAATAATGCAAACTACTTTGTCCTCTCCTGAGTGAATACTAACTTCCTACTGTCCTTAGCAGTTGTCACAAACCTGAACTGAAAAACACTTCCACTTTGTTGTTAGGTACAGTGAGGACAAGACTATTACAATAATTTCTCTATTCAGGTCCTGTGGCCGCTGGGAGGTAAATTTCAATGACAACAACCATGCCTCTGGGCATTTGTCATCCATATGTCACACAGGGAAGCACCACACTTATAAACTCAGTCATTATTACACCAAGGTCGATGCCACCACTAGCCACAGCTTGACCTCAGCTTGACCACTGTATGACCCAGTGACCATGAACTCAAACGTTGTAGGATACGTCTCGCCACCACACACAGGCACTCCATGATGTACATAACGTATTATGTTCTCTTTTAATCTGTCTTCTTTCGAAAGAAGGACCATCTAGATATTTTACAGACCATCTTTAAGTTTTTAAAGGAACAAAATGGATTGGTTCACTCATTAATATGTGTCTTAGGTGTGGTTTGGGATTATCTGTTTCCTTGTAATGGATGCAGCGATTATCTACTCTTTAATGTTACCACAAAAACTGTTTAAATTCAGTTGTATGTTTGAATCCTGTGGACACTATTTTTGGAAAGAGGATTGGAATGCTTGTGTCACTGTACAAATATGAACTAGCATTTGTCGATTGTCAAAGGTTCAATAAAGAAAGATACATTTTAACTTGTTTACTGCCTCCTGTATATTTTATACACACACCGACACCGACACACACACACGCCGACACACACGCCGACACACACACACACACACACACACACACACACACACACACACACACACACACACACACACACACACACACACACACACACACACACACACACACACACACACACACACACACACACACACACACACGTTGTAAACATAACTTTAGCAATAGTTACCGACCACCAACGTAGCCTAGTATATTGTTTTTTCTCTTTCTAGACCCTTGCCTTCCCACCATAAACCAACCCAACCAGCCACCTATGTCTAAGTTTAGCCTACAAGCTGGTGAATTTATCCTGAGAACTTCCTGTAGACAACAGGGCCTCTTCCTGGTCCGCTAGAGGCTTTTGTCTCTGGTTCACAGGGGCAACGGTGTGACCGGGCAATATGGGCCTTACCCAAAACAATATGGGCCTCAGACAAAACAACAAAGACCTGGATACAACTGACTGGGGTCCTTCCTCTTACAACTAATATACATGTTTGACAACATTGTTTGGGAAGGTGTGTGTGTGTTTGTGTGTGTGTGTGTGTGTGTGTGTGTGTGTGTGTGTGTGTGTGTGTGTGTGTGTGTGTGTGTGTGTGTGTGTGTGTGTGTGTGTGTGTGTGTGTGTGTGTGTGTGTGTGTGTGTGTGTGTGTGTGTGTCTGTGTGTGTGGTACTCCACTGAGTGTCTCAGGGTTGCCATCCCACTGGGCAAAAACTGTGAAAACGTGGAAAACTGATTGGACTTGCAAAAAGTAATCAATGTAATTTAGTATTTTTTTAAGCTGAATTCAATGACAGGGTGACATCTTTGATTGATTTCACACTTGCATCATTTAGCAGACGCTTTTATTCAGAGGAACTAGGGTTAAGTGCCTTGATCAATGACAGATTTAAAAAAAATCTTCACCTAGTCAACTTGTGGATTCAAACAAGCAACCTTTTGGTTGCTGGCCCAATACTCTTAACCGCTAGGTTACCTGCCGTCAACATATCACATTGAATTCACGTTAGTTGACAACTCAACCAAATGTAAATCAAAAATAATGTTGAACTGACATCTGTGCCCAGTGGGAGGGTACAGTGATTCTCAAGAGGCAGCTCTTGCACCAGCCCAGGAAACTGTTAGGATGACATGATTTTCCATGACATCTCTTTTGGTCCCCCGGTGGAAAAGCTTTAGGGATTTGCTGTGTGTTTGGTGTGTGTGTGACGGCATATGTACGTTGTGCATGAGTGAATGTATATGCGTGCATGCATGCATGCTTGTGCGTGCATGCGTGTGCGCGTGTGCAGACAGGTGTGCATGCATATGTGACTGTGTGCGTGCATGTGTGTTGTTCATGAACTTACAGTGACCCTGCACATCAATTACTGGTCAGTGGAGGTTATGACTGAGCAGGAGTGCTGTGACATTTCCCTCATGGCTGGATGTTTGGCCAACACACCAGGAATCTTAGCTACCCGTGAGAGAACTGCCCAGAATCACAATCTACAGACACAGGAAGTGAAGGATAGTTGATAAGAGGGAAATAGGAAAAATAACAAAAACAAATGTCTATATCAACTGCCTTCATTCAATGTGATAAACATTGTCTGGTTTCATGTGGCTACTTAGTTGTATAGCAAGCATCTACACACATTTCAATAGGACACCCATATTGCTGGTCACGTATTGAAAGGAAAATAAGAAAAAGTTGCCCACATAATTATACTTTACATTATGGCACATGATACTCTTTTCTCTAAACAAAAAGTATTCCATCAACTGTGGATGCCGAGTCGAGTCAACTCCATGAATGGCCAGCAGAGGCCAGTATAATGTGAAAAGAAAGCACTTCATCCATAATCCATAACATCATTTGGAAAAATGATAGAATGTCTTGTGCCAATGTCTAACGATCAGGGTAGTGATATTAATATGATTCATTACAATAGGACCACACATGCTGAGTTGAATCTGTGTAGTCTGGCTCTTAGTATGGGTTATGGTGAGGGTTAATATCTCTGATACAGGCGTCCGGCTATCAACAATGATCTGACAGTACTGATTGTGCTTTATCAAAACAACATCTGTGAATTTGGAATACTATGACATAAACAAAGAAAACAAATGAGGGAAAGATCCTATTAATTCACTGACTACAGCTGTTCCATTAATCAACGTTGGATCCTAATCCAAAGCTTACTAATTCCTCTTACACAATGTTTTGCTTCCTGCCATGTGTAATAAATTGCCGTTTGATTCGCTGTGTGCCGCTGATCAATCATATGAAGGCTGGGAAGCAATTCAATTTAATGATTTAAGTCCTCCTGCAATGGGCACAGTTTTTCTAAAGTTATCTATCTGGATTTTGCCTAAATGCATGGAAATAGAATGAATAGAATGGGAGTCCCCATTCAAGTAAACTATTTGTCAGTTCTATTCATTCTATGTCTATGCATTTAATCCTATCTGATAGGAAAAATCCAGATGGACAACTTTTGAAAGACTGGGCCCTGGGATTACAGAATTATTAGGATAGATAAATGAGAAGGGAGGAGTTTTGGAGTCAGTTGTAAACAAGTATCATTCTTGCTTCCTTCTTTCCTGGTCTGATCAGACATGATCGGATGGCCTAAATGTTCACGATGCGTGATTACAGTGCACAATGAATGGCATAGCGTGACAACCCTGACTTGCACATGACACATAATGCACCCATAATTCACTGTGTAAAAACACATGGAGACTTTTCATTAGATTGATACGGTTTGTACCAGCATAGTCAGACAGAGCGCGCTCTGTATCCAGTTACACCAGAATCCACCGACAAAAAAGTTAAGGGAACATGTCAAAGAGGATAGAATGTCAAAGAAGATAGCATTTCATACACTTTCTTGACATCATCATGTCTCAAGTGAAGATGGGAAGGTCTGTCATCACAACGATTAGTATATAAATATGATATCCTCCTATGTTCCCTCCGTCAAGCCTAATCAGAACTGGGAAGGTATCAGGTCTGTAATCTAACATCATAATAGTTCTGATGTTCTTTCATCAGACCTAATCATAACTGAGAATAGCGGAGGAGCTCTTTGAGAGCTGGGTCAGAATGACAAATGATGTGGTCGTTTCATCTTAAATCACGTTTTCCTCCAGCCCTCTCTCTCCATTTGGGTTGAGGCAGCTCTGACAGCTCCTGTATCTGTCTGCACCACTCTCTTACATCCCCACTGGGCACGTTCAATTAAGAGGCAGCTCACAAATACACTCAATGCAAAGTTATGGCCTCTCTCTCTCTCTCTCTCTCTCTCTCTCGCTCTCGCTCTCGCTCTCGCTCTCGCTCTCGCTCTCGCTCTCTCTCTCTCTCTCTCTCTCTCTCTCTCTCTCTCTCTCTCTCTCTCTCTCTCTCTCTCTCTCTCTCTCTCTCTCTCTCTCTCTCTCTCTCTCTCTCTCTCTCTCTCTCTCTCTTACTGTTTCTCTCTCTTTCTTCTCTCTCTCTTCTCTGTCTGTCTTGCTGTTTCTCTCTCTCTCTCTCTCTTTCTTCTCTGTCTGTCTTGTTCTCTCTCTTTCTAATTTTTCTGTCTTGCGGTTTCTCTCTCTCTCTTTCTTCTCTGTCTGTCTTGTTGTTTCTCTCTTTCTTCTCTCTCTCTCTCTTCTCTGTCTGTCTTGCTGTTTTTCTCTCTCTCTTTCTTACAATATAAAATAAAAATGAGAATCAAAATTGTCAACGGGACAACAGTAACAACAATAACCAAGTGTCAAAATGACCATACATTCAACAATAACAATAAGCATACAGTAGAGTACATGTGCAGTTTGATTGGTCTGTCAGACACTGTCCCTCAACTTATGGCAGGCAGCAATGTAGTGCGCTGCCAACCAACAGCTCTCTGCATCCTCCCCCAACAGGACTGGTAGCCTACTCTCATCAGAGAGGTCTTTGGAACCTTGAATAAGTGTTTCAAATTTGGGGAAATGACACTCTCTAATTGTTTTATATTTTTGACATTTTGTCAGGAAATGCAGCTCCGTCTCAGGTTCTGTTGTTGTGCAGTGGTTGCACAGCCTTTCCTCTACAGGGAGCCAGGTTTTCCTGTGTCTACCCTTCTCAATGGCAAGGCTGTGCTCACTGAGCCTGTACTTTGTCAAGGTTTTTCTAAGGTTTTGATCAGTAACCATGGTCAAATATTTAGCCACAGTGTACTGTCGATTTAGGGCCAGATAGCACTGCATTTTGCTTTGTGTTTGTGCTTGTGTTTCCCAATAAGCAATGTAGTTTTGTTTTGACTGTGTTGTAATTTGGTTTATCCTGATTGATTGGATGTTCTGGTCCTGAGACTTCAGTGTGTTAGTAGAACAGGTTTGTGAACTCAGCACCAGGACCAGCTGGATGAGGGGACTCTTTTATTTGCTCAGCTCTTGGCATTGCAGGGCTTGGTAGTGATATGAGAGGGGGTCACTGTAATTGCTCTTTTTTGAGTTTTTATTATTAGTGGATATTTGCCTAATTCTGCCCTGCATGCATTGATTGTAGTTTTCCTCTGGACATGTAGGATCATCTTACAGAACTCTGCATGCAGGGTTTCAATGGGGTGTTTTTCCCATTTGATGAAATCTTGTTTTGCAAGTGGACCCCACACCTCGCTGCCATAAAGTGCAATTGGTTCAATGACATATTCAATTAGTTTTAGCCAAATTTTAATAGGTATTTCAATTTGAATTAGCTTTTTAATGGCATAGAATGCCCTGCGTGCTTTCTCTCTCAGTTCATTCACTGCCTCATTAAGGTGTCCAGTTGAGCTTATTTTTAAACCTAAGTAATTGTAGTGTGTACAGTACTCTACATCGATCACCACATTCTTTTGGAGAGACTGGAAACCCAAATTGGTCTACACGGACAAGTTCTGGCCTGGTTTAGATCTTACCTGTCGGAAAGATATCAGTTTGTCTCTGTGAATGGTTTGTCCTCTGACAAATCAACTGTACATTTCGGTGTTCCACAAGGTTCCGTTTTAGGACCACTATTGTTTTCACTATATATTTTACCTCTTGGGGATGTTATTCAAAAACATAATGTTAACTTTCACTGCTATGCGGATGACACACAGCTGTACATTTCAATGAAACATGGTGAAGCCCCAAAATTGCCCTCGCTAGAAGCCTGTGTTTCAGACATAAGGAAGTGGATGGCTGCAAACTTTCTACTTTTAAACTCGGACAAAACAGAGATGCTTGTTCTAGGTCCCAAGAAACAAAGAGATCTTCTGTTAAATCTGACAATTAATCTTGATGGTTGTAAAGTCGTCTCAAATAAAACTGTGAAGGACCTCGGCGTTACTCTTGACCCTGATCTCTCTTTTGACGAACATATCAAGACTGTTTCAAGGACAGCTTTTTTCCATCTACGTAACATTGCAAAAATCTGAAATTTTCTGTCCAAAAATGATGCAGAAAAATTAATCCATGCATTTGTTACTTCTAGGTTAGACTACTGCAATGCTCTACTTTCCGGCTACCCGGATAAAGCACTAAATAAACTTCAGTTAGTGCTAAATACGGCTGCTAGAATCCTGACTAGAACCAAGAAATTTGATCATATTACTCCAGTGCTAGCTTCCCTACACTGGCTTCCCGTTAAGGCAAGGGCTGATTTCAAGGTTTTACTGTTAACCTATAAAGCGTTACATGGGCTTGCTCCTACCTATCTTTCCGAGTTGGTCCTGCCGTACATACCTATACGTACGCTACGGTCACAAGACGCAGGCCTCCTAATTGTCCCTAGAATTTCTAAGCAAACAGCGGGAGGCAGGGCTTTCTCCTATAGATCTCCATTTTTATGGAACGGTCTGCCTACCCATGTGAGAGACGCAGACTCGGTCTCAACCTTTAAGTCTTTACTGAAGACTTATCTCTTCAGTAGGTCATATGATTGAGTGTAGTCTGGCCCAGGAGTGTGAAGGTGAACGGAAAGGCTCTGGAGCAACGAACCGCCCTTGCTGTCTCTGCCTGGCCGGTTCCCCTCTCTCCACTGGGATTCTCTGCCTCTAACCCTATTACAGGGGCTGAGTCACTGGCTTACTGGTGCTCTTTCATGCCGTCCCTGGGAGGGGTGCGTCACTTGAGTGGGTTGAGTTACTGACGTGATCTTCCTGTCTGGGTTGGCGCCCCCCCTTGGTTTGTGCTGTGGTGGAGATCTTTGTGGGCTATACTCGGCCTTGTCTCAGGATTGTAAGTTGGTGGTTGAAGATATCCCTCTAGTGGTGTGGGGGCTGTGCTTTGGCAAAGTGGGTGGGGTTATATCCTTCCTGTTTGGCCCTGTCCGGGGGTTTCTTCTGATGGGGCCACAGTGTCTCCTGACCCCTCCTGTCTCAGCCTCCAGTATTTATGCTGCAGTAGTTTATGTGTCGGGGGGCTAGGGTCAGTTGGTTATACCTGGAGTACTTCTCCTATCTTATCCAGTGTCCTGTGTGAATTTAAGTATGCTCTCTCTAATTCTCTCGTTCTCTCTTTCTTTCTCTCTCTCGGAGAACCTGAGCCCTAGGACCATACGTCACGGCAAACCGGGCATGATGACTCCTTGCTGTCCCCAGTCCGCCTGGCCTTGCTGCTATTCCAGTTTCAGCTGTTCTGCCTGCGGTTATGGAACCCCTACCTGTCCCAGACCTGCTGTTTTCAACTCTTAATGATCGGCTATGAAAAGCCAACTGATATTTATTCCTGATTATTATTTGACCATGCTTGTCATTTATGAACATTTTGAAAATCTTGGCTCTCTCTAATTCTCTCCTTCTCTCTTTCTTTCTCTCTCTCGGAGGACCTGAGCCCTAGGACCATACGTCACGGCAAACCGGGCATGATGACTCCTTGCTGTCCCCAGTCCACCTGGCCTTGCTGCTATTCCAGTTTCAACTGTTCTGCCTGCGGTTATGGAACCGCCACCTGTCCCAGACCTGCTATTTTCAACTCTTAATGATCGGCTATGAAAAGCCAACTGAAAATTATTCATGATTATTATTTGACCATGCTTGTCACTTATGAATATTTTGAACATCTTGGCATAGTTCTGTTATAATCTCCACCCGGCACAGCCAGAAGAGGACTGGCCACCCCTCATAGCCTGGTTCCTCTCTAGGTTTCTTCCTAGGTTTTGGCCTTTCTAGGGAGTTTTTCCTAGCCACCGTGCTTCTACACCTGCATTGCTTGCTGTTTGGGGTTTTAGGCTGGGTTTCTGTACAGCACTTCGAGATATTAGCTGATGTACGAAGGGCTATATAAAATAAACTTGATTTGATTTGATATATTTTGTACCAATTGAGAACTTTGGTCTAATTCCCTCTGGAATCTTCTCTGGAAAATCATTATTTTAGTCTTTACTGCCAGGGCCCAGGTCTGGCAGTACTGCTCTAGCAGGTCCAGGCTCTGCTGTAGGCCATGTGCTGTGGGTGACAGCAGGCATAGGTCATCTGCGAAGAGTATGCATTTAACCTCTGAATTGTGGAGACTAACACCAGGGGCTGAGGATTTTTCTAGAATAGTGGCCAATTCAATAATGTAAATATTGAAGAGTGCAGGGCTCAAATTGCAACCCTGGCGAAGGCCCCGCCCCTGGTTAAAGAAGTCTGTTATTTTCTTACCAATTTTAATGCTGCACGTATTGCCAGTATACATTGATTTAATTATGTAATATGTTTTACCCCCTACACCACTTTCAATAACTTTGTAGAACAGTCCTGTATGCCAAACAGAATCAAATGCTTTTTGGAAGTCGACAAAGCAAGCGTATATTTTGGTATTATTTTGGTGGACATGTTTATCTATCAGGGTGTGGAGGGTGTAAATATGATCAGTTGTGCGATGTTTTGGTATAAATCCAATTTGGCTTTTACTCAAGACATTGCGCTTATTAAGGAAGTTTAGAACTCTTACATTGATAATACTACAGAAAACCTTCCCCAGGTTACTGTTCACACAAATGCCTCTGTAATTGTTAGGGTCAAATTTGTCTCCGTTCTTAAAGATTGGGGTTATGAGTCCTTGATTCCAGATGTCAGGGAAAAAACCTACACTCAGGATCAAATTAAACAGTTTTACAGTTTTTTTCAATGGTTTAAGCACAATTTTGAAAACAGGGCCCGGTTTGTCAAAACACTACACACAATTAGCACAACCCTACACCAAAGTAGCACAACACTTCAGATCATTTGCAAAATGGAACACTTTTGTCAAAACTATACACGACTTCATAAAAATAATATTTTGTTACCATACGAAACACACACATTTCATATGACTTCAATCTTTTTGAACCAGTTACACACTGCTGTTGCTAACCTAAAACACTTTTAGCAAGTCTAATTGTCAGTGATTAGAGTACTGTAAATGAAGTACACAGAGAAAGTGCAACTATACAAACACTACACGAGACCAATGCTGCAGACTGAGGAAAATATCATGTATTTCTCTCCATACACCCAAATCAGTCAACATGTCAACATGGAGAATCACAACAAAACATGTCACAGTTTTCATGCTACTACTTTAGTGTGCATAACACTGTTAGCTCAGCAAACAGACAAACGTAAAATACTGTATCCAGTACAGGTTACAATTACAGTAAATAACAACAACAACAAACATAAAAAAATAATCTGAAAAAAACGGACAATATTGTACAGAAAATACTACAGTAAACATACTATACATTATCTCTTCGCCTAGCTGGATCTGGCCAGAGAATTTCATCAACATCACAAGCAATATCGTCATTAGCAAGACAACGCGGGAAGAACCGTCTTGAATGTCGAATCCATCCTTGCACAGCTGCGGCGTCGACTTGGTCACAGGCGTCCTCCATGGCCTGAATGAGGGGTACCTGAGCCTGGGGCTGGAGATCGTAAACCTTCCACCGCCATGCAGAGAAAAACTCTTCGATAGGGTTTAGAAACGGAGAGTATGGTGGAAGGTATAGTACTGTCAACTGTGGATGGTGTTGAAACCAGTTCTGGACCAAAGCAGAGCGGTGGAATGACACATTGTCCCAGATGACCGTGTATTGCATCTGGTGCATTTCATTACCTGCTGTGATGATGTGGTGCAATCGGTCCAAAAATGCGAGAATGTGAGGTGTGTTGTAAGGGCCCATTTTGGCATGACGGAGGACAACCCCATGCTGTGAAATGGCAGCGCAAAGGGTGATGTTACCCCCACGTTGCCCTGGGACATTGATTATAACCCTGTGGCCAATGATATTTCTGCCTCTCCTTCTTGCTTTTGTTGAACCCTGCCTCATCAATATATATGAATTCATGCAGGATTTCCTCAGCATCCATCTGCAAAACTCCCTGAAATACAGTGAAAGACTAGATTGTGTAGTTCAGGATAGGTCTAGTATACAGTCAATGTAAAAAAGTCATGTGTGCAGTATGCAACATCACAGTGCTAAAGTGAACAATACAAACCTCCACATACTCATGCCGCAGCCGTTTCACCCTCTCTGAATTCCGCTCAAAAGGCACTCGATAAAGTTGTTTCATTTGAACCTGATGTCTTTTCAGGATGCGTGGCAGTGTTGACAGAGACCTGATGGACATTATTGAAAATGGCATGGTCACCGATAATGTTGGCTTGTCGTTCTCTGAGCCTGATAGCATTATTGGCCAAAACCATGTTAATTATCTCTCTCTCTTGTTCTTGCGTGAATATGGGCCCCCTTCCTCCTTGTCGTTCCCAACCCTCAATCCTATGTAGAGAATAATACATGTAACTTACTGTACAATGTCACAGGAAGGGGTTTCACAAGTGCTGATATGGTGCATACAATAAGCGGCTGATTACTGTAACTGTAGACAGATCTTCTTTTACCTGTTTTCCTGTCGAAAAGTCCTTATGACAGATGCCACTGTATATCTGCTAAGATTTGGCTGAACTCTCAGTCCAGCCTCCCTCAGCGTCAATCCGTGGTTAACAACATGGTCCACTAGTGTTGCACGAATGTCATTTGATAAGTTTGGTCCTCTTCTTCTTTGTGCACGTTCTCCTCCTGCTTCAGGTCTTCCTCGACCTCTGGCTCGGCCTCTGCCTCTTCCTCTACCTCCTCCTCCTCCTCTGTGTACTCCTCCTCTCACCCTCACTCTTCTTCTGACTCCTTCCATTTTGGTTGAAGGCAGGTGAACCTACCTGCTGCATTTTTATAGTGCTTAAACCTGATTGGTGTGTCTACAATTTAGCAATCATGTGTTTGTGCACCTGATGGCTGTGTTTAACAGATTGGCTCATAGGTGTGGTAATTTGACAGTCAGTGCTTTGGAATTGCAAGGAAGTGACATCATGATATACTTCTGTGTCTGATGTATACAAGTGTGTTTAGTGTTTTGCAAATCACTGTGTGTAATGTTTTGCAAATAGTGTGAAGCTGACAATGTGCTTACAGTTGTGCAAATCTAGCCTTGTGTTTTGCTCCTTGAGTGTAAGGTTTTGCTTATTGTGGGAAAAGTTTAATTTTAGTGTGTAAGCAATCGTAAAAAACTGTAATATAGCCAATTGAAATTTTGCATTAGTGAGTTTGAGCATCTCATTTAGGATGCCATCAGGTCCGCATGCCTTTTTAAATTTGACAGCCTGAAGTTTCTGGTCAGTAATTGGGGAGTCCAATGGATTTTGATTGTCCTTTATAGCTTTTTCTAATCCATTCAACTTCTCATGAATTTGGCGTTGTTCTGCGTTTGTGTCAATTTGAACGGTGTTGTAGAGTGTTTTAAAAAGGGTTGTCCATATGTCACCATTTTGTATCGCTAATTCCTCTTGTTTAGATTTTTTTAGTTTTTTCCAATTTTGCCAGAACTTGTTTGTGTTTATGGACTCCTCAATTAGTGTCAGCTGCTTGCTGTGCTTTTTTGGTTCTGAGTGTACGTTTATAGAGTTTTAAAGTCTCACAGTAATGAAGGCGTAATTCATAATTATTTGGGTCTCTGTGCTTTTGGTTGGATAGTGTTCTAAGTTTTTTCCTTATAATTTTACAATCTGCATCAAACCAGTTGTCATCTGAGATCTTTTTTGGTTTGTTTTTTTATCAATTTCAATTGTGCTTCTTTTGCCGTTTGCCTGAATATATAGTTGATGTTTTGTACTGCTAGATTGATGCCTTCTTTACTGTGAGTGAATGTGGTATCCAGAAAGTTATCTCTCTCTCTCTTTTTCTTCTCTGTCTGTCTTGTTCTCTCTTTCTCTTATTTGTCTGTCTTGCTGTTTCTCTCTCTCTGTGTCTGTCTGTCTTTCTGTCTTGCTCTCTCTCTCTCTCTCTTTCCCACATTTAGTCAGTCAGCCAGTGAGTCAGTCTCTCCATCCTTTCACAATAGTCAGCAATTTTATCCTGACAGCCAAGAGAATCCAATTATTTTGCACCCCTCGATCCTAAAATCTTCAGTGAGGGTGAAACAAACTTGGACAGGCCCCCCTTTTACCACTGCACCAGCTAATTAAGTGCTGATAATTTATTGCACTCCACATTTGCGAGAGCTTTTGTGCTTTCAAGTCATTGAAAAAAAAGCAGCTTGAGTAGCCGAGCGGCTGAAAACGATAAAGCCATAAATTGAAAGGTCACCGCATCAGCGCTAACGTGTTACCTAGGTGTTCCAGTCTGTCCCTGACCTTTCCTTTCCACTAATCTACAAAGTAAGAGCAGATCCAATGGGAATAGAGATGGTGAGGGCAGCCGAGCAACAATGAACAGTGAGGTCACTCAAGGACGTGCGCAGCCAGTTTCCATCCGACCGTTAACTTTCTGAAGAGAAGCTCTAGCTTACACTGACTCCCAGACACAGGACATGTACAGCCCCCTGGCTGGGTGAAATAGATGCTGACGCTCCAATGGCAATGGCTCACCACAGTTTAGCCTTCCCCCCTCAAGGTCTGAGCAGTTTAACAGCACATTTTCTGTAATTCATTTGTTTTTTGGGGGGGGCACACTAGTATCCAATGGTGAAAAAGCAGAGAGCTTCACTTATGTCACGCCAGGTTGAAATGGCGCTGCCTTTAAAAAAAATGAAGATAGCAGAGAGATGATGTGAGACGCTGTGACTCAGTAGGTTGAACAAACAAGCGGAGGTGTGTCGCACAGGGGGGCGGGATATGACGGGGCGCATCGCAAGGCTAATTTCTTATGGATTACCTGTGCAGAGTCCCCTTGGAGAGAGATTTGGAAGTGGCGCTCTCCCAGGTGACACTTAAATGGCATGTTGCTGCCCCTGTTGTGTTGAAGGAAAGACACAGATGCATCTGTGTGTGTGAAGCGGTTTGGGGGGTTAGTGTGGGTGTGTGGGGTGAGGGGGTATGTCTATCCGTCTGTCTGTCTGTCTGTCTGTCTGTCTGTCTGTCTGTCTGTCTGTCTGTCTGTCTGTCTGTCTGTCTGTCTGTCTGTCTGTCTGTCTGTCTGTCTGTCTGTCTGTCTGTCTATCCGTCTGTCTGTCTGTCTGTCTGTCTGTCTATCCGTCTGTCTGTCTGTCTGTCTGTCTGTCTGTCTGTCTATCCGTCTGTCTGTCTGTCTATCCGTCTGTCTGTCTGTCTATCCGTCTGTCTGTCTGTCTGTCTATCCGTCTGTCTGTCTGTCTGTCTGTCTGTCTGTCTGTCTGTCTGTCTGTCTGTCTGTCTATCCGTCTATCCGTCTGTCTGTCTGTCTGTCTGTCTGTCTGTCTGTCTGTCTGTCTGTCTGTCTGTCTGTCTATCCGTCTGTCCGTCTGTCTGTCTGTCTATCCGTCCGTCTGTCTGTCTGTCTGTCTGTCTGTCTGTCTGTCTGTCTGTCTGTCTGTCTGTCTGTCTGTCTGTCTGTCTATCCGTCTGTCTGTCTGTCTGTCCGTCCGTCCGTCCGTCCGTCCGTCCGTCCGTCCGTCCGTCCGTCCGTCTGTCTGTCTGTCTGTCTGTCTGTCTGTCTGTCTGTCTGTCTGTCCACTTAAAAACATACTGAAACAAATACGCTTCACTCTTAGCGTCTCCTACAGCATCACACAGACCTCATTCCCATAGACGTCAGAGATTGTAATCTGATTTGACGCCTGACCATGACCAAATATGCAAGCACCCAGCATTTCCATGTGATAATTTATCATTGAATAACTAATGATAGAGTGAGAATTAAGACAAAAAATAGAAGAAAATCAAAGTTATCAGGCCTTATTGCTTAAATAATGGAGTGTATAGTATGGACAGCATATGAACAGGAAAGCTGTGTACAGCAGTAGTTACACAGGATGAGCCTTGACTAGAATACAGTATATACACATGAAGTGGGCAAAACAGAATGTAAACATTAAGTGACCATTGTTCAATGACTCTATATATATAGTGCAGCAGTCTCTAAGGTGCAGGGTAGAGTACTGGGTGGTAGCCGGCTGGTAACAGTGACTGAGGTTCAGGGCAGCGTACTGGGTGGAGGCATCTGTACTGTCTCCTACTTCTAGATGGTAGCAGGGAAAACCATCCGTGGCTTCGGTGGCTGAGGTCATTGATGATCTTCCTGGCCTTCCTGTGACACCGGGCGCTGTAGATGTCCTGGAGGACAGGAAGTGTGCCCCAATGATGTGTGAAAGCAATATCTTTAAATACATCTGGACGTGATGCAAATGCTACCATTTTTCAGACATATACATGACAAAGGTTGTCATATTTGCCTTTGATTTTGACATCAAGAAGATTATTGCTCTTCAATACTCCTCTGGAGTTTGCCATTGAGGACGAATGACCTGCATAAAGATCTCTCATCAGCGGACGAAAAACATACGTTTTCTCAATGAAAAAACAAACCCAGCATATTGATTCGCTTTGATATAACATCCCTTAACTCCTCTTGATGATAGGCAAAATTAAAATAAATGTTCTTACCAGGTGAGTTGTGAGTTGAATGTGAATGATACAGTTTCTACATCCGAACACCAGAGGGTGCTGTGGACACATGAATGAACCCAAGTGGATGCTTAGTGGCCTGGGAAAACCTGGCTTGGAGCCTCATGGGGCCTCATTTCTACCTCTGCAACACTGTCGTGCAGAGAGCTAACACTGAACAGAGCCAGCAGAGACAATGCAAAACAAGACTTTATTCTCATTTGGTTGGTCACGTATGCTTTCCGTGTCGCCCATTCTTACTCCAAACCGAGACCTAGCCCTCCGGTGTAGATTTTTGTCAGAAAATAGATTTCCACCATGTTTTTACTCTAAGCCTCCCTCAACCCGTTCCATATTCACGACCCTCCATGTTTGCTACTTCCTGGGGGCAGCAGGCGAAATCATGTCTTTTAGGAGATGAATGTCCACATTCACTCCCGGCAGTTAGTGTGCTGAATGCATGCCAGAGTGATACAAACAACCTGGGGATGTTGGTTAAGTTTAATATCCATTTGGCGGTGCGATTTTATGGGTCAGCACGGCTCCAGTGAGACGAGCGTCAGTCGAGAGACTCTCCATTGCACACCTTGAATTATAAATCTGATGCATAGCAATGTAATCCAGCTCCATTCGCTACAGAAGACTGCAACCAAATAGCATTGATACTATCTATACATTGTATCATTGGGGTGTACACTAACTGGGCTAACTGCTCTGCAGATACTGAGTAGTAGATGGACACAACTAGACATCTCTAAACGTTAACTCAATCATTTGGAGTCATAGAGGTGCAGTAAAAGGTTGTCCATTAAATAATAATGACTAATGAACAAAGGAAAGATTCTACCTTCTGGTGGTGCAAAACCTGACCTTTACAAGTGTAAAAAATAAACAAGTGTGTGTACGTGTATGTGCACAAACTCAGTGTGTGTGTGTGTTTCTCTGAGTTTGTGTGTGCATGGCTGCGCATGCCTGTGTGCGTGTGTGCATGTCTGTGTGCATGTGTGTGTTTCTCTGTGAGAGTGCATGTGTGTATGTGTGTGTGTGTGTGTGTGTGATTATGCATGTTTTACCATAGTCTCTGATATTCTTCTCACCACGTCTGACCTGTAGATTGACAGGGATTTCCAGGGGTACTGAGGAGGATACCGTAAAGCACTTCGTAGGAATAGTCAGCCAGCAACACAACAGGGGATTCAAGGCATCACTCCTTCAATCAACCTGTAGAATTGGAGTGAGCTGCTCAACAGCGGCCCACTCACACTCCAGGGCACAGAGAGGGGATTTCAGAGCCTCACAGGTAGCCCTTTGTAGGCCTGCCAAATCTACGGGAGGGAGGTGGAAGCCGATTTCCACCCCGAGTCCATCTCTCCACCCCTCTGCCTGGACGAGTTTGAAGACTTTTAACCTCAGCCTTCCTTCTTAGGGGTGGGGATTATTCATGGGGATCTAAAGCTGAGATCCTGTGAAATACCATTGGGATTTGACTTCCTCTTACTGTATATTCTCACTATAGGTGTATAGTTCTGTCTACAGTTGAATGATATTTTGAATGAATATAAAAGGTATCGAAACAGATGAAAGCACTTATCACAACAGTGCCATGAATCGACAGTATGCAGATGGGTTATTAGGGATCAATAGTTTGTTAGTCTGTCCTGTTAGACGATCTGTCAAAGGTAAGTGAATGTGCCCATGGACTCTTTGTAAAATGCAAACCTAATGGTTGGATCAAAGGTCGAGCGGCGGAGACCAGCAGTTCAAAATCGATGGCCGGATTAATCTCGTTCCACTGTGCAGCTATTACAGCGGGGGAGTCACTAGACCATGGCAAAGGCCAGCATTCGTCTCTGTAATGATCAAATCTGTCGGATGACAAAAGGTCCACTTTTAGGAACCACTGCAACATAGACATAGGCTCTCCACCTTTTCAGCCTCGACAAAGATGCACTTCGATTGAGACGTATGCCAAACACTGTGAGGCATTATTCTCCCTGACATGCTACTGTGCACCTCTATTTCCAACACCTTATCCTTACCATTAAGTGATGAGCACATGATTTTTCATTGACACACCTCCCCGCTCTCACACACAGTGTGATTCCATGGAAAGAAAGAGGGGTGGAAGGATACCGTGAGTAATCCTAAACCTGAAATTGTAATCTTAACTGGCTATTTATAGTCCTTTAGTCTCAACCCTAGCACCCAATAAAACCTCTCAATCTCCTTCCTTACCAACTTTTTTTATAGAAGCAGATTGGCATGGAAGGAAGCAGAATTGAATGGAAACTATTCAAATTGAGACTTTTCTGTATTATTTTCAACCAGAATCCCCTGACAACCAGAGCTGGCCTTTCATATTAACCCTGGCTCCCTCCCCTCCTCCCCCTCGAACCTCCAGCACCAACCAACCACCAGCCTCCAAGGGATCAATTGAACTACACATTCAATGAATTCTTTGGCAGCTCCTGTATTTCCTTGGAGAAACCACTCCTCTAGCTATCCGTCGAGGGGGGAAAAAGAGAGCAAAAAACGAGGAGAAAAAGCGTCAGTTTGCTCTGGGATGTTTAGCGCGTGACTCTGACTGGTCTTGGCAAAGGAGTTGCTGCGTTCACTCCCAGCAAGGCTAAATACAATGCTGTAAGAGGAAATGAAAGAGGGCCAAAGGATAAGATCAGGAAATACAATAAGGAGCTGTCTTGTAAACAACACCTTGATGGCAGAAACAGATAATACAAGGAAGTGTATTGAACAGCCATTACATTTTTTTCTGACATGTATGTTTGCAGTTTTTTCAGGGTGTGTTTGCGGCTTTTCAGTTTTTTTTTAAACAATTGCTTGTTTAAAATCACCCTATTTCTCGTTCCACTCATGATACATAAAGCACTTTCACGACATTCACCGTGCTCATGAATAGCATACATAAGCAAAGATTTGGCATTATCATTGATTTGATTCATACATTAAGAGGCCACCCTTGAAGATAATGAACTTAGCTGGTGTATGCATTATTCACTCAATAGAACAAAAGAATAATATTAGATATTAATATTTGTTTTCGGAGCATGGGTGATTAGTTGTGGGTGTGTGAGAACCTGTTTAGAAAATATGATGAGTGTGAAGACCCCCGACGTGAGGATCAACTTTATAGGGCAGAACAAGTGAACCGTTCCACCAGCGTATAAGACATACCGAAAGGATGCTGCGACACATTTACATCCTCAGGCCTCATCTCACCAAGTGGTTGTAGCACACTAATGGAAGAATATTTATAAAAGTTATCTTCCAGCATAATATATAATATAATACATGCCACTTAGCAGACGCTTTTATCTAAAGCGACTTACAGTCATGCGTGCATACATGAAAGATAACTACTTCATTTAATGGATGTAAAGTGCCTGTAGGCCCGAAACATGGAATAGTTATGAAAAGCCAACTGACATTTATTCCTGATTATTATTTGACCATGCTTGTCACTTATGAACATTTTGAACATCTTGGCCATGTTCTGTTATAATCTCCACCTGGCACAGCCAGAAGAGGACTGGCCACCCCTCATAGCCTGGTTCCTCTCTAGGTTTCTTCCTAGGTTTTGGCCTTTCTAGGGAGTTTTTCCTAGCCACCGTGCTTCTACACCTGCATTGCTTGCTGTTTGGGGTTTTAGGCTGGGTTTCTGTACAGCACTTCGAGATATTAGCTGATGTACGAAGGGCTATATAAAATAAACTTGATTTGATTTGATTTGAATAGCTAGTTCCATCTCTCACATTATGGAGGCATCTCTTTCTCCTTCTTTCGATTGCAAATGAGAGTTCAGGCCAACAATAACAACAACAGCAGCAGCAGCTGTATGTCTGTCGAGGAGGAAGTCTGTGTTCTTCTACAATAGCTGACAGAGCTGCGTTTGTCCACGTCAGCAGTTTATGTGACAGCCCGAGGAAGTCTTAAAGTACTGATCTCCAGGATTGGATGGAGTCGTTTGATCACCACAACACTGTACTTCTTCCAGTACTTTCAGGACTCTCAGCCCCTCTCCTCTCGAAGGTTCGAGGAGCTTCTACCTACATACCATTGTTGTCTGGAGGAGTGGTGCTGATGGTGGGAAGACTTTTGTGTTCTAATAGCCTGACCACCCACACGCACACGTTTGTTGAGTGACACTTTATCAGTGGAAATGTTTCTGCGATGTCCCCATAATTATAAGTTAACTGCACCCACACAACTTGTGCGGGCACTTTGAAGATTCTTTATGAAGGCTGAGAAAGTTTCTGCATGAGGGGAATAAAAATAAAAATGTACTTTTCTTAATGTTGACTAGTGACCGTTCATCTGGTATTGTTATTTGATATGATCTGTTGGAAAAGATCTATGTACTGTACATGGTGTACTGCACATTCCATGCAAAAAGATGAGTTTTTCCACGTCATAGCAGCAAAATGTATAAGATACTACATTTAGTGGGGCATATATAAGTTAGTTATCACGTCACTTGGTTTCATCATAACAGTTTACAACACAGTTTTAAGAGCCATCCGAGAATATTAGAACATACTCCAGGCCAAGTGGAGGCTGCTGAGGGGAGGACAGCTCGTCATAATGCCTGGAATGGAGTAAATGGAATGGTATCAATCACTTGTTGGATACCATTCCATTCTCCATTCCAGCCAGTATTATGAGCCGTCCTCCCGTCAGCAGCCTCCACTGCCCCGGCCAGGTCCTCATTTTATCTGATGAGCAACGATGGCCACACCGTCGCCATTCCTCGCAGCTGGTAAAGATCAAGAGCGACAACACACACGCACAAGCCTCTCCCAATCTCCCAACACCCGTGGATGTGTACTGCATGAGTCTCTATGAGTGAGAGGTGAACTCCCGATTAAACACTACTCGCCGCCACGATCATCCTTCCTCCCTCTGTGACATAAGCCCTGGCATTTAGATAACTTAGCTCTTTCTGAATCACTGCCTCTCTCTGGAGCTCACAGTAGCCTCCTCCCCGGCAGCCAAAGACATGGGGAGGAGGATAAGGGTCCATCAGACAAGAAATAACTCATTAGGGTGAAAATATTCCTCCTTCCTCACCTACACCCTTGACTTTGTATCTTCATTCCTGCTCTCTTCAAATGTCTTTCAATGTTGTTCACTTATTTGCAATTTTCCAGTTCAGCGGAACCTCTCTCTTTAACGTCGAATGACAACACGCTCTTCTGAACATGTACATGTACAAATTACCTTGACTAACCTGTACCCCCGCATAATAACTCGGTACACACCGTGATAAAGCCTCGTTATTGTTATTTCATTGTGTTACTTTTTATTACATTTTTTACTTTAGTTTATTTAGTAAATATTTTCTTAACTCCATTTCTTGAACTGCTTTGTTGGTTAAATGCTTGTAAGTAAGCATTTCACTGTAAGGTTGTTATATTCGGCGCATGTGACAAATACAATTTGATTTTAACCTTCTGGAATAGAAAAGACTGGACTTCCATGCATTTTTTAAAATTCCCCCATGACTGGTAAACTCATTTGTTAGATAACTTTGTTCTGGCACACTGCGCCTGAATTAAAAAAAAAAAAGTTCCCAAGGTGATTATAAATATTGTCAGTCCTGGTAGTAGGACAATTTAAAATGTTGCGACTCTTGAGACCCGGGGCAGATTTCTCCTCCTCCACTCTTTGCGTGAGCTTGTCAACACCCCAAAGTCACTTTCGCTGTCTTTCTTCACAACGGAGTTAGCGAAAATTGATTCTACCTCATTGCCTAAGCGACCTCTGAAACCGACAACCTGTGCTGACAACCCCCCGCTGGAGGAAAAAGTCGGCACATGGGCGCCCACTCCCCGCTCTATACACCACACCGCTGTCTCCATGCCCCGGGATCCTCTCTGTTCCAATCCTGATTGACTTCCCTCTTGCTCAAAGCCTGCCAGCTCTGTAGGTCATTCAGCTAGTAGAAAAGAGACCAAAAAATTGAAAGAGAAACAGGGGAGTGAGTGAGAAAATGTAACAAAGAACCCACACTGGCTCTCACAGTGTGGTGCTGGTATATCTCAGTCTCTGTAGACTGTGGAGCATGGCAGAGTCTGTCCATCTGTCCATTTGTCTGTGGCATGGTGAAATTCACTTATTTTATGTCTGGGTATGACCTGAAAGGGAGACGCATTTGCTTGGGGAGAAAGTTAAAAGCATCAAGGAGAGTCTAATATGAAAGTGAAAGTATAGTTTGTGGTTGTGCATTTTCAAGCAGTGTATTAAAATCACCTGAAATGAGGAAGTGCAACCGCTACCCAGGGACTGTAATGCAATATTGTTTTTGTCATGACTGTTTCTATGCACTTTCAACAGTATCCACTTTCTATGCAATTATAGGCACAAATGGGTTTTAAATGGGCAACACTGAGTAAAATAACTACGGCACTCAGTCTCCGTAGCAAAGTGTCTTAAATTGGAGTTGAACATGTGGGTACTCGACGTCACATGTCCTCCTCCTCACCAGCTAATTGGTATTCATTAGCAGGCAAACGTCAACAGAACTTGGCACTAACGAAACATCCTGTTCTTTTCTGTTTAACCATGGGAGAGCAGGGGGAGCATTAGCTGTAGTAGTCTTTGAAAAGAAGCTGTTTGGAAATGATGTGAGTGTTAATTGGGCTGAGGACGTGCTCACTTTTTCTGTCTTCTGGGGTCTGCCTATGTAGTACCAAAACCCCGGGTCTAGCCAATCAGCATGATACAGTTGCTCCGTTTTCCTGTCAGAACAGCTTGTTCTAACACAACACACCTCTCAAGAGTTCAGAGCTTTCATTTGCTTTGTAGGTATTTTATTTGGGACTTTTTTCTCTTGAGACATTTTTAAATTTGGCACGCACTTCAGAGTCAAATAGGACTACCGAATTCAAAAGAAAAATGTAAATAGCAAAGTGGGATTTTAAAAATGTAACGTTAATTCTCATTACAAAATGAACATCGTTGGAGAATAATCCCTGGCAGTTAAAGCAGGGGATGTGCTAATATTTCCACAAGACTAAATACGTCAAGCATGACTGGAGGGAACCAGGAAGTAGGCCGCCCGCGGAGGGAAGGGAAGTCGACGTGAGAAGATCACTGTGTAGGTGTGAAGGGAGACTGGGGCATCTGACGCAGGCAAGAGAGGATGGGCTGTGTGTGTATGTAAGTATGTGTGTATGTGTGTGTGTGTGTTTGTGCATGTTTGCGCGTGGCAAAGGTACACCGGCACAATTTGTAAAATGCAAATATGACCCAATCAAACACGCAGGAGAGGGAGAAGAGTGAGACAGAGTGTAAGACAGAAATAGAAATGTGATTCTACGATAGAAATAGAGAAAGAAAGTGGGATAGAGGGATATGCAGAGAGAAGGTAGGAAGAAGTAAGGGAGGGAGGGCCCAAAATGAAGGCATTGAGCAACTTTCAGATGAATTATGAATTATAAACAACCGAGGGAGAGAAACCCTCTATGGATTCGAGACGCTGTACTGATGTGTAACTGTGGTAAAAGCAAGAGACTCTTCATACGGTGACTCTTCAGGACTTTGCAGAGAACAAGATAACTGTCGCTGCAATATGTATCCACGTCTTGAACACCAGTTGATGAGCGACTGCTGAAATGAATGATGGCTCTCTATTTCAAATACATTTCATATAAAAGATTCAGGATGGCTAATAGTAGTGGAGAATTACTTTACTCTGTTGAAGCAGGTGATGACACATAATCAGGAAACATAATGACTGTATTCTAGGATCAGTTTGGCCTTTTAGATAATAATGAATGATATTATATAGACAGAGGGGACCTGATCCTAGATCAGCACTCCTACTCTGAGATTCTTTGTGAAAAGGGGCCTTGAACATTGAGAATCGGCCGTCAGGCTTTTGTGGTGCTGTCCGTGGTTCTGAACCTCCTCCGTCCCTCCACCATCTTTCTCATTTGTTATCGTTAGATACACGGGGGGAAATGATTTGCAGTTCCTCAGTAATTGGAATGACCAGATTGTGGCCGGTGCGTGGGCAAAGACAGAATAAAGAACACATCCACCTTTGAAAAGCAGTCAAAACAGAAGGGGTACCAGAAGAGACACACACACACACACTGTACACACACACATGAGCACAAACACACAACACACACACACACACACACACACACACACACACACACACACACACACACACACACACACACACACACACACACACACACACACACACACACACACACACACACACACACACACACACACACACGGAAAGATTCTGCACAGTTTATTTGGAAGATTCTCTCATTCATTTGTAACTCGCTTTCTCCTCCTCAACCAGGCACAAATTGTCTTTGTGACGAGCCCTCATTAGAGTATCTCTTCTCAAACACACACACAAACACGTCTGGAACTGGGCACCAAAGTCAACAGAGCTCCTTTAATATGTGGGTCTGAGCAGCAGGGAGAGAGTGAACCCTGCGGCACCACCAGGGCTGATTTCAGTGACCCGGGCCACTCTGTGAGATCTGTGAACTGTGTGTGTGATGTATGTGCAGTGGAACCTCTGAGGAAAGAGTTCGCTATTTGAAGTGGAGCAAAGATGAATCAGCTCCACTCCCCAGGCCTGGCGCCCTTCAGATCTCAGATCTGTATTTGACAGTGGTGGAAAAAGTACCCAATTGTCATACTTGAGTAAAAGTAGAGATACCTTAATAGACAATTACTGAAGTAAAAGTGAAAGTCAGCCAGTAAAATACTACTTGAGTAAAAGTATTTGTTTTTAAATATACTTAAGTATCAAAGTATATGTAATTGCTAAAATATACTTAAGTATAAAAAGTAAAAGTATAAATCATTTCACATTCCTTATATTACAGTTTTTTTCAATGGTTTAAGCACAATTTTGAAAACAGGGCCCGGTTTGTCAAAACACTACACACAATTAGCACAACCCTACACCAAAGTAGCACAACACTTCAGATCATTTGCAAAATGGAACACTTTTGTCAAAACTATACACGACTTCATAAAAATAATATTTTGTTACCATACGAAACACACACATTTCATATGACTTCAATCTTTTTGAACCAGTTACACACTGCTGTTGCTAACCTAAAACACTTTTAGCAAGTCTAATTGTCAGTGATTAGAGTACTGCAAATGAAGTACACAGAGAAAGTGCAACTATACAAACACTACACAAGACCAATGCTGCAGACTGAGGAAAATATCATTTATTTCTCTCCATACACCCAAATCAGTCAACATGTCAACATGGAGAATCACAACAAAACATGTCACAGTTTTCATGCTACTACTTTAGTGTGCATAACACTGTTAGCTCAGCAAACAACAGACAAACGTAAAATACTGTATCCAGTACAGGTTACAATTACAGTAAATAACAACAACAAACATAAAAAATAATCTGAAAAAAACGGACAATATTGTACAGAAAATACTACAGTAAACATAGTATACATTATCTCTTCGCCTAGCTGGATCTGGCCAGAGAATTTCATCAACATCACAAGCAATATCGTCATTAGCAAGACAACGCGGGAAGAACCGGCTTGAATGTCGAATCCATCCTTGCACAGCTGCTGTGTCGACTTGGTCACAGGCGTCCTCCATGGCCTGAATGAGGGGTACCTGAGCCTGGGGCTGGAGATCGTAAACCTTCCACCGCCATGCAGAGAAAAACTCTTCGATAGGGTTTAGAAACGGAGAGTATGGTGGAAGGTATAGTACTGTCAACTGTGGATGGTGTTGAAACCAGTTCTGGACCAAAGCAGAGCGGTGGAATGACACATTGTACCAGATGACCGTGTATTGCATCTGGTGCATTTCATTACCTGCTGTGATGATGTGGTGCAATCGGTCCAAAAATGCGAGAATGTGAGGTGTGTTGTAAGGGCCCATTTTGGCATGATGGAGGACAACCCCATGCTGTGAAATGGCAGCGCAAAGGGTAATGTTACCCCCACGTTGCCCTGGGACATTGATTATAGCCCTGTGGCCAATGATATTTCTGCCTCTCCTTCTTGCTTTTGTGAGGTTGAACCCTGCCTCATCAATATATATGAATTCATACAGGATTTCCTCAGCATCCATCTGCAAAACTCCCTGAAATACAGTGAAAGACTAGATTGTGTAGTTCAGGATAGGTCTAGTATACAGTCAATGTAAAAAAGTCATGTGTGCAGTATGCAACATCACAGTGCTAAAGTGAACGATACAAACCTCCACATACTCATGATGCAGCCGTTTGACCCTCTCTGAATTCCGCTCAAAAGGCACTCAATAAAGTTGTTTCATTTGAACCTGATGTCTTTTCAGGATGCGTGGCAGTGTTGACAGAGACCTGATGGACATTATTGAAAATGGCCTGGTCACCGATAATGTTGGCTTGTAGTTCTCTGAGCCTGATAGCATTATTGGCCAAAACCATGTTTATTATCTCTCTCTCTTGTTCTTGTGTGAATATGGGCCCCCTTCCTCCTTGTCGTTCCCGACCCTCAATCCTATGTAGAGAATAATACATGTAACTTACTGTACAATGTCACAGGAAGGGGTATCACAAGTGCTGATATGGTGCATACAATAAGCGGCTGATTACTGTAACTGTAGACAGATCTTCTTTTACCTGTTTTCCTGTCGAAAAGTCCTTATGACAGATGCCACTGTATATCTGCTAAGATTTGGCTGAACTCTCAGTCCAGCCTCCCTCAGCGTCAATCCGTGGTTCACAACATTGTCCACTAATGTTGCACGAATGTCATTTGATAAGTTTGGTCCTCTTCTTCTTTGTGCACGTTCTCCTCCTGCTTCAGGTCTTCCTCAACCTCTGGCTCGGCCTCTGCCTCTTCCTCTACCTCCTCCTCCTCCTCTGTGTACTCCTCCTCTCACCCTCACTCTTCTTCTGACTCCTTCCATTTTGGTTGAAGGCAGGTGAACCTACCTGCTGCATTTTTATAGTGCTTAAACCTGATTGGTGTGTCTACAATTTAGCAATCATGTGTTTGTGCACCTGATGGCTGTGTTTAACAGATTGGCTCATAGGTGTGGTAATTTGACAGTCAGTGCTTTGGAATTGCAAGGAAGTGACATCATGATATACTTCTGTGTCTGATGTATACAAGTGTGCTTAGTGTTTTGCAAATCACTGTGTGTAATGTTTTGCAAATAGTGTGAAGCTGACAATGTGCTTACAGTTGTGCAAATCTAGCCTTGTGTTTTGCTCCTTGAGTGTAAGGTTTTGCTAATTGTGGGAAAAGTTAAATTTTAGTGTGTAAGCAATCGTAAAAAACTGTAAGCAAACCAGACATTTTTTTGTTGTAATTTAAGGACAGCCAGTAGCACACTCCAACACTCAGACATCATTTACAAACTAAGCATTTGTGTTTAGTGACTCCGCCAGATCAGAGGCAGTAGGGATGACCAGGGATGTTCTCTTGATGTGTGTGAATAGGACCTTTTTCCTGTCCTGCTAAGCATTCGAAATCTAACAAGTAGTTTTCGGTGTCTGGGAAAATGTATGGAGTAAAAAGTACACGATTTTCTTTAGGAATGTAGTGAAGTAAATATACACAATATAAATAGTAAGGTAAAGTACAGATACCCCAAAAAACTACTTAGGTAGTGCTTTAAAGTATTTTTACTATTTAAGTACTTTAACCCACTGGTATTTGACCTGGCTGATCAAACCATTTCCTTCAGACAATGCATTTTATTTCAAAGTAAGCCTCTCACTGTGTGTATGCTGTTTTTTTGGGCAGAGTGGGTGGAGAAGTTTAGCTGTCTACAAGTCAGTGGATATCATTTAATTTAGAAGATAGCAGACAGTGGAATTATTAAGCTACTTCAGTTGTGTTTACCAATGAGCCAGATTGAGATATGAGACCACATGTTTATGTACACATTATAACATACAATTTTAATAAGACATTACAGGAAACATTTTCCTCTACTTTGAGTTGTGCACAAGTTCCGTCACTCATACTGTATATATACAGTATTTATCAGATTATTACATAAATTATATTTATCTGCCGGACAGTGGCAGTATTCCAGTCCTTCCAGTCTATAGTGAATGGTTGTGTTGTTTTCAGCTTTTGACAGGCAGCATAAGAGCTGAGGCTTAAATGACCGCTATAAATGCATCTGGCTGAAATAAAGTAATTGGGAGTAATTTCCTACCGAAGCCATTATATCCATTGCTTCAAATGAGAAATTCAGCTTGACATTTTGAAAAACGCCAAACCTTTCAGACATAACTTTCTTTCCACTGCTCCCTTCACTCTCTTTCTATCAAATATACCCCCTTTCTCAAAATCCCCTGCACTTTCTGCAGATGAGCCCTCCCAAAAGTAGCTGCAATTACATTCGAAGCCCAGGGCAAGGGATAGGAGTGGAGGCAGGCGGAGAGGGGAGAGAGAAGGGGGATGGGGGTGGTTAGCTGTGTGCGATTGGTCATGCTTACCCTCTCTACTGAACCTCAAAGAGACTGAGAAATGAGAGAAATGGGATTGGCTATTCTCTTCCCCCGGATGAAAGAAATAGACTGGGGGACTGGGTCTTTGGTCACAGCACCCCGTGGCCCAAATGATGACTCATGGCTTTAATCTTGTTTGCTCGGAATTGATGCTTCTGTAGCCTGAGTTCCTACACTAGCTGCCATAGCCACTCCATACTGCAGACTGGCGCCTGGGCCTACCACATAACAGGAAGAGGATGAAAGAGGCATGCAGCTAATGGAGGACAAAAGCCGGTCAGAAGAGTCTGTGTTTCTGTAAAAGATGAGAGTGCTGTTTCAAACAGGAAGTGATGATGTAGCCTTTCCTGTCATGGACTCTTGGCAGGACGTTGCTTTCAGCATTACACCTTTGTTAACAGAGGTGCTGCAAATCTGAACCTTTCTCCACAGATCCCCTTTAGAAATCCTTTCATTTAGTTTTCCAAGCCTGCTGGACTTGCTACAACGTATCATCCCAAACCAGGACAATTAGAAATAATTGCAAATAGCTCACAGTCATTCTGACTTCCAGAAAATACTCATTTCATCTCCTTTACTTCTAGGAAATATCACCGATTCATAATGCTCATATATGAATTGGCTTCGCAGACACAATTTCACAATTGCCCAATTTAGGACGAAAACGAATGAGTTCTGTTTGCCATACTATTGAGGGACTTTGTGTTATTTTCTCTTTGTATTAGTATTATAAATATGTCTGGACATCATCGTTATTGAGCACCACTTGGACTGTCTACTTTAAGAATTTAGGACAGTTTCCAATGAGTACTTTGGGCTGTTATCGTGAGATTGGGTTATAGTAAATATGGAGGCCTTTTATGGCCACATACATAACTCTTGATTTCTAAGGACAAGGGCTCGGGGAAGAGTTGCCACTGCTCTGTTTATAGAATGACATTAAACCCCTGGGATTCTCCTGAAAAATAATCAACCCACACCAATAAAAAACAAAAGCAGCTTAATGAGCAAAAGGCTTTCACAAACCCATTATCAGAGGGCTGGAAAGACTAAGGCATCGTACAATTACAAGGCCCTACACTTATCTTGTCGCTGCAGATTCCTGTGGAGGGGAGAAATAAAGTGTCCTGTAAGATTATAATTACTGAGACTGCTGGTATGTCAAGGGAAAGGCAGGACAATGATTCGCTGATTCTCAGGACTTACTGTCATGCCAGGCGAGATATATCACGGTTTATATGATTTATAATTCTGTCACTCCGTGTTAACCATTATGTATCACCAAAAAATGCCATGTTACGATGATTTGCGTTTTGTCCGTATGGTGCTTATTGCTACAGATTCATATTTTTTCCCCGGTGGTTTTAACTTTATCTCTGGAATGGGTCCACCTGCTTGCCACCACTTTGCAGCTAACGGATCAATTAGTGAACTGTTAGCATGAGAGTAGATGAATTGGAGAAGGTGTGCAGTGTGTCTGGTAAAACACTGAATCGTAGTGCTCTCGGTCCTGCTGGTGGGTCACTTAATAAGGCCCATTTCATTCGAATTGATCTCAATGTAGGACTATACCGCAGCAGTCTTTTTACCAGTTTCGAATTAGACACTGGAAAAGTTCTACCAAACGGAACAAAAGATCATACTGCCAATAAATACACTTTAAATCACAGTAAGGCCAATATCGTTGGCTAGTCACAATTCAATGAAGGCCTGTACCTCAGGAGTCTTTTCACATGCTTTGAACTGCAGACTGGAAGAGTTCTACCAAAAGTGCACACAACATCATACCGTTAAATAATACACTTTTTGGACCATTGACTATAGAACAAACAGACCCAAACAAAGCCTTAAAGAGAGACTCCAGAAAAAGCACAGAAAAGTCTGTTCAGTCAAAATAGTATCAAGGCCTTATTGCTGAGAAGGACAGCTTCCGAACATCCAAACTGACCCAGTGATTATGTAATTGACCTTGCGCATCGAGGATTTTAACTGTCACCCGTCGATGGATGTTGGATTGAACTGCAAAATCCCAATGCTTGACCGAGCTGTACAAAGTGAGGCCAAATTGCCGTTATCATAGTTTGTCACCTTGGCAACCACAGTTTATCCAATGAAATGCAGTTGCATCAGTGCATTGTGTAAATGCCCTAGGCATACAGAACAACACCGTACGTACCCAGTCTTTCTTTTCTGTTCAAATTTGGTATTTTGGAGAAAAAAATTACCGTCATGCATTATTTTCTGATAAAGTTCTTGCTCCAACTTCAAAAAAATGCATGACCCGCTGTGTCAGAGGTTTTTGATTTTTTATCTTACCAGGTAAGTTGACTGAGAACATGTTCTCATTTACAGCAACAACCTGGGGAATAGTTACGGGGGATGAAAGAGCCAATTGTAAACTGGGGATTATTTGGTGACCGTGATAGTTTGAGGGCCAAATTGGGAATTTAGCCAGGACACCGGGGTTAACACCCCTACTCTAACAATAAGAGCCATGGGATCTTTAATGACCTCAGAGAGTCAGGACAATCGTTTAACGTCCCAGCCGAAAGACGGAACCCTACACAGGGCAGTGTCCCAATCACTGCCCTGGAGTATTGTGGGATAATTTTTAGACCAGAGTAAAGAGTGCCTCCTACTGGCCCACCAAAACCACTTGCAGCAGAATCTGGTCTCCCATCCAGGGACTGACCAGGACCAACCCTGCTTAGCATCAGAAGCAAGCCATCAGTTGTATGCAGAGTGGTATACTGCTGGCTTACAAGAGGTACTTGTACTGCCCTCACTTCATCCCACTATTAAATAGACCAGGGTCCAAATAATCAAAGCTTGATGGGGAGTTGGTTTGGGAAACCCTGAAATGAGAAAAGCTGCATAACGCCCACTGGTTGCACTGACAGGGCAGGGCCAATGTAGACTTGAACTGGGTACAAACCATGGTAACAATTCAACCACAGAATTACAAAATAGGTTGTTTATTCCATGGTCATTACAATGTTATTACAGTTTCAATAAAAAAGGAACATTGCTTGAGGGGTTCACAAAATCTAGTAGACGTATTGAATTTACGTTGTGTGGGTTAGATACATGTCAAATTTAAATAGGTATAGCACAGAACACGGTAGATTTCTAGCAAATACACAGACATCAGTCAGGAAATTAAAGCTTGGTCGCAAATTGGTCTTCCAATTGGACAATGTTCCAAAGTTGTGGCAAAAGGGCTTAAGGAGAACAATGTCAAGGTATTGGAGTGGCTATCACAAAGCCCTGACGTCAATCCCATAGAAAATCTGTGGGCAGAACTGAAAAAGTGTGTGCGATCAAGGAGGTCTACAAACCTGACTCAGTTACACCAGCTCTGTCAGGAGGAATGCGCCAAAATTCACCCAACTTATTGTGGGAAGCTTGTGGAAGGCTACCCAAAACATTTGACCCAAGTTAAACATTTTAAAGGCAATGCTACCAAATCCTAATTGAGTGTATGTAAACTTCTAACCCACTGGGAATGTGATGAAAGAAATAAAAGCTGAAAAAAATCATTCCCTCTGCTATTATTCTGACATTTCACATTCTTCAAATAAAGTGGTGACCCTAACTGACCTAAGACAGTGAATTGTTAGTAGGATTAAATGTCAGGAATTGTGAAAAACTGAGTTTAAATGTATTTGGCTTAGGTATATGTCAACTTCCGACTTCAACTGCAAATCTAACCATTCAAAACGAATACAATCTGAACAACATAATTGTAACGGCTTTCTTCTGTGGATGAAGGAGAGGACCAAAGCGCAGCGTGGTTAGTGTTCATCATGTTTAATAAAGACAATAAACGTGAACACTACAAAATACAAAACAACAAATGTGAAAAAACCGAAACCGTTCTGTCTGGTGCAGACACACGAAGACAGAAGACAACCACCCACAAAACCCAACACAAAACAGGCTACCTAAATATGGTTCCCAATCAGAGACAATGACTGACACCTGCCTCTGATTGAGAACCATATCTGGCCAAACATAGAAACGGGAAAACTAGACAGACAACATAGAATGCCCACTCAGCTCACGTCCTGACCAACACTAAAACAAAGAAAAGACAAAAGAACTATGGTCAGAACGTGACAATAATAGAATATTGCACCATGTCAAAGAAAAATAAATAACAATTTGCAAAACTGCAGCATCCCACAAATTTAAATGTAAAAAAGAAGGATGCTATTACACATGTGCATTTAAAGTATAACTTTTTTAATGTATATAAACTAAGTGCATATAAATGTAACAATTCAAAACGAATACAATCTGAATAACATAATAATAGAATATTGCACCATATCAAAGAAAATAAATAACAATGTCCAAAACTGCAGCATCCCACTTAAAACATTAAACTCATTCCTCTTTTCTCTCTCTTCTTTATTGCCATGTTATATCTAGCAGCACACAGCAATGCTGACCATATTTTGCATTTATGAGAGATTTTCATTCAGAAATGCAAGCTGCCTCACTTTTGAGGGGCTGATGTGTTTTTTTTCTCTCAGTAATTATTTGTCCCGTTTTCGAGAAGACCTTCTCAGAAGGAACGGATGTGGCCACTATGCAGAGTCTCCCTGTCATGACTTTAGTGAGCCGTGGGTAGACAGAGGCCTTGTTCTTACACCAGGTCAGAGGATCTGCAGATCTTTGGAGGGGCTACTCCAAATAGAAGCTCCATTATGGCATCTGCTGAGGGATTCCTTCGTGCCGCATCCCCAGTTGCTCTCTCGTCAAACAGCATCCAAACAGCAGACCTTTGTGGCACTACTGCTGGTGCTTCTGCTCCATTTGATCCCTCTTCTTCCTGTTGCCTTGGTGCCTGAGCCAGCTGACTGCTGGTGCTGTCCCTCCCTGCTGCTGAGGTTTTTCTTTGAAGAGCCTCATCAATCGCTCTGGCATCAGTGAAGGCTAACTTCTTAAACCTGGGGTCAAGTGCACAGTTTCTGATAGCATGGGATTATATTCCATTCTGTGGAACTTTCTGTCCATTGATGAACATAGGGTGTCCATCAACTCTGTCACATGTCCTGTGGTTACATTTGCTTCTCTCTGGCGGCTGGCTGTGATTCGCTGCAGACCCTTACACAGGAGTATCATTTTTGAGGCTGTCACATAGCTGGAAAGAGACAACAGTATCTTATTAGCTCAGGTTCATGTTTTGTCTACTGATACTACATTCTCATCTACTGCTCATATACATATATAATACTGGATTAAATAATGATGTAGTAATAACTGCTTACTGTACCTCTCTCCACTGATCTCCACAGTGACCTGCTCAAAGGGTTCCAGGACTCTGCACAACTCCTCCACCACCTCCCATTCCTCTTGGGTAAGAGCATCAACAGGTGCATTGACAATGGCCAGGGTAGAGATGATGGCATCCTTTAACTCAAGAAACAGCTTCAACATATACAATGTTGAATTCCAGTCTTGTTTAGGCCTCAGCTCAGGCATCCCCATCTTGCGTTGTGTAGACTTAGTAGTTTAGTAGTTGTGTAGTTTTTCAGCACCTAAGTGCTCCTGTGTAAGTATTCCACAGCTGCTTTTACTTTGTCCAGTGGGCTTCATCACCTTCAGAGCATCTCTTACAGTCAGGTTGATTGTGTGGGCTAGACATGGATGATGGGTCCATTTGAACATTTATGTTAGCTGTGTTGTCGCTAACACAACAGATCACTTTTCCATCTTCTTGCCATTCTCTGGCCACTCTCAACAGTTCCTCTGCCAAGTTCTCCGAGGTGTGTCTGTCGCTGAACTTAAAGCAGTCCAGAAGACGGCTAGACATCGAAAAATCTTCAATGAAGTGACATGTAACCGACATGGAAGAAGTGGTTACCCTTAATGTCCAGCAGTCAGTGGTAAGGCAAACTGCAGTAGCTTTTTGGACTCTTTCCCACACTGAATCCTGTGTGCTCTCGTACAGTTGAGGAATAAGTGATTTTGAAAGGGTTTTCCTGCTTGGAATTGTGTACATTGGATTTAGACTATTGTTATAATTTCTAAAACCTCTGTCCTCCACGATCGAAAATGGCTGGAAATCGGTGGCAATCATTTTAGCCAAGCAATATCAATTTGGCCTTGTTTTGCTACAGACATAGACTTTGGCATAAACTGGTCCATAGAAGACTGCGTTGCTGTGGGTCGCGGAGTAGACCTACTTGACTGAGTAGATACATCTCCACGTGTGGAGGTGCTGGCTCCACCACTATCACTAGCAGGCCCGCTAGTTTCTCAAAGCTCCGCTACAGCTAGCTTCACAGTTGGGTGCACAGTTTGCATATGCTGGTGTAGGTTGTGCGTAGAACCGGCTTTATATGAGATTTTGTTTTGGCAAATTCCACACTGTGCTCTAACATTGTCTACATTACTAAAATGCTTCCAAATGCTACTGTGCTTCCGACTCATTTTCCAGCTGTTGTTTTCACAGCTGTCCTTCCTCTCTCTCCTCGGCTGCTAAGTGTGTGACTGTGAGTGAGTTGGCTCGGCCCTCCCTCACGCAACTTTGATTCATTGGTTGACACTGCGTGTCTGATTGACAGGAACAACAGGTGAGGCTGCTAGTCTGAGCAGACAGTCAGAACGAATGTGTGCGCTTGAGCATTTAGGCCTATATTTTATTTATTTATTCATTCTTTGAATTAGTTAATTATTTTAATTTAAATCTTTTGATTATTTTGTATATTTTTACAAATAGATTTGGCTCTTCTGATATGTTCGTGACCGACCCATCACTACCATGTTCTCCTCTTTTAAGGAGGGTCACAGGTGTGCTCAATCACCTCGTTAACCTGTAAGCAGGAAGACAAACGTAATGAATAACAGAGCACATTCAACACAAATGCAACACATAAAAAGCAACTTATCCCTTTGAAAATGTGGCATCGATATGTATCAGAAACATTTATTCTAGTGTCATAATTGACTACAAAGCGTTCTCCACGTTCTGTTTTTTGGTCTTATTTCTTGTTTGTTTCTCAATAAAAAATAATACAAGCCCCCCAAAAAATCAATTTTAATTCCAGGTTGTAAGGCAACAAAATAGGAAAAAAGCCAATACTTTCTGAAACCACTGTAGGTCCCTAGTGGGGTTGTTTCCCTGAGAGATCTGTAAGAGATAGACAAAAGTCCCAGCCGCAGTGGCCCGTGAGGCAGTAGAGTGTGTGTGGATGGATAAATTGTCATGCTTGTGTACTAGTACGCTAGGTTGTAGAGAATTAGTCCATGGAGAAGGACCGAAAGAAGGGAATGTGGATAGTTATAAAAGGTGGCCTATACGTTCTGGAGGAGAGCCACATTCATGGTTAGAAAAGCAATAAAATATTTTAACGTTGTTTGAACGTGATTTGTGTGTATTAGCAGTAGCAATAAATAGAGCGGTTGGTTTAGCCCCTATTGGGGCGGGGACACGTGACAGATTATGTGGAAGCAGGAAGACAACTGTGAATAATTCTGGTTATGTGTGTTGTCAACAGCAGTGATATTTCATGTGTGTCACTGGTAGAAGACATTAAGTCTTCTTTATTCTCCAGTAATAAATTGGCAGATGCTTTAGTTTTGGTTCTAATACAAGGTATCAGGTCCAGTGACCAAATTATTAGGCACCTATACCATAACTACTCTCCGGGAAGTGAGTATCACTAACTGAAAAATAGTAACAATTGGCGTGTATTAGAGCCGTGGGTGAGGAGAAACACCCTGGTCGCCATAAATAATAACTAACGGCCACGATTCTCCCTTTAAAGAGGGGCAGGAAGACAAGTTTAATAAAGCCATAGAGGCTCTGAAAGAGGCGCACAAGCAATCTAAAATTCGTCTTGAATATGGAACATTTTTAGCAAACTGGATATAATTGATCAGCATTTCCCTGCTGATGGAAAATTCCAAACAAATAAAGAACTCAGAGATGCTGTTGTGGTATGGCACAATGAAATTAATGAGAAATCGCAAGCTCAATATTCAAGCGTTTTGATGTTGACAGAAGAGTATAACCGATAATACTCAAATTAAAGATATGCAGGGTCATCTTGTCCAGGTGACTAACAAGTATGAGGCAACTAATAAAACATTTGAAATAACAGAACTAGGACCTCGCAAGGGCTCTGAAAAATAATCAAAATAAAGCCCAACAACTTAAGGCTGCCCTTCAGCAGTATCAGAACACCTGGGGGGGGGGGGGGGGGGGGATCCAGTCTGGATCATTGATCTGAGGGATCCCAGAAAACATAGAGAGGTGCGCCCGGTTCGTACTCATGCGGTTGTGATGACTCATTATCCCGGGCAGAGACTCGCAGAGGGACGGAACCTCGTTCTGCCAGATAGCCAAACTATAACATGATTTAACAAATGTAACACCAACACCAGCCACTGAGTATTGGTGAAATGCATAGCATAATGAAAGAGTCTGACCCTGTTAAAGAGGGTCAGGTGTTTATCCGTTTCCTGGAAGAATGTTTGGATTCCACTCTGGTGATTATAATAATGTTATCCGTTCCCTATTGCCGAGATCAATGTTGGCATAATTAATCGGAAACTATCGTACTCCTGCCTGGTCATCCTCTCGTGAGGCATGTGACCCAGTAACTTCTTAGTCACAAATTGAAATATACAAAGGGAGCTCCGAAATCGAAATATTTGTGACAGCTATTGGAAATATTTTTATTCCGCCCTGACATTAACAAAATGTGCAAATGCACTCAGGGTCAAAATGAGGGGGTACGTGAGTACGTTGATAGGATGGAAGATCCGTTGTGCACTAATCCGGCTTGCTAGCTGTCTGAATCGCCGTGTCTCCAGCCAGCCCAACCACTCACTGGACCCCCCAGCTACACATGCCTCTCCCTAATATCAATATGTCTTGTCCATTACTGTCCTGGTTAGTGATTATTGTCTTATTTCACTGTAGAGCCTCTAGCCCTGCTCAATATGCCTTAACCTACCATTTAGTTCCACCTCCCACATATACGGTGACATCACCTGGTTTAAACGTCTCTAGAGACAATATCTCTCTCATTATTACTCAATGCCTAGGTTTACCTCCAATGTACTCACATCCTACCATACCTCTGTCTGTACATTATGCCTTGAATCTATTCTATCGCACCCAGAAACCTGCTCCTTTTACTCTCTGCTCCGAACGCACCAGACGACCAGTCCTGATAGCCTTTAGCCGTACCCTTATCCTACTCTTCCTCTGTTCCTCTGGTGATGTAGAGGTTAATCCAGGCCCTGCAGTGCCTAGCTCCACTCCTACTCCACAGGTGCTCTCATTTGTTGACTTCTGTAACCGTAAATTTGTTTTATTCACTGCTTTAGAACACTCTGCCAACCCGGATGTCCTAGCCGTGTCTGAATCCTGGCTTAGGAAGACCACCAAAATCCCTGAAATTTCCATCCCTAACTATAACATTTTCAGACAAGATAGAACTGAAAAAATGGGGCGGTGTTGCAATCTACTGCAGAGATAGCCTGCAGAGTTCTGTTTTACTATCCAGGTCTGTACCCAAACAATTCGAGCTTCTACTTTTAAAAATCCACCTTTTCAGAAACAAGTCTCTCACCGTTGCCGCTTGCTATAGACCACCCTCTGCCCCCAGCTGTGCCCTGGACACCATATGTGAGTTGATTGCCCCCCATCTATCTTCAGAGCTCGTGCTGCTAGGTGACCTAATCTGTGACATGCTTAACACCCCGGCCATCCTACAATCTAAGCTTGATGCCCTCAATCTCACTCAAATTATCAATGAACCTACCAGGTACAACCCCAAATCTGTAAACATCGGCACCCTCATAGATATCCTCCTAACCAACTTGCCCTCCAAATACACCTCATCACTGTCAAACGCTCCCTAAAACACTTCAGCGAGCAGGCCTTTCTAATCGACCTGGCCCGGGTATCCTGGAAGGATATTGACCTTATCACATCAGTAGCGGATGCCTGGTTATTCTTTAAAAGTGCCTTACTCAACCATCTTAAATAAGCATGCCCCATTCAAATAATATAGAACCAGGAGCAGATATAGCCCTTGGTTCTCTCCAGACCTGACTGCCCTTGACCAGCACAAAAACATCCTGTGGCGTTCTGCATTAGCATCGAATAGGCCCCCATGATATGCAACTTTTCAGGGAAGTTAGGAACAAATATACACAGGCAGTTAGGAAAGCTAAGGCCAGCTTTTTCAAGCAGAAATTTGCATCCTGTAGCACAAACTCAAAACATTTCTGGGACACTGTAAAGTCCATGGAGAATAAGAGCACCTCCTCCCAGCTGCCCACTGCACTGAGGCTAGGAAACACTGTCACCACCGATAAATCCACTATAACTGAGAATTTCAATAAGCATTTTTCTATGGCTGGCCATGCTTTCCACCTGGCTACCCCAACCCCTATCAACAGCCCTCCACCAACCCACAGCAACTCGCCCAAGCCTCCCCCATTTCTCCTTCACCCAAATCCAGATAGCTGATGTTCTGAAAGAGCGGCAAAATCTGGACCCCACAAATCAGCCGGGCTAGACAATCTGGAACCTATCTTACTAAAATGATCTGCCGAAATTGTTGCAACCCCTATTACTAGCCTGTTCAACCTATCTTTCGTATCGTCTGAGATTCCCATAGATTGGAAAGCTGCCGCGGTCATCCCCCTCTTCGAAGGGGGAGACACTCTAGACCCAAACTGCTACAGACCTATATCTATCCTACCCTGCCTTTCTAAAGTTTTCGAAGGCCAAGTTAACAAAAAGAATACCGACCATTTCGAATCCCACCGTACCTTCTCCGCTATGCAATCTGGTTTCAGAGCTGGTCATGGGTGCACCTTAGCGACGCTCAAGGTCATAAACGATATCATAACCGCCATCGATAAGAGACATTACTGTGCAGCCGTATTCATCGACCTGGCTAAGGCTTTCGACTCTGTCAATCAAAACATTGTTATTGGCAGACTCAATAGCGTTGGTTTCTCAAATGATTGCCTCACCTGGTTCACCAACTACTTCTCTGATAGAGTTCAGTGTGTCAAATCGGAGGGCCTGTTGTCCGAACCTCTGGCAGTCTCTATGGAGGTGCCACAGGGTTCAATTCTCGGGCCGACTCTCTTCTCTGTATACATCAATGATGTCGCTCTTGCTGCTGGTGATTCTTTGATCCATCTCTACGCAGACGACACCATTCTGTATACCTCTGGCCCTTCTTTGGACACTGTGTTAACTAACCTCCAGACGAGCTTCAATGCCATACAACTCTCCTTCCGTGGCCTCCAACTGCTCTTAAATGCAAGTAAAACTAAATGCATGCTCTTCAACCGATCGCTGCCCGCACCTGCCCGCCCGTCCAGCATCACTGCTCTGGACGGTTTTGACCTAGAATATGTGGACAACTACAAATACCTAGGTGTCTGGTTAGACTGTAAACTCTCCTTCCAGACTCACATTAAACATCTTCAATCCAAAATTAAATCTAGAATCGGCTTCCTATTTCGCAAACAAAGCATCCTTCACCCATGCTGCCAAACATACCCTCGTAAAACTGACCATCCTACCGATCCTCGACTTCGGCGATGTCATTTACAAAATAGCCTCCAACTCTCTACTAAACAAATTGGATGCCGTCTATCACAGTGCCATCCGTTTTGTCACCAAAGCCCCATATACTACCCACCACTGCGACCTGTACGCTCTCGTTGGCTGGCCCTCGCTTCATACTCGTTGCCAAACCCACTGGCTCGAGGTCATCTACAAGTCTCTGCTAGGTAAAGCCCCGCCTTATCTCAGCTCACTGGTTACCAGAGCAGCACCCACCTGTAGCACGCGCTCCAGCAGGTATATCTCACTGGTCACCCCCAAAGCCAATTCTTCTTTTTTCCGCCTCTCCTTCCAGTTCTCTGTTGCCAATGACTGGAAAGAACTGCAAAAATCACTAAAGCTGGAGACTCTTATCTCCCTCACTAGCTTTAAGCACCAGCTGTCAGAGCAGCTCACAGATCCTTGCACCTGTACATAGCCCATCTGTAAATAGCCCATCCAACTATCTCATCCCCATACTCTTTTTAATTATTTATCTTGCTCCTTTGCACTCCAGTATCTCTACTTGCACATTCATCTTCTGCACATCTACCATTCCAGTGTTTAATTGCTATATTGTAATTACTTCACCACAATGGCCTATTTATTGCCTTACCTCCCTTATCCTACCTCATTTGCACATGATGTATATAGACTTTTTCTACTGTATTATTGATTGTATGTTTGTTTATTCCATGTGTAACTCTGTTTTGTTGTATGTGTCGAACTGCTTTGCTTTATCTTGGCCAGGTCGCAGTTGCAAATGAGAACTTGTTCTCAACTAGCCTACCTAGTTAAATAAAGGTGAAATTAAAATATATATATATTTTTTAGTTTTGTAAGGTTGGATACTCTTCCAACCCCACTAATCTCTCCCCCATTCCTAACAGCCAGCAAACACTGGACAAACCTCCCAGAAGTTTGCGACCAGTGACGGTAAATGGAAAGTGTCAGGAGGTTGTTGCTTATCAACCGTTGGGACCCAAAGTTTACACTGTAACGAGGGTGTTCACAAAGGGGTGGGGGGGTAGATCGGCCTTGGGATGAGTGATGTGTACCTAACCTGAGCCCAGGAAAGTATTATCCACAGGTACCGACTTTAGCAGAGCATAGGAGGTCATTGGAGATGTTGGTGGCTATGGAACCAGGTATGATTTGGGAGACAGGTAGGGAGTATCTGAAAGGTTCAGTCCTAGATATATCAGTGAACCATGAAGGCAATAGGAGAGCAGGTGACATATTCCATACAATAGCTATTCTCACGGCAGTCACTGTAGGCACAGTAACTGAAGGAGCTGTAAGGACAGTAACTGATGGAGCAGTAGGGACAGTAACTGAAGGAGCTGTAGGGACAGTAACTGAAGGAGCTGTAGGGGCAGTAACTGATGGAGCAGTAGGGACAGTAACTGAAGGAGCTGTAGGGGCAGTAACTGAAGGAGCTATAGGGACAGTAACTGAAGGAGCTGTAGGGACAGTAACTGAAGGAGCTGTAGGGACACTAACTGAAGGAGCTGTAGGGACAGTAACTGAAGGAACTGTAGGGACAGTAACTGAAGGAGCTGTAGGGGCAGCTGTAGTAGTAGTGAAGGATGCTATAGTAACAGCATGGAGTTGGACTACGGCGCAAATGAGGGGTATTTTGAAATACGCGTCATGGGCAGTGTTATTAGTAGGAGGGGTTACCTTGGTAGCATTGTTGGGATGTCATCTTCTGAGGGTGTTGATGTTGAAATGAATATGCAGTGCTGAGTTACCTCAAGATGAGGTAAAGTTGATTAACCCTTTCATGCGTGAGTTCAAAATATCTCTAATGGTCGCCGCAGCATGAGTTTTTTTTAAATGCACGTGATGTTAGAACGTTCTCACCATTCCAGTACATTTAATCTGCGCTGCCCTCAAACCAAGGCACTCAGCCTGTTTTTTTTTATAGGCTGTTTTCAGCTTGTCAATTTCAATTTTTTTTTTTTCTAAGAACAGTTTGAATTGAGGTGTGATCCACCTCATTCATTCACATAAAAGTAGTCATTTTTACTTTTGCGTACAAATACATTTTTTAGACATTTCTGACCCGGACAAAATTCCCCAAACACTTCCCAATTGTTTGTGCAGTTCAAGTCTGCAGACATTTGCTCATCTCCCGTCCTGCACACACGTGTTCACATTTTCCGTCTGTTGCCTGCATCGCAGTCATAGTTGTTTCCGTTACGGATAATAACTTTGGAAATGTGTGGGTTTCTATCAAAGTAAGTGCCTTATTTTTTTAAATTAGTTTCTGCATGTCGTGTTATGTAGTTTCTACTGTAGCATAGTATTTGTGTGTACATTCCTTATAACCGTGGACACACAAGGTAACATTATTTAATTTCATAACCTTTATGGTGTTATACTCAATGATTAGGTAGCTAGCTACATTCTTCTATTAGCTCTGGAAATCAATGCTAATTGCGTCAGAGAAGTATTAGCATGTGTTGTATTTTGAAGGTACCCAGGCCTTATGACTCCCAAGTGGCGCAGCTGTCTAAGGCACAGCGTCTCAGTGCTAGAGGCGTCACTACAGACACCCAGGCTCAAATCCAGACTGCGTTGCTATCAAAGTAAGTGCCTTATTACGTTATAATAGTTTCTGTATGTCGTGTTATACCGTTTCTACTGTAGCTCACTGTGTATGGAGCATAATATATTTGTGTATATTCCTTATGACCGCGGACACGCGAGGTAACGTTACTCATTTTATAACCTTTATGGTTTTATATTCAATCGTGCTTATGTAGCTAGCTACATTCTTCTATTAGCTCTGTAAAACAATGTTAATTGCATTCAGAAATATTGTCTTGTTGTAATTTGAAGCTTCCCTGGAAAAATATTTTAGCGACCCGCACAGACTGTGTGTTAGGCTCGGAGGTGGTTGTGTTGTACTTACCAGTACCCAGTGTTCGCGGGGTCCGACATGCCAATCAACCTGCTATCTGCCAATCACGGGAATGCCTGGAATGTTCACGCCACTCCGCCAACCGCATCCTGGCGGTTGGCGGAGTGGCGTGGAGGGGGGTTTGGCAGGGGGATGGAGCATTGGAAGTTAAGACCAGGTTTAGCCTTTGTTCTCTCTCTTACGTCTGGCCTTCACAAGAGAAGGTCACGGCTGGCTTGTGGGTTATCTTTCATTTATTTGGCGTGGGCTACGTCCAAACAGTAGCCTGTGTAAAGTTGGGTTAATAAACCGTCAATTCGTAAACTCAATCCTCTGTCTGACAATTGTTCCTTTATGATCTAGTCAGGTCATTACAATATCTTCTTGTATCACTTGGTCGTTTTCTGAGTGCATTCCACAAAGCTGTTTATCATGTCCGCCTTATCCACTGCTTCCATTTTGAGGTTATAGTCAAGCACGCAGTCTGGTTTGATTTTTCTCTCTCTCCTCAGGTGGTCCACCTTCCCTGTGGCCGACATGGTTGCTTTATGGACAGTGGAGAGGACATAGATGTCTCGTTTGTCATGCCACTTTACTGCCAGCTGTTGACATTTCTTATTTTGTATAAAGGGACATTTAGGATGGCAGTAGCATTGTTGATGAAATGCAGTCATCGCAGCAGAACTAGGAAGCGGTCTTTGGAAAAGAGGGTGGCAAAGAAGGGAGTTGCAAAAATTGGATCTGTGCTCTAGTATTCTCTTAGGGAGTTCTTCTTTACTATCCCCATGAGGACTGTCTCCAGGAAGGTATACATTCCACTCATGGCTCTCTCTTCTTCTGTAGCTCCAAGGCATGGCGATTGGTCTCTACTATGTCTCCCACCAGCTCCTCTGTCAGAAACAACTTGAAGCACTCTGCCTCAGATGGAAATGGTAAGGGGCGTTGCACTCCAGACTGGGACTCCACAAAGCAAACAGCAGGGCCAGGAGGGGTGAAATTGCTGTCAGCCTTCCAGCTACCACAGAACTCCCGTACTGCATCCATTGTCGGTCTGCCTCCATCACCACCAGCATCTTCTAAGGGAACTGGGACTTTGTCAGTGGACAAGGGGTCCTCAGATTCAAGGTGCTCAATGGCTGAGGGGCAGCTCCTCACTGTCAGAATCTGATTCCTGACTTTCATACTCAGACTTATTTTCAGATTTTTTTTAAATATCCAGAATTTCCGCGTTTGTGAGTTGTCTCCTTTTTGAAAGACATTGCTAATGCTACAGCTTAGCTCACTAGCTACATACATAAACAACATTGAATGGCTCAGAGTGGGAGTAAGAGGTTACGTGATTGACTGCAGGCACGCGTTATTTGCATCAATAAATCACTATCAGAAAATGTTTTGTGTTCGATTATTTATATATTTACTGTTTTATTCACATGTTTTCAAGTAGCGGTGATAAATCATGCATTCCGATTCTTGCATAGATTGTAATGGGCACATATTATGTGTGTATAATTCTTTTTTGAAGGTTGTACTGATTATGGTGAGCTAAGCTAATTCCAGCTATGTGTGTGGAGCCATGTTTGTTGATATACAATGCATTCTGGGTTTCACGTAATCGTCTGTTGGACCAAAGATGCTATAACAAAGTGAGGTGAGTAAGGGTTCACTCCTTTTTTGAGAACTTCAGGAAGTGAATGGTGGGATGTGAACGATGGTAGATGACACACCCCTTCAAAATGCATACTATAAACAGACCAAACTCATCTTGTCTTCTCTTGTTATCTTTGGTTTCTGTGAGGAAAAAAAGCATGGCGGCACGCTGAAACTAAGCGTCGGATTACTTTTATTTCTAGAAAGTGTTTTACTCAATTATTTAGATCAATGATGAGCTCACCCGTGATGTGATTAATTCTAAATAGTAATTGCTATTAGCTAATTCATGTTGTAGTTTGTCAGCCAAGAACTATACAAATATGACCGCTTGTGTTGCGTCAATCTTTTCTCAGTTAGCGCTAGGACAAATGTAGCCTACATTTTTCCGGTTTGTATGATTGTGTTATGCTATAGATACCTCTGTGAATATCTGAACATTGCATCCAAAAATAAACTGCTCACATTCTGGACATAACTTTGTAAGGACTGTGTTTGCGTAAATAGTTTCTGAAAAAAGTGTGTGGTCAGCTGAAATGTTGATTGTTGCGTCATTCGAAACTGGCCGTTCTAAATAAGCGTTCTAAATAAGCTTTCTAATCACACGGGTGTGATCGTGCGCTTCAGGGACCACTGTAGAATGATCAAACCCATGTGATGGTACGTGTGAAAGAGTTAAGGCCACCGCACGTGTATATCGGGTGGCCATGGAGGAAGAAGGAGATGGGGAGCGAAGTGAAAATGACATGGCTTGGGAACACCTCTTGGAACCTGTGGCCGGACCTGGGGGAAGACTGGGTAAAAGCATGAGGAGGTTTTTAACGGCCTTATATTTTGTGGAACCCAGCTGAAAGTATCCCGAAGGCTTAGAGTCAGGCAAAGAGAGAGTGGGAATCGTCATGCTATCAAACTTCGTTTTTTGTTTGCATATATAATTATGCATAGCTTAGCACATTATTAATACTTGTTATGTTTTGTGTTTATTTTTGCTTTTCAAGTCTTGTGCTATCAGTCTATTAAGAACCGAAAGAGGAAATGGAGAAAGTCAAAAGTTCCAGCTGAAATGGTATCACGACTCAGGATATGACCCAGATGCAGACACAGGAGGCGGATAGTACAGTTCTCAGATTTTATTTTATTTTATTAGGATCTCTTTTAGAGACTAATCTTCCTAATCTTCAGATGATTTATTAGAAACACGGGGCAGGCAACGGGCAGGTCAAGGGCAGGCAGAGGTTCGTGATCAGGTCAGAGTCAGGCAGGTACACGACGGCAGGCAGGGTCAGGGTACAATGGTCAGAACCGGGAAAAACTAGGAAATGGAACTAGAGAAACAGGAAGGCGGGAGAGAATGCTGGTAAGACTTGACAAGACAAGATGAACTGGCAACAGACAAACAGAGAACACAGGTATAAATACCCAGGGGATATGGGAAGATGGGCGACACCTGGAGGGGGGTGGAGACAAGCACAAAGACAGGTGAAACAGATCAGTGTGTGACAAATGGAGGAAGTCAAAAAAGCCAGCTGAAATGTCATTATCAGTTGTCTGACGAGAGAGGGAAATAAGAGTGTGCATAGTGTGATTATAGAACAGAGGCCATAAGTCTCAGAGGTGTAAACCTAATAATCAACTGTGAATGTTAATCATGTTTAATTCTTTGTTAATTTATAAGTAATTTCAAAGTTTATGTGATGTTGAACAGTATGGCATTACTATTCAAATAGGAGGGACCATTGGGTTGTAATTTGAAATACTTGCTACACCAGAAGTTAATGGTTATATGTATGAGGAATGTATATGATGGGGTCCATTGAGGGTGGATAAGAGCCATGGGCCTAGGAAGTTACTAAGTAAGGGAAAAGGTAATCACATGTTTGCGGTCACTGATAAGGGTGGATAGATGTGGATTAGTGAGGAATGTGGGCTGAGGTCAGGTCACATGAAGGGAGAAGGAGCAGTTTATTATCCACATCACTTAACTTCCTGCCTAGCAACAAAGATGTAGTGTTTAGAGAAAAGGAGGAGACTCCGCCTAAAGGGGGATATAAATACTTGTGCTGGTGGGAACATGTCTTTGTCTAATGCAGCTGTGAGACCTAGTGGGTGAATTAACTTGGTTTGAGCTTTACTAGTCATCTGTGAGTTTTGCTCTGTTTATTTAGAACCTAACAAAGGTCGAAACAGTTTCGAGTTTTATCCCAATTCACATTCATAACCTAACCTGGTGGAACCAGCCTGATCGCTGTGTTTACCAGTCTATTTCACTTCACATATCATGATATCTGAAGTGAAATAGAAAGCTGAATTCAGCAACCAGGTTGGTTCCACCAGGCTAATCATAACCACCATTGATAATGTAATCAGTGCTCTGTGTGTGTGTTTGTGTGTGACAATTATCTTTGATGAGGTGCCATGAGCTTATCTACGCTGCCATGCCCATCAATGGCATGGCTGGCAAAGACCAATGGCTGGCAAAGACCTTACCTCATTCCTCACCTCTTGCCTGCTCACCAACGGTTGTTGATGAAGGAGAACAGAATTTGTTAGGTTTAGTCTGGCCAGTATATGTTTGTTTGTCATATATCACCTATCCTAACTGCCATTGGTAATAGAACAGTGACTATGTGTGTACAGTTGAAGTCGGAAGTTTACATACACTTAGGTTGGAGTCATTGTTTTTCAACCACTCCACAAATGTCTTGTTAACAAACTATAATTTTGGCAAGTCGGTTAGGACATCTACTTTGTGCATGACACAATACATTTTTACCCCAAAAATGTATTGACAGATTATTTCACTTAAAGCTCACCGTATCACAATTCCAGTGGGTCAGAAGTTTAGATACAGTAAGTTGACTATGCCTTTAATAACTTCTTTGGGGTAGGGGGCAGTATTTTCACGTCCGGATGAAAAGCATGCCCAGAGTAAACGGCCTGCTACAAAGCCATAAAAGCTAGAATATGCATATTATTAGTAGATTTGGATGGAAAACACTCTGAAGTTTCTAAAACTGTTTGAATGATGTCTGTGAGTATAACAGAACTCATATGGCAGGCAAAAACCTGAGAAATAATCCAAACAGGAAGTGGGAAATCTGAGGTTGGTCGATTTTCAACTCAGCTCCTATTGAAGACAAATGAATTCTCCGGTTGGAACATTATTGAAGAATTATGTTAAAAACATCCTAAAGATTGATTCAATACTTCGTTTGTCATGTTTTTACGGAATGTAATATAACTTTTTAAACTTTTCGTCCGTACTTTCTGCTGGACTTGCCCATGCGCCGTGAGTTTGGAAAGTGTACTGAACGCTAGAACAACAAGGAGGAATTTGGACATAAATGATGGACATTATCGAACAAAACAAACATTTCTTGTGGAACTGGGATTCCTGGGAGTGCATTCTGATGAAGATCATCAAAGGTAAGTGAATGTTTATAATGTTTTTTCTGAATTATGTTGACTGCACAATATGGCGGATATATTTGTGTCTTGATTGGGCTCTGAGCGCCGACTCAGATTATTGCATGGTTTGCTTTTTCCGTAAAGCTTTTTTGAAATCTGACATAACGGTTGCATTAAGGAGAAGTGCATCTAAAATTCCATGCATAACAGTTGTATCTTTTAGCAATGTTTATTATGAGTATTCCTGTAAATTGATGTGGCTCTCTGCAAAATCAAAGGATGTTTTGGAACTTCTGAATGTAACGCGCCAATGTAAACTCAGATTTTTGGATATGAATATGAACTTTACCAAACAAAACAAACATTTATTGTGTAACATGAAGTCCTATGAGTGTCATCTGATGAAGATCATCAAAGGTTAGTGATTAATTTTATCTCTATTTCTGCTTTTTGTGACTCCTCTCTTTGGCTGGAAAAATGGCTGTGTTATTCTGTGAATAGGCACTCACCTAACATAATCGTTTGGTTTGCTTTCGTCGTAAAGCCTTTTTGAAGTCGGACACTGTGGCTGGATTTACAACAAGTGTATCTTTAAAATGGTGTAAAATACATGTATGTTTGAGGAATTTTAATTATGGGATATCTGTTGTTTTGAATTTGGCGCCTGTCACGCCCTGACCGTAGATTGCTTTGTATGTTTCTATTTTTTGTTTGGTCAGGGTGTGATGTGGGTGGGTATTCTATGTTGTATGTCTAGGTGTTGTTTTCTATGTTTAGGCCTGGTATAGTTCCCAATCAGAGGCAGCTGTCAATCGTTGTCTCTGATTGAGAACCATACTTAGGTAGCCTGTTTTCCCACTTTTGTTTGTGGGTGGTTGTTTTCTGTGTCTGTGTTTTCACCATACAGAACTGTTTCGATTTTCATTTCTTTCATTCACTTTGTTATTTTGTATTTTTCGTGTTCTGATATAATAAATTATCATGGACACTTACAACGCTGCATTTTGGTCTGATCCTTCCTACTCCTCATCCGATGAAGACGAAGATCGTTACAGCGCCCTGCAGTTTAAATGGCTGTTGAAGAGGTGGGACGCTACCGTCTCACGTACCCTAGAGAGGTTCAACAACTTGGAAAATTCCAGAAAATTAAGTCATGGCTTTAGAAGCTTCTGATAGGCTGATTGACATCAATTGAGTCAATTGGTGGTTTACCTGTGGATGTATTTCAAGGCCTACCTTCAAACTCAGTGCCTCTTTTCTTGACATCATGGGAAAATCAAAAGAAATCAGCCAAGACCTCAGAAAAATAAATTGTAGACCTACACAATTCTGGTTCATCCGTGGAAGCAATTTCCAAACGCATGAAGGTACCACGTTCATCTGTACAAACAATAGTACGCAAGTATAAACACCATGGGACCACGCAGCCATCATATCGCTCAGGATGGAGACGCATTCTGTCTACTAGAGATGAATGAAAATGCAAATCAATCCCAGAACAACAGCAAAGGACCTTTTTGAAGATGCTGGAGGAAACAGGTACAAAAGTATCTATATCCACAGTAAAATGAGTCCTATTTCAACATAGGTTGGTAATGGTTCACATCAACACCATTATCCCAGAAACTCTAGACCTACTCCAATTTGCATACCGCCCAAACAGATCCACAGATGATTCAATCTCTATTGCACTCCACACTGCCCTTACCCACCTGGATAAAAGGAACACTTATGTGAGAATGCTTTTCATTGACTACAGCTCAGCGTTCAACACAATAGTACCTCTCAAAGCTCAACACTAAGCTAAGGATCCTGGGACTGAACACCTCCCTCTGCAACTGGATCCTGGACTTCCTGACGGGCCGCACCCAGGTGGTGAGGGTAGGTAGCAACACATCTGCCACGCTGATCCTCAACACTGGAGCTCCCCAGGGGTGCGTGCTCAGTCCCCTCCTGTACTCCCTGTTCACCCATAACTGCATGGCCAGGCACGACTCCAACACCATCATTAAGTTTGCAGACGACACAACAGTGGTAGGCCTGATCACCGACAACGACGAGACAGCCTATAGGGAGGAGGTCAGAAACCTGGCCGGGTGGTGCCAGAATAACAACCTATCCCTCAACGTAACTAAGACTAAGGAGATGATTATGGGCTACAGGAAAAGGAGGATCGAGCACGCCCCCATTCTCATCGACGGGCTGTAGTGGAGCAGGTTGAGAGCTTCAAGTTCCTTGGTGTCCCACATCAACAACAAACTAGAATGGTCCAAACACACCGAGAGAGTCGTAAAGAGGGCACGACAAAGCCTATTCCCCCTCAGGAAACTAAAAAGATTTGGCATGGGTCCTCAAAAGGTTCTACAGCTGTAACATTGAGAGCTGGTTGCATCACTGCCTGGTACGGCAATTGCTCGGCCTCTGACCGCAAGGCACTACAGAGGGTAGTGCGTACGGCCCAGTACATCACTGGGGCTAGGCTGCCTGCCATCCAGGACCTCTACACCAGGCGGTGTCAGAGGAAGGCCCTAAAAATTATCAAAGACCCCAGCCACCCCAGTCATAAACTGTTCTCTCTACTACCGCATGGCAAGCGGTACCGGAGTGCCAAGTCTAGAACAAAAAGGCTTCTCAACAGTTTTTACCCCCAAGCCATAAGACTCCTGAACAGATAATCAAATGGCTACCCGGACTATTTGCATTGTGTTTCCCCCCAACCCCCAACCCCTCTTTTTACGCTGCTGCTACTCTCTGTTTATCATATATGCATAGCCACTTTAATTATACATTCATGTACATACTACCTCAATTGGGCCGACCAACCAGTGTTCCCGCACATTGGCTAACCGGGCTATCTGCATTGTGTCCCACCCACCACCCGCCAATCCACTCTTTTACGCTACTGTTACTCTCTGTTCATCATATATGCATAGTCACTTTAACCATATCTACATGTACGTACTACCTCAATCAGCCTGACTAACCGGTGTCTGTATGTAGCCTCGCTACTTTTATAGCCTCGCTACTGTTTATAGCCTGTCTTTTTACTGTTGTTTTATTTCTTTACATACCTATTGTTCACCTAATACCTTTTTTGCACTATTGGTTAGAGCCTGTAAGTAAGCATTTCACTGTAAGGTCTACTACACCTGTTGTGTTCGGCGCACGTGACAAATAAACTTTGATATAATTTAACCTGAAAGGCCGCTCAGCAAGGAAGAAGCCACTGCTCCAAAACTGCCATAAAAAAGACAGACTATGGTTTGCAACTGCACATGGGGACAAAGATCGTACTTTTTGGAGAAATGTCCTCTGGTCTGATGAAACAAAAATGGAACTGTTTGGCCATAATGACCATCGTTATGTTTGGAGGAAAAAGGGGGATGCTTGCAAGCCGAAGAACACCATCCCAACTGTGAAGCACGGGGGTGGCAGCATGTTGTGGGGGTGCTTTGCGCAGGAGGGACTGGTGCACTTCACAAATTAGATGGCATCACGAGGGAGGAAAGTTATGTGGATATATTGAAGCAACAAGACACCAATCAGGAAGTTAAAGCTTGGTCGCAAATGGGTCTTTGAAATGGACAATGACCCCAATCATACTTCCAAAGTTGTGGCAAAATGGCTTAAGAACAACAAAGTCAAGGTATTGGAGTGGCCATCAGAAAGCCCTGACCTCAATCCTATAGAGCATTTGTGGGCAGAACTGAAAAAGTGTGTGCGAGTAAGGAGGCTTACAAACCTGACTCAGTTACACCAGCTCTGTCAGGAGAAATGTGCCAAAATTCACCCAACTTATTGTGGGAAGCTTGTGGAAGGCTACCTGAAACTTTTGACCCAAGTTAAACAATTTAAAGGTAATGCTTAAATACAAATTGAGTGTATGTAAACTTCTGACCCACTGGGAATGTGATGAAATAAATAAAAGCTGAAATAAATCATTCTCTCTACTATTATTTCACATTCTTAAAATAAAATGGTGATCCTAACTGACCTAAGACAGGGAATTTTTACGAGGATTAAATGTCAGGAATTGTGAAAAACTGAGTTGAAATGTATTTGGCTAAGATGTATGTAAACTTCCGACTTCAACTGTATGTGTTCACAGATTCATCTATGGAGCCAGCACTTGGAGACTTGCAAGATGATGTAATGGAGTCCTGAATGACAGACAGGCTTGATACTGATATCTCTGAATGGAGAGAGACCTGGCACTTAGCATAAACATTTTACTACACAGAACTTTCACTTGTGTTGTCTTTTTTAAATTATTGAATGAATGGTATCAGTCAATATGGGGAGGGAGAAACCCTGTGTATTCTGCACCAGTATCAGGGAACTCCTGATGTATACGGGACACCACACATGACAGTTTGACCACTCAGACATGTTTGCCAAGGTAGCCCCGTTACAACCAGACAAAATGCAGATAGGCATCAGTATCGGTATCAACTGGGAATGACAATGAAAGGTGAAAGGCGGACATTGTTATATTAGCAGAACACTGCTTCTATGGTATTATGTAAAGGGTTGTTTAATGTACATGGTCCTGTTACAGCTGCTTCTAATAAAGTATCCTGCCTCTCTTCTGAAAAGATACTGACCTTCCAGTAAGTGCCCAATTTCATCAATTGAGAGTGATTTATATTTTGGAAGACTGATTTGTGTTGGAGATGCTTTGCTAGAGATGAGTCGTTTGTCTGTTTAGAATTGTACCGAATTACTTTCCAAACATCTAGACCACTTTCCAACAATGGCACCCACTTAGATGATCTTTTAAACGTTGGAGATGAAAAGCTATGTCCCTGTACCGTGTCGTCTCTGAGCAGGGTGGCACCCATCCTAACATCGCCCTAAACCTTCATTTCCTGTAGCTCAATATGACTTACATTGGAGATTGACATGAAGAATACATACAAATGAACCCAAGTTAGTATGCCAGGGCTACTTGAGGATTTCCCGTTCATGGCTTTCTATCCAGCAGACCAGTTGGAAGATAGGGATTTGATATGCTGTCACTTAAGAACACATCTTCGCCAGTTTATGGGAAAATGGTGGGGCGTTTTTTAAGCTACGGGAAGGCTCAAGTAAATCATCCAGAAATTGACATTTTAAGGTTTCAAAGCTTTTCCCTCTGAGAGAAAGCCAATCGGTAGAAATTAGTAGAGATATAATAAAATATGGGACAGAGATGGGGAAAGTAATTAAAGTCTATAGCTATTGATTTTCATGTAGATTCTAAAGGAGCAGCTCTTGGTCACCGATTCTTTCAAGTCCAAAGCTAAAAGTATGACAGTTAAATGGCTCCTATTTGAGCTGTTTCCTCAGATTCTCCTCAGCTTCACAGTTTTCCCTTTCTCTTTCTCTGCATTTCCATGGCAAGTCTCGCCAACAAATCAAATGGAGTTGGCGTACTCCGGCGGGCCTGTTGTCCAACTCGCGTGCAGCGGCGCCAAGTTCCACGACTCGACAGAAAGCAGTTGGCAGCGAACGCGACGAGCGCACACCAAACCAATTAGCTTGGCCACCAGGAGTCATTTGGAGAATTTCAGTCTATGGACATTCTCATGTCTATTGAGGGGTATTTATGTCAAGGGTCAGCAACTGACACTTCATTTAAAGTTTCTGAATGCAGAGCAGAATATAAAGTACTCAGGAGGAAAACAAAGGAATGTAAGGGGATGTCCAGGCATGTCCAAACACTTAGAGGAAAAGCTGTCTGCCCTCGATTGTCACAGAAAAATAACCTCATCACACACTCCCCATTGTTCGAGCATGGAGGGATGTGTGATGTTTGATACACACGGCAGCCCTTTGAAATGCTCCTGGACACCTGGACAGCTAGTTGACATGAACGGTACATTTTACAGAATAACCGATAACACCTGCTGTTAACTTGGCAGTGGGGGATCTCGGGGTCTGATTGACTTCTTCCATTACAAATTTTCGTTAGTCCAGCTTTATGGGCATTATTGATAGACCACATGCTTGTAATCTATATTTATTGAGTGGACCGTTGATGTCCTTACAGGCCCAGTCGACTTTACAATACACTTTACATACTGTATAGGTGATGATCTGGAGTCTAAAGCAGTAGTCAAAGGTAAGGAAGCAAAGGGGAATTGGATCTATATATATTTATATATATATAAATATTATGTTTTGATCAATGAACATGGGGCAATTAAAGTTACTTGATTTACAGTGCATTTGGAAAGTATTCAGACCCCTTTCCTTTTCCACATTTTGTTATGTTACAGCCTTATTCTAAAATTGATTAAATTACTGTTTTCCTCCTTAATGTACACAGTATTCAGACCCTTTGCTATGAGACTTCAAATTGAGTTCAGTTGCATCCTGTTTCAATTGATCATCCTTGAAATGTTTCTCCAACTTGATTGGAGTCTTCCTGTGGTAAATTCAATTGATTGGACATGATTTGGAAAAGCACACACCTGTCTAAATAAGGTCCCACAGTTGACAGTGCATGTCAGAGCAAAAACCAAGCCATGAGGTTGAAGGAATTGTCCGTAGAGGTCCAAGACAGAATTGTGGTGAGGCACAGATTTGGAGAAGGATACCAAAAAATGTCTGCAACATTGAAGGTCCTCAAGAACACAGTGGCCTCCATCATTCTTTAATGGAGTTTGGAACCACCAAGACTCTTCCTAGAGAGGAAAAGGACCTTGGTCAGGGAGGTGACCAAGAGCCCGATGGTCACTGACAGAGCTCCAGAGTTCCTCTGTGCATATGGGAGAACCTTCCAGAAGGACAACCATCTCTGCAGCACTCCACCAACAAGGCCTTTATGGTAGAGCGGCCAGACGGAAGCCACTCCTCAGTAAAAGGCATATGACAGCCTGCTTGGAGTTTAAACCAAGATTAAACTCTTTGGCCTGAATGCCAAGTGTCACGTCAGGAGGAAACCAAGCACCATCCCTACGGTGAAGTATGGTGGTGGCAGCATCATGCTGTGGGGATGTTTTTCAATGGCAGGAATGGGAAACTAGTCAGGATCAAGGGAAAGATGACCGGAGCAATGTACAGAGAGATCCTTGATGAAAACCTGCTCCAGAGTCTCTGAATGTCTCTGAATGTCCTTGAGTGGGCCAGCCAGAGCCCGGACCTGAACCCGATCTAAAATCTCTGGAGAGACCTGAAAATAGCTGTGCAGCGACGCGCCCCATCCAACCTGACAGAGCTTGAGAGGATCTGCAGAGAAGAATGGGAGAAACTTCCCAAATACAGGTGTGCCAAGCTTGTAGCATCATACCCAAGAAAACTTGAGTCTGTAATCGTTTCCAAATGCACTGAATAGGTGTGGTGGACTTCTAGAGGCAGTGATATACTTTTGATTTATGATAGGCACGATATTGTGAGAAGCTTGAGACCCTCTGTTACCGATGTCAGTCAATACTTGAGGTCTTCCACTGCATTTGAAGCTGCCGTCATAACTTAAGTCCCCGAATGTCAAGGGAAATTGGGTGCATGTATGTTCACTCTATTTACAGCTTCCTGTTGATTTTGTTGATTCGTTTTTTTGTCATTCCCAAGGTGGGGTGAAATTGATCCACCTTTTATCCAGACAGGTAGAGCGAGGGATAGAGAGGGAGAGAGTGATGGGGGAGAGAGTAAGAAAGGGAGAAGGAGAGAGAAAGATGGAGAGAGAGATTGAGTTAGAGAGAGAAAACGAAAGAGTGAGAGGCCTGCCTGTCATAAACACACCTGTCAGCCAGCTCTCCTCCGTCAGTCAGACGTGATGACAACTCCCTTCCTGTCTCTGACTCAATCATGTATTGGACCAGATACTGTCACCCTGCGCTGCACATCAACGGGTACCCTGCATGAGGAAACGCACATCAGACCAAAGATGGAGCCATCAATTTGTGAAACGTCGTAAATCTGTTTTAGACTGAAACACCCAGGGCTTTGACTTGACGACTGGGCTGAAATACAAATACATGGATAACCTGGGCTGCAAAATCATCTCTTTCCAACTCAAGTTGAAATACGTTCACTACATATACAGTACTTGCATAATATATAATTATCAAACATGCACGATTAACCCGAGAGACAAACCAAGCTGTTAGAGGCCAATGTGTATAATGTAACATATTGTACATGTTTTTGGTTGAGCATGCGACCCAAACCAACAAACTGCTGCATAAGCATTCCATCTTATTTCCCTCCAACCACACCAGGCAAATACTACTGACCATGCAAATCCTGTGTTTGGATAGAACTGCCTTTTTGTCTTCTGGCTGGAGGTCGGTGCCTTTTATGAAAACAATCGATTTATTAATCAACCTCTGCTGTATCCTCTAAAAGGGGAAACATCAGAAGGGGGGGGGGGGTGGGTCTGAGGATAGGATATGATAGCAATGTAACTGACCTTTCATTTGACCCAATTTAGGATGATTAATTTGCTGCTGTGTTTTAGCCCGGGGTTAGATGCAAAAAGAAGAGAAACTTTAATAATTGCTTTTCCGGGACAGTGCGGAGAAAGGGCATAGAAAACATGATGTTGTGTGCTCCCATCAAGTTCAAACAAACATAACTTCTTTAAGTCAGTCAAAGCACATAACCATGTTAGAATACTCCTGCAATTAAAGGAGATCCGTTTTGGTGATGGGGACTTTTTAAAGGGGTGGGTGGGGGTGGGGGGTGGGGGGGGTGTGGACAACAATAGTCCCAATTAAAGGACATGTATCCCCATCCCTATCTCAGCATTTTTAGCATTCTCCCTCTGCTCTCCTCGCTCTGCAATCCCCCCCCCCCCCCTTCATTTGCATTTTAATTCCTGTGCTTGGGCTCATCGCTGGAGCTAATCCTCTGCTAACCTAAATGAGGCCTGTGTTCTGAGCAGCCAGAATCTTCCAAGGCCTCTCTCAAAGCCGTGTTCCTGTCAGAGACATTCTCACCAGCGCTGTTTTACTTTGATGTTTACTCATCAGTCGCACCGCTACTGAGACTCTCTCTCTCATCGTATGCCCTCTGTGACAACCCAGACCCATTAATTCAAAAGTCCTCACCTTGCTGGTATAGATGAAATGATTCCTCTTTTTAGGGGGGGAAAGGTTGACAAATATTCACCGGCAGCCACGCAGACGGTTGTCTCACCTAACGGTAAAGAGTTTTGATGCAAAGAGGATTAGGCCTATCTCATCACTATCCGACAAGCTTTATTGGATGTGTAATCGCATATTTGTTTGGAACCCTCTCGACACAAGTGCTGACAAGCTATAGCCAAGCGGAGAACAATTCCATTCTTGGCGAGCACAACCTGATTCTGCTGTGATAGTGATTAACTGAGAAAGGTGGGGAAGGGAAAGGAGAGTGTGTGTGTGTGTGTGTGTGTGTGTGTGTGTGTGTGTGTGTGTGTGTGTGTGTGTGTGTGTGTGTGTGTGTGTGTGTGTGTGTGTGTGTGTGTGTGTGTGTGTGTGTGTGTGTCTGTAGAGGCGTGCAAGGGTGGGCAGATGGAGGGTCGGTGAGAATCGGAAACAAAAATATGTTTAATTAAAGCCTCACAATCTGGAAAGTGTCCTCCCCAGGTACCAAACTATGCATTTTTGGGATACCAACTTTTAAATTAAGAATAAAAAATGAACACATCTGAACAAACATCCATGATGGGGGCAACACAACAGCTGAGCTGCTAGCTGAACTGATTCTCTGGTTCTCTGTGATTCCCTTGGCTAGGTACCAGAGGGAGGGGGAATAGAGGTCTCTTGTTGTTGGCTGAAATAAAGTCGGAGTCAGTTTGGACACACACACACACACACTGGGCCCCAAGCTCAGTTTGAGCGAGCGTTCCTCACTCATCATTATTAACACTGCTTAGTGAAGAGGCTGTGGCGATGCCTCATTTGCCCACCCTCTTGTAACCCTATTTAACTCACCACCCACCAGCACTTGCAACACATACACATACATCCTTCTCCTCTCCACACACACACAAACTCCATAGGCATGAAAACACACTGTGTATTGAACAGGCAGTAGGTGGAACACGTCAGCGATTGTGGAACGGCCCATTTAACATTCCACTCACCCTCAAGACCAACCGCTTCAGGGACATCACAATGTGTTGTGTTAACATTCTACAGGCAACTCTACAGAGACAGAGAGAGAGAGAGAGAGACAGAGAGACAGAGAGACAGAGAGAGAGACAGAGACAGAGACAGAGACAGAGACAGAGAGAGAGACAGAGACAGAGACAGAGACAGAGACAGAGACAGAGACAGAGAGAGAGAGAGAGAGAGAGAGAGAGAGAGAGAGAGAGAGAGAGAGAGAGAGAGAGAGAGAGAACACGGCTACGCTTTAGAAAACAAACAACTCTCCTCTTACAGAGGTAATCTTCCTTGTGCTGTTACTGTATGCAAAGCTCTACACCTTTGTAGGTCTGAGGAAGCTTTTCCTGTAGCTCTCTTGCTCGCTTTCCCTCTCATTGCCTCTCTCTCCTTTCTCTTTTACTCACTCTCTGCCTGTATCTGTTTTCTCCCTCTCTCTTTACCACCGCACTCTCTCTGTGTTTCTCTCTCCCTCTCTCTCTTCACCCCCTTCTCTATTTATCCCCCCTCTCTCCGATTCACCTCACCAGCCTCCCATTGAAACGCAGATTGAGCTCAGTGCGGTTGGTCGATAATGGGGCGAACGCGTAGGTGCTACGCTTTAAATAACAGTTAATTACTCGGCACTAGAGATGAAAGCCCTCGTTTGTGATGTCTCCTTGTTGGGAATAATGAAATCCGCCTCACCACAAACGGATGGAGGGGAGAGGGGAGGTGTGGATAACTCAGACAGCAACTAGCAAGGGCTGAATCAATGCATAGAAACAGAGAAATAGTCCAAAATTAAAGAGAAACGTTGGAAAAGAAGTGTGAATTGTGACGACATGATTTCTTGTTTATCTGTGAAAAATGACACAGGGTTTATTTATAGACAGGCTCTGGTCTAAAAGTATTCTGCTAGCTGTCCATACATAATGGATGTGCATTCATTATGGCTATCGCCTCGTTCTCGCTTCCTCGTTCTATAGCCAAAACAGACACATAATGTCTCCATTTGCTGATATCTGTTTGACTGATGTGTGATCTCAGCAGTGGGGAGAGGGCTGGAATAAGGTGGGAGGGGGATGCTGGCGGACTGTCTGGTCGAAAGTCTTCAGCTCAGACCTTGTGGACTCAGTCGATGGACTAACATGAATGGACTCTCTTTACGTATCCCGTCATGTGCGTTCATTACTATTGGATTCAGGGAAAATATAATGTAAGGTCATTATTCATTACCCAAAGGTCGCATTATTTTGGGGTTAAAATAATCTATGCTTGCCTGCTGTCATTCTGTTTTTCACAAACTCAAACCCAAACCTCCCTCCCCCCAACACACACCCCACACCCACCCACCCACCCACCCACATACTCACACTGGCTGGCCTGTCCCATTGCATCCCAAGCAGGGATTACTAAGGGATTACTATTGCTAATAATATACTAATAATGTTACTAAGCCTATTAGTACCCATCAGTCAACAGTCTGGGGGTTCTCTGGTGGAAAGGGCTGGAGGAAAGGACCTTAACCTCCTTCAGCAGGTCACCAACAGGCAGGCAGCACAATAATGTCACATACAATGTGCCTGTGTTTGCATGTGATAACGGAGAGACCTTTTAAAGGTCCAAGTCCCTAGCAAAGCAGAAGGAGAGCGAGAGAGAGCGAGAGAATGTGTGTGAGATAGACAGAGAGAGAGAGAGAGAGAGAAGTCTAACAGACACTGAGGCGTAAATATGTCCACAGAGCCACCTATTGTTCACCTACCTACCAACCAACAGACTGCCCTGCAGTCTGAACTATTCCTTCACTCCTGTGTTGTTTGTTTTGTATTTTAGTCATTTAGCAGACGCTCTTATCCAGAGAAACGTACTGTAGCGAGTGCCAACATTTTCATACAGGCATGAATCACAGGGGACAGGGGACAGGGCACCGCACACATGCCAATTCTGTCGTGTGTAGAGAAGAAGGGGGAGGAAGAAAAAGGGGGAGAGTTGTGTTTTGTGAGAGGAGAAGTGATTTGGGAGGTCCTGTTGTGCAGGGAGGATGATGGAGGGAGGGATGGAGGGGTGCGACACTAGATGGCACTCTTGGGGTGGCACATTTTCTCCCGCTCTCAATCTATCCTCCTCTATCTCCATTTCTCTCCCTTCCCCTCTCTGTTTCTCTTTCTCTCTCAGGCACATTTTGTACATGAGTCCCTGTGCCTTTCTACAGCAGGGGAATCGAAAATTGCGTTTCCTGAATCGATGGCAAGGTGCTTGAAAAATGCTATGTTTTCCGGGGCACACAGTGCCTGTTTGTTTAATTTCTACATCCTCCCTCTCCTGTGCTCTCGTTCGTTCTGTTTTGTCTCCTCTGCTCTCTTCCCCACCTTGATAGAGACGACCTCAAAGGTGTTGATATAGGCACACCAAATGAAATGGCTGTGGTAGTTAGTGAGTTCTGCAGATAAACAGGGTACGAGAGAGAGAGAGAGAGTGAGACTTACTAAAAAAGGTTGTTTGTTGTTGCCCAAAGGTGGTGCCAGTTTGAGGGGTTGTTTCTTTATCAACAAAATACAAGACATAATTAGCTTCTCCGTTGCCGAGGAAGAGTAATCACTCTTCCATCTTTTTAGACAAAGTTTCTCAAAGTTTCATCCTAGATCTGCTTTTGTGGATTTGCAAGCTGACAACAAGGCAATTCCTTGTAAACATTTTATTTGTATTTTTATTTAACCTTTATTTAACTAGGCAAGTCAGTTAAGAACAAATTCTTGTTTATAATGACAGTCTACCGGGAACAGTGGTTTAACTGCCTTGTTCAGGAGCAGAACAACGGATTTGTCAGCTCAGGGATTCGATCCAGCAACCTGCTGCCCCAAATGAATAACTACGCTTTGACTCCAATTTTTCACTTTAAAATGTATGCCAAACAAAAACCACTGATTTCAATACTTATCAAACCACACAACTCTATGCAGAAGGACTACTTTGAACAATTAACACAGAAAATTTCACAAAAACACAATTACCGGGAACAACTGTGCATATGCAGAATTTGGTAACAGAATTATGGTCAAATTTCCCTCCATCTTTTATGCGACCACATTTCCCAAAAACTCTATTAAATAAATAACGTCTCCAAATTAAGATTCAAAGATGTCTGCAGAAAAAATGGGGTATCAGCTATGACATGACACCTTGAATTTGAAAACATTTATTTTGGTTATTTAACTGCAGTAGGTGAAGTGGATTTAAATCAAGAATTACAGTAACGGGTCTCTGATCTGTACTTTACAAAAATACATAGTTATGGATATGAATATATATATATCATTCTCTTCTTGGTGATGTATCCTGGCCGTCCTACATGTATTCTGGCCGTCCTACAATCTAAGCTAGATGCACTCAATCTCACACAAATCATCAAGGAACCTGCCAGGTACAACCCTAAATCCGTAACCATGGGCACCCTCTTAGATATCATCCAGACCAACCTGCCCTCTGCTGTCTTCAACCAGGATCTCAGCAATCACTGCCTCATTGCCTGTGTGTGTACTGGGTCCGCGGTCAAACGACCACCCCTCATCACTGTCAAACGCTCCCTAAAACACTTCAGCGAGCAGGCCTTTCTAATCGACCTGGACCGGGTATCCTGGAAGGATATTGACCTCATCCCGTCAGTAGAGGATGCCTGGTTGCTCTTCAAAAGTGCTTTCCTCACCATCTTAAATAAGCATGCCCCATTCCAAAAATGTAGAGCTAAGAACAGATATAGCCCTTGGTTCACCCCAGACTTGACTGCCCTTGACCAGCACAAAAACATCCTGTGGCGTTCTGCATTAGCATCGAATAGCCCCCGAGATATGCAACTTTTCAGGGAAGTTAGTAACCAATATACTCAGTCAGTTAGGAAAGCTAAGGCTAGCTTTTTCAAACATAAATTTGCTTCTTGTAGCACTAATTCCAAAAAGATTATGGACACTGTAAAGTCCATGGAGAATAAGAGCACCTCCTCCCAGCTGCCCACTGCACTGAGGATAGGAAACACTGTCACGACCAATAAATCAACAATAAACAATAATTTCAATAAGCATTTTTCCACGGCTGGCCATGCTTTCCACCTGGCTACCCCTACCCTGGCTAACATCTCAGCTCCCCCTGCAGCAACCCCTTCCCCCCCCCCCCCCCCGCATGTCCTTCACCAAAATCCAGACAGCTGATGTTCTGAAAGAACTGTAAAATCTGGATCCCTACAAATCAGCTGGGCTAGACAATCTGGAAACTCTCTTTCTAAAATGATCTGCCAAAATTGTTGCAACCCCTATTACTACCCTGTTCAATCTCTCTTTCGCATCGTCTGAGATCCCCAAAGATTGGAAAGCTGCTGTGGTCATGCCCCTCTTCAAAGGGGGAGACACTCTAGACCCAAACTGTTATAGACCTACATCCATCCTGCCCTGCCTTTCTAAAATCTACGAAAGCCAAGTTAATAAACAGATCACCGACCATTTCGAATCTCACCGTACCTTCTCCACTGTGCAATCTGGTTTCCGAGCTGGTCATGGGTGCACCTCAGCCATGCTCAAGGTCATAAACAATATCATTACCACCATCGATAAAAGGCAGTACTGTGCAGCCATCTTCATCAACCTAGCCAAGGCTTTTGACTCTGTCAATCACTGCATTCTTATCGGCAGACTCAATAGCCTTGGCTTCTCAAATGACTGCCTTGCCTGGTTCACCAACTACTTCTCAGATAGAGTTCAGTGTGTCAAATCGGAGGGCCTGTGGTCCGGACTTCTGGCAGTCTCTATGGGGGTGCCACAGGGTTCAATTCTCGGGCCGACTCTTTTCTCTGTATATATCAATAATGTCGCCCTTGCTGCTGGTGGTTCTCTGATCCACCTCTACGCAGACGACACCATTCTGTATACATCTAGCCCTTCTTTGGACACTGTGCTAACACACCTCCAAACGAGCTTCAACGCCATACAGCACTCCTTCCGTGGCCTCCAACTGCTCTTAAATGCTAGTAAAACTAAGTGCATGCTCTTCAACTGATTGCTGCCCGCACCTTCCCGCCCGACTAGCATCACTACTCTGGACGGTTCTGACTTAGAATATGTGGACAACTACAAATACCTAGGTGTCTGGTTAGACTGTAAACTCTCCTTCCAGAGTCACATTAAGCATCTCCAATCCAAAATTAAATCTAGAATCATTCTCCTCTGTCCTCATGAGGGAGAGAAACTGGAAAATATCTTAATTGGGGTAGGGGGCAGTATTTTCACGTCCGGATGAAAAGCATGCCCAGAGTAAACTGCCTGCTACAAAGCCATGAAAGCTAGAATATGCATATTATTAGTAGATTTGTATAGAAAACACTGTGAAGTTTCTAAAACTGTTTGAATGATGTCTATGAGTATAACAGAACTCATATGGCAGGGAAAAACCTGAGAGAAAATCCAACCAGGAAGTGGGAAATCTGAGGTTGGTCGATTTTCAACTCAGCTCCTACTGAAGATACAGTGGGATATTGGTAATGTTGCACTTCCTAAGGCTTCCACTAGATGTCAACAGTCTTTAGAACCTTGTCTGATGCTTTTACTGTGAAGTGGGGCCGAAGGAGAAGGGATTGAGTAAGGTCTGCCATGAGCTGACCATGCTCTGACCATGCGCGTTCACATGAGAGGGAGCTCTGTTCCATCGCACTTCTGAAGACAATGGAATTCTCTGGTTGGAACATTATTGAAGATTTATGTTAAAAACATCCTAAAGATTGATTCAATACATTGTTTGACATATTTCTACTGACTGTTACGGAACTTTTTGACATTTCGTCTGCTTTTAGTGAACGCGCTTCGTGACTTTGGATTTGTTTACCAAACCCGCTAACAAAAGTAACTATTTGGACATAAATGATGGACATTACCGAACACAACAAACATTTCTTGTGGAAGTGGGAGTCCTGGGAGTGCATTCCGACGAAGATCAGCAAAGGTAAGTGAAGATTTATAATGCTATTTATAACTTTTGTTTATTGCATAATATGGCGGATATATTTGTGCCTTGATTGGGCTCTTAGCGCCGACTCAGATTATTGCATGGTTTGCTTTTTCCGTAAAGCTTTTTTGAAATCTGACACAGTTGTATCTTTTAGCAATGTTTATTATGAGTATTCCTGTAAATTGATGTGGCTCTCTGCAAAATCAAAGGATGTTTTGGAACTTCTGAACATTAGGCGCCAATGTAAACTCAGATTTTTTTATATAAATATGAACTTTACCGAACAAAACATACATGTATTGTGTAACATGAAGTCCTATGAGTGTCATCTGATGAAGATCATCAAAGGTTAGTGATTCATTTTATCTCTATTTCTGCTTTTTGTGACTCCTCTCTTTGGCTGAAAAAATGGCTGTGTTATTCTGTGAATAGGCACTCACCTAACATAATCGTTTGGTTTGCTTTCGTCGTAAAGCCTTTTTGAAATCGGACACTGTGGCTGGATTTACAACAAGTGTATCTTTAAAATGATGTCAAATATATGTATGTTTGAGGAATTTTAATTATGGGATTTCTGTTGTTTTGAATTTGGCGCCCTGCAGTTTCACTGGCTGTTGAAGAGGTGGGACGCTACCGTCTCACGTACCCTAGAGAGGTTAGAAGTATGTCGGTTTTCGTAATGGATTTACAAGACACTAGGCAATATTTCTTAAACTTACAGAGGGATAATAATTTATCCAAAACTACATTTAAGTGTTGGTATTAGTTGGCATGGATCTTTACTTAAACATTATTGTGTTTTGATGTCACGACTTCCGCCGAAGTCGGTTCCTCTCCTTGTTCGGGCGGCGTTCGGCGGTCGACGTCACCGGTCTTCTAGCCATCGCCGATCCACCTTTCATTTTCAATTTGTTTTGTCTTGTTTTCCCACACACCTGGTTTACATTTCCCTCATTACTTGTCGTGTATTTAACCCTCTGTTCCCCCAATGTCTGTGTGTGAAATTGTTTGTTGTAAGTGCTTGTGCACATTTTGACTGGTGCGCGACGGGTTGTGTACCCAAATTTTATATTTCTGGATGCCGTTGGTTTTGATAATTAAACTGCTCCGGTTATTACCTAGTTCTGCTCTCCTGCGTCTGACTTCCCTGCCACCAGTTACGCACCCCTTACATTTTATGTATTTCTAATACCTTTTTAGGACTTTCTGGTAGTTTTCTAAGACCTCTAGACCATAAATACTAGTTGAAAAAGAGCGCCACCTGGTGGTGTTCTCAGATAGAGGTGCCGGTTTATTTTTAGGTACAACTGTCCCAGCGTCCTGGTAAGAGGACAGAAATGACCAGTAGGAGACAGGGATACAATTCACACTTTATTGCAACACCCAAGACAGGCACACACATAGCAAACAGGAAGTGGACTAGGTGGATGTGTTGTAGTGATAGTGATAATATTAGTGGTTTTCTGCACGAAAGACGGATATATATTACAACAATGTGATGGCAGTGTTGGCTATACAATAGTAATAGCAGTGATGCAATATATACAAACCAGCAATGGCATAGCAATGGGTTAGAACATGATAGTAATGGATATAGTAGCGTTAGCGGTGCTAGCATGATAATATTATTGGCTGGTAATAAATATACAGTATGGTAATAAATATACACAGGGCCTTGTAGGATAAACTGCTACAGAGCAGTAATGCAGGTAAACAGGCTAAATAGGCAGTTTAAAACAGGATGCAATTAGTGACTAGCATAGTATACAATATGTACAGGGGGAGCTAACATGCTAGGCTAGCAGGCCAAGGTCTAGTAGGGCAAAGACTGTAGGTAATAGCACACAGTAGTATGGGCATTAAGGGCAATTTAGCATCAGTGTTGGCGGTTACACAGGCATGCTAACATGCTAATAAGCGGCCATGTTGAATGTGGCTATGACCATATCAGGAAGTGGCCGGGCCATGATGAGGTCACTGGTCGACCATTTTAGGTCAGGATATACAATAACATGACTGACAGCCATCTTGGCCAATAGGAAGCAATGGGGAGAGATGTTCCCTCATGGTTGAACATAAAGGTACACGGAACTATGCCAAAGGGCAGACTGTGTGAAGTATGTAACATGGGATTACAGATGGAGGCAATCCTGACATATACATATTTTAAGGAAGCATGTATAAGCATATACTAAGAAAGCAATAGCAGCATATAACATGTATACAGATCATATACACATAAACCCTAACAAAGTCCACTTATATATTCAGTGACGCACTAACACATGGTTGGGGAAGTCCAGGGGAAGCTTTTCCGGTCATGGAATGTCCAGGTATGAGTTGTAGTGGAGGAGAGGAGTTTACAGAGGCCATCTCAACCTGCCCTCATGACAACAACCAAGGCACAAGCAGGAGCTGTTACCCCCAGCAGGTAGAGCCTGTGATTGGCTGGCCCTGGTCAGCTGACTGAGTTCCCTGGCAAACTGCTCCCTAACACATACAGTACCAGTCAAACTTTTGGACACACCTACTCATTCAAGAGTTTTTCTTTATTTTTACTATTTTCTACATTGTAGATTAATAGTGAAGGCATCAAAACTATGAAATAACACATATGGAATCATGTACTAACCAAAAAAGTGTTAAACAAATCAAAATATATTTTATATTATTCAAAGTAGCCACCCTTTGCCTTGATGACAGCTTTGCACACTCTTGGCATTCTCTCAACCAGCTTCATAAGGAATGCTTTTGCAACAGTCTTGAAGGAGTTCCCACATATGCTGAGCACTTGTTGGCTACTTTTCCTTCAATCTGCGGTTCAACTCATCCCAAATCATCTCAATTGGGTTGAGGTTGGGTGATTGTGGAGGCCAGGTCATCTGATGCAGGACTCCATCACTCTCCTTCTTGGTCAAATATCCCATACACAGCCTGGTGGTGGGTTTTGGGTCGTTGTCCTGTTGAAAAACAAATGATAGTCCTACTAATGTCACGGCCGTCAACAGAAGTAGACCAAAGCGCAGAGTGGTGGGCGTACATATTCCTTTATTTATATGACGCCGACAAAAACGATAAACAATCCAAAACAACCGTGAAGCTAAAGGCTATGTGCCACAAACAAAGTTAACCTCCCACAAAGACAGGTGGGAAAAAGGGCTACCTAAGTATGGTTCTCAATCAGAGACAACAATAGACAGCTGTCCCTGATTGAGAACCCTACCCGGCCAAAACATAGAAATACAAATAATAGAACTAAAGAACATAGAATACTCACCCCAAATTTCACCCTGACCAAACCAAATAGAGACATAAAAAGGCTCTCTAAGATCAGGGCGTGACAACTAAGGCCAAACCAGATGGGATGGCGTATCGCTGCAGAATGCTGAGGTAGCCATGCTGGTTAATAAGGATCGGACCCGTTTTTCAAATTTTTTGACATACCCAAATCTAACTGCCTGTAGCTCAGGACCTGAAGGAAGGATATGCATATTCTTGATACCATTTTAAAGGAAACACTTTGACCTTTGTGGAAATGTTAAATTAATGTAGGAGAATATAACACATTAGATCTGGTAAAAGATACAACAAAAAATGCCTATTATTGAAAATAATTGTACCATCGTCTTTGAAATGCAAGAGAACGTCTATAATGTATTATTCCAGCCCAGGTGCAATTAGATTTTGGCCACTAGGTGGCAGCAGTGTATGTGCAAACTTGTAGACTGATCCAATGAACCATTGCTTTTCTGTTAAAATCTTTGTATCAAGACTGCCCAAATGTGCCTAATTGGTTTATTAAAATACATTTCCAAGTTCATAACTGTGCACTCTCCTCAAACAATAGCATGGTATTATTTCACTGTAATAGCTACTGTAAATTGGACAGTGCAGTTAGATTAACCTCTCTTGGGTACGTGAGACGTTAGCGTCCCACCTCTTCAACAGCCAGTGAAACTGCTGGGCGCCAAATTCAAATACAGAAATACTCATTCAGAAATTCAGAAAACAAAACATATTTTACATAGGTTTAAAGATTAACTTCTTGTGAATCCAACCACGGTGTCAGATTTAAAAAATGTTTTACGGCGAAAGCATACATTACGATTATTTGAGAACATAGCCCAGCAGACAAATCATTACAAACAGTAACCAGCCAAGTAGAAGAGTTACACAAGTCAGAAATAGAGATAAAATGAATCCCTTACCTTTGATGATCTTCATATGGTTGCACTCAGCAGACATTCATTTACTCAATAATGTTCCTTTTGTTCGATAAAGTCTCTTTATATCCAAAAACCTAAACTTTTGTTTGCGCGCTTTCTTCAGTAATCCACAGGCTCAAACGCAGTCAAAACAGGCAGACAAATAAATCTAAATTGTATCCATAAAGTTCATAGAAACATGTCAAACGATGTTTATATTCAATCCTCAGGTTGTTTTTAGCCTAAATAATCGATAATATTTAAACCGGACAATAACGTTGTCAATATAAAAGGTAAACAAGAAAGGTACTCTCTCGGTCGCGCCCATGAAAAAGCTCTGGGACACTTTAGGGTCCACTCATTCAGACTGCTCTTACTTCCTAATTTTTCAGAATACAAGCCTGAAATTTCTAAAGACTGTTGACATCTAGTGGAAGGCATAGGAACTGCAATTTGAGTCCTAAGTCAATGGATACTGTAATGGCATTGAATAGAAAACTACAAAACAAACAACAACAAAAACTTCCCGAATTGATTTTTCTCAGGTTTTCGCATGCCAAATCAGTTCTGTTATACTCACAGACACTATTTTAACACTTTTGGAAACTTTAGAGTGTTTTCTATCGAAATCGACCAGTTATATGCATATCATATCTTCTGGGCCCGAGAAGCAGGCAGTTTAATTTGGGCATGCTTTTCATCCAAAATTCCAAATGCTGCCCCTACCCAAGAGAAGTTAACAAGAATTTAAGCTTTCTGCCAATATCAGATATGTCTGTGTCCTGTGAAGGGTTCTTGTTACTTACAACCTCATGCTAATCACATTAGTCTACGTTAGCTCAACCGTCCAGCGGGGGACCAACCGATCCTGTAGGGGTTAAGTGTGTCTTGAATTCTAAATAAATCACTGACAGTGTCACCAGCAAAAGCACCCCCACACCATCACACCTCCTCCTCCATGCTTCACAGTGGGAACCACACACAGGCAGAGATCATCCGTTCACCTACTCTGTGTCTCACAAAGACATGGTGGTTTGAACCAAAAAATCTGAATTTTGGACTCATTAGACCAAAGGACAGATTTCTACCGGTCTGATTTTTTAATTTATTTTATCTTTATTTAACTAGGCAAGTCAGTTAAGAACAAATTCTTATTTTCAATGACAGCCTAGGAACGGTGGGTTAACTGCCTTGTTCAGGGGCAGATTTGTACCTTGTCAGCTCGTGGATTTGAACTTGCAACATTTCAAGTTACTAGCCCAACACTCTAACCACCAGTCTACCCTGCCACCCCGATGTCCATTGGTCGTATTTATTGGCCCAAGCAAGTCTCTTCTTCTTATTGGTGTCCTTTTGTAGTGGTTTCTTTGCAGCAATTCAACCATGAAGGCCTGATTCACGCAGACACCTCTGAACAGCTGATGTTGAGATGTGTCGGTTACTTGAACTCTGAAGCATTTATTTGGGCTGCAATTTCTAAGGCTGGGTCTTCCTTTCCTGTGGCTGTCCGCATAAGAGCCAGTTTTGTCATGGCGCTTGATGGTTTTTGCAACTGAACTTGAAGAAACTTTCAAAGTTCTTGACATTTTCCGGATTGACTGACTTTTATGTCTGAAAGTAATGATGGACTGTCATTTCTCTTTGTTTATTTGAGCTGTTCTTGCCATAATATGGACTTGGCCTTTTAATAAATAGGGCTATATACTAACCCTACCTTGTCACAACAGAACTGATTGGCTCAAACGCATTAAGAAGGAAAGAAATTCCACAAATTACATTTTTACAAGGCACACCTGTTAATCTCTTTGATATATGGGACGCTAGCGTCCCAACTGGCCAACAACCAGTGAAAATGCAGAGCGCCAAATTCAAATAAATTACTATAAAAATTTAACTTTCATGAAATCATACATTCAATATACCAAATTAAAGCTACACTTGTTGTAAATCCAGCCAACGTGTCAGATCTCAAAAATGCTTTACGGCGAAAGCAAACAATGCTATTATCTGAGGAGAGCACCCAAGCTAAAAAACACAGTCCATCATTTTTCAACCCTCCAGGCGCGACACAAAACGCAGAAATAAAGATATAATTCATGCCTTACCTTTGATGAGCTTCTTCTGTTGACACTCCAATATGTCCCATAAACTTCACAAATGGTCATTTTGTTTGATTAATTCCGTCGATATCTATCCAAAATGTCCATTTATTTGGCGTGTTTGATCCAGAAAAACCAAGGTTCCAACTCACGCAACATGACACACAACGTGATGTGTGTTCAATACCGGAGGAAAACAAAGTGGAGCGTGCTTTTCAGGTCACGTGCCTCTAACAAAGAGTACACTTCCCTCAAGCCTCATTCTGAACATGGCTACTTCTTCATTTCTCAAAGGAAAAATCTTAACCAATTTCTAAAGACTGTTGACATCCAGTGGAAGCGATAAGAACTGCAAGAAGGTCCCTTAGAAATCTGGATTCCCAATGAAACCTCATTGAAAAGAGAGTGACCCCAACAAAAAGAATCTGAGTGGTTCGTCCTCGTGGATTTGCCTGCCAAATAAGTTCTGTTATAGTCACAGACATGATTCAAACAGTTTCAGAAACTTCAGAGTGTTTTCTATCCAAATCTACTAATAATATGCATATCTTAGCTTCTGGGCATGAGTAGCAGGCAGTTTAATTTGTGCACGCTTTTCATCCAAAATTCCAAATGCTGACCCCTATCCTAGAGAAATTAATTGAAATGCATTCCAGGTGACTACCTCATGAAGCTAGTTGAGAGAATGCCAACAGTGCGCAAAGCTGTCATCAAGGCAAAGGGTGGCTACTTTGAAGTATCTCAAATATTAAATATGTTTTGATTTTGTTTTTGGTTATAACATGATTCCATATGTGTTATTTCCTAGTTTTGATGTCTTTACTATTATTCTACAATGAAAAAATAGTTAAAAACCCTGGAATGAGTAGGTGTATCCAAACTTTTGACTGGTACTGCAGGTGTGAAGTTCCCTATGGCACTGAGCAATAGAGTCAGGCTGAGGTGGGGGATGAAAGCCTACCTCATCAGTAAAAGGCTCTTCCAGGGCCAGGGAGAGGGTTAACTAGAGAGGGTTTTAAACGCTAGCCGTTGTCTGTTCCTAATATTTGGTTGAAAAATGTATAGCTGCATTACTAAAAAGGAAAAAATGGACTCTGCTTTCACTTGACACTCAACTTGACATGCTCCTATGAACGTCACATGTTGGTGCTCATAGGTCCTTTTTAGATGGAAATGCCCAACACCAAAACCAATATCTATCTCTTTATATGCAGCTGTGAAAGAAAAAAAACAACATAATTTTGAAGAAAATCCAACCCCCATTGTGAAGAGTTTCTCACAACACCATTGACCACGAGAAACATGTATGTTGCATACTATGACATCATTCTCATCATTCCCTTCTAATGATTTCTCTTCCAGGACCTCGTTTCTCTTGGTTTGTGATTGCATGAAGTGTTTTCCTCGTTCAACACAATCACCTGCAATCAGTTCACAGGCAAATCATCATGTGCCCATCACCATCATTCTATACCAGTCACAGGTGTTGAAGAAGGGGATGACTGGCATCTGAGCTTGATCCTACGATAAATGAGATGATAACCATTCGAAATGGTTCCTTAAGTAGACATTTGTGATTCATCTAAAGCGTGTCATATATATTATAGCTTGGACGAAAAGGAGACTGTCTCAGTTGTGTCTTTCACTTCAGTTGTGTTGGTCTGTGGTAAAGAACTTCAACGTACAATTCGCTTACCCTCTGGTGATTGAATAACTAAATCGCCCTTCTGTTGCTTTAACACATTGCAACCGTACTCAACTGATTGACCATTCCGGTACCAAGGAAGGCCGGGGTTCAATGCAAGATGAGTTATAGCACAACACACTAGACAGTCGACAATTGGCCTTTTAAAGGCATTTTTTTACTTTCTCGGAGATCAGATAAATTGTAAACACTGTGCATGTCGGTTAAAGTGTAAATAATCTTTAAAAGTCTGTTATAGTGAGCTGCGCCATAACACTCCTTGCATTGAATCCCTGCCTTAATATAGACACAATTTGGCATCTAACCTTACAGTTGAGGTTCAATGCCACCTTACATCTTCCCTTATACGAAAGAAACGTCAAATTTTTTCACACTGATTCCTCACACTCAATCTACCTGCTTTGAGTCCACCAAAAGACACGTTCCGTATTGGAGTATATTTGTCGCCAAAAAGGTATCCCAATATCTGCCTCCCAATTACAGCATTCATAGTATCAGAGATGGAACAGAAAATATCACTGTCCTTTGAGGTTGTTTGTCTTCTGTAATTCTGAGCTAACCGTGGTCCAAGTTAGAATTACCATCACAGAGGACTCAGACGTTAATTAGAGAATGCAAATTGCGTGTTTCTGGTCCAAGGCTGACACAGAAGGGCCTGTACACAGACTCCTTTGTACTCTGTCCTTTTTCCTCTCCTTTGTAGTGCATGACGCAGAACAGGACAAGAATGTGAATGCAGTAAACACACACACACACACACAAACACAAACACCACTTTAGGAATAAGGTCAACGCCAACTAGGGTTGTTTAATTTCCCTTTCAAACACTTGGCAGTTGGGGAGGAAGTGCAAACTTCCAAAAAGTTCATAAAAATAGAAAAGAACACAGACAGACAGAAAGACACCGCACACACACACACATACAGAGAGACGCGACTCCCTCCCACAAACTTAAGTTGATGGTTGAGGGCGAATTATGCTTACTTATGCATAAATAATTCAGAATACAAATACAGTGTACCAGATAGCAGCGGGTGGATCCTCCCGGCTCCTACTTGCCTCGTGGCACCACATCCTGTGACTGTGCATTTACACCATGTCAACATCACAGTGGATGCACACTCCAACGCACCCATTACCGGCGTGCCATGCTACTGGAATGAAACAGGAACAGGGGACAGAAAGTTGTTCCACTTTTCTTTTTTTGGCATGGGGTGGCGGGGCAGGTGTCAGGCAGCGGCGGCGCGCTACCGTTCAAGGTGTCCCATGGGAGCTGTCAGAGTCAGACCTCTTTGTGTCCTGATGCACGCATTAACACCCGGCAACACTTCCCTGTGGCACACGGCAAAGAGAAATGTTAGTTTTGCACAACGCATTAGTGTCACCGGTGTAATAACTTTCAGCAGGTGTACCACACTCTATATCCTCCTCCATTTAGGATGGCTTTCAAGCATACACTTTGCCCAGGCAGACGCTGCTTGCGATGTCAACCGGAGAGAAAAAAGTGAAGAACGAGATAAATACGAGATACTTGGCAAGTCTATTACAATTTTCTCTTTTTTTTTGCACGGATTTGTAAATGTACTCAGAGCTTCGGGCTTCATGTATTTCGTTTGGAACATGGTGAAATAATGCTGAGTTCCACGGAGTGCATCAGGCCGTAATTTTTTGCTGTGCATACAATTTTGGAGATGTCGGAGCAAACTTTGCAGACTCTTTGGAGAAATACTTTCATTATGATTGTATAATGAGTAAAAATACATTTCCTGACCTAGTCTCTCTGTTCAAAGTATGACATCAATCAAACAAACACACACACACAGTTGGTGCACGCATTGGCGCGCATGCACGCACACACAAACAGTATTAATTCAGTAACGAAATAAAACAAATTACCCCATCAATTTTGACAAGTTAATATTTTCTGGTTCTCAGCCTCATGCCCTCTAGCCTACAGTGCCATGTATTCATTTCTCTCTTCCAGAAATGTTTCCCTTTCAAAACTGCTCTGCAAAGCCCAGACAACAAATCAAGCACCATTAGCACCATTGTTTCAACCCGTTGAACAAGGTTAACCGCCACATCTCTCAGCACGTGAAATGACCTGAAACATACTACGAATGACAGCAGGCATATTTAATAGTCTGTGAAGACAACATCCTGGGACTTTATGACCCATGGCCCCTCAACACCTCTCAATGCCTCTCAGCTGCCCAGCAGTGGTGCATTGTGGGGCTCTTGGGAGAAGCGGGAAGGGGTTAATGACTCTCGTCTCTCTGGTTTGGCGAAGTCGGCACAGGCCCAGCCCGCTGCTTATTAATCTTCATTCTCACTGTGTCTTTAATCCTCCCCTGCTTAATTATAAATCTGCCCGACTGTCGTGGGTGACTCGCAAACCCAAGAGCCTCGCTTAATATTTCATGCAGTGTCCTCTCGGCGATGCAGGCAACCAACAATTAGCCCTCCTACAGCGACCCGTCCAGGCTAGATAGCCTCTCTCTCCATGTGTGTTAAGACTGGAGCCATTTACCAAAAGAGAGAGGGTTATTGTAGTTTTATTCCTCCATCTCTCATAGTATCCACGCAGAGGACCTATAGGAATTAAACATTGCTTAGGTTTGACGTTTTATGCTTCAGTCTCGTGTCACAGATTTACGTCCGCCGCATTAACCAAATTGTCCTTTGCTCTTGACCACTGCTGCAAGAAAAAAAGAGAGACTGATCTGAAGCCATGGTTGTTGTTTAGATTAGAAAGTAATTTTCACCTCAAAAAGGGCAATAAAGGGATTATTTTGGTTGGGATCCGCTTCCACGGTCATCATGAACTACCCCCCTAATTCCAGGTTTTAGTGGAAATACCTAAATCTTTATCAACAAGCTCTCACAGTCTCACGTCAGAATTAGACGTTCATCCAGGTTTCTCAAACGTCAAATTTCTAAGTTGTTCCAAGGTTAAGTTTAGGCATGAACTTTTAATGGTTAAGGGTTAAGGTTTGGGATACGCTTAAAACAAAAATCTCAAAAACAACATTTTATCTCTGGATTTGAACAAGCAAACTTTGGCACCAGAGATACAGTGGGGAGAACAAGTATTTGATACACTGCCGATTTTGCAGGTTTTCCTACTTACAAAGCATGTAGAGGTCTGTAATTTTTATCATAGGTACACTTCAACTGTGAGAGACGGAATCTAAAACAAAAATCCAGAAAATCACATTGTATGATTTTTAAGTAATTAATTTGCATTTTATTGCATGACATAAGTATTTGATCACCTACCAACCAGTAAGAATTCCGGCTCTCACAGACCTGTTAGTTTTTCTTTAAGAAGCCCTCCTGTTCTCCACTCATTACCTGTATTAACTGCACCTGTTTGAACTCGTTACCTGTATAAAAAACACCTGTCCACACACTCAATCAAACAGACTCCAACCTCTCCACAATGGCCAAGACCAGAGAGCTGTATAAGGACATCAGGGATAAAATTGTAGACATGCAACAGGCTGGGATGGGCTACAGGACAATAGGCAAGCAGCTTGGTGAGAAGGCAACAACTGTTGGCGCAATTATTAGAAAATGGAATAAGTTCAAGATGACGGTCAATCACCCTCGGTCTGGGGCTCCATGCAAGATCTCACCTCGTGGGGCATCAATGATCATGAGGAAGGTGAGTTATCAGCCCAGAACTACACGGCAGGACCTGGTCAATGACCTGAAGAGAGCTGGGACCACAGTCTCAAAGAAAACCATTAGTAACACACTACACCGTCATGGATTAAAATCCTGCAGCGCACGCAAGGTCCACCTGCTCAAGCCAGCGCATGTCCAGGCCCGTCTGAAGTTTGCCAATGACCATCTGGATGATCCAGAGGAGGAATGGGAGCAGGTCATGTGGTCTGATGAGACAAAAATAGAGCTTTTTGGTCTAAACTCCACTCGCCGTGTTTGGAGGAAGAAGAAGGATGAGTACAACCCCAAGAACACCATCCCAACCGTGAAGCATGGAGGTGGAAACATCATTCTTTGGGGATGCTTTTCTGCAAAGGGTACAGGATGACTGCACCGTATTGAGGGGAGGATGGATGGGGCCATGTATCGCGAGATCTTGGCCAACAACCTCCTTCCCTCAGTAAGAGCATTGAAGATGGGTCGTGGCTGTGTCTTCCAGCATGACAACGACCCGAAACACACAGCCAGGGCAACTAAGGAGTGGCGCCGTAAGAAGCATCTCAAGGTCCTGGAGTGGCCTAGCCAGTCTCCAGACCTGAACCCAATAGAAAATCTTTGGAGGGAGCTGAAAGTCCGTATAGCCCCGCGACAGCCCCGAAACCTGAAGGATCTGGAGAAGATCTGTATGGAGGAGTGGGCCAAAATCCCTGCTGCAGTGTGTGCAAACCTGGTCAAGAACTACAGGAAACGTATGATCTCTGTAATTGCAAACAAAGGTTTCTGTACCAAATATTAAGATCTGCTTTTCTGATGTATCAAATACTTATGTCATGCAATAAAATGCAAATTAATTACTTAAAAATCATACAATGTGATTTTCTGGATTTTTGTTTTAGATTCCGTCTCTCATAGTTGAAGTGTACCCATGATAGAAATTACAGACCTCTACATGCTTTGTAAGTAGGAAAACCTGCAAAATCGGCAGTGTATCAAATACTTGTTCTCCCCACTGTAGATGCTTACACCATTCCACCATCCAAATCCACTATCCCCGTCCACAACACCCTATCAAAATCGAAACCTATTTGAAGGTAGCAGCTCTCACTGTTGCCCCTAGTGGCCTTTTCCACGTCATCTCCTGACAACCTCCGACATGGATGAACTTTGAATACTGATTTGTATCACAGGTGACCTGGCTGATTTGTATGCACATCTAATTCATCCCCCACCACATTCACAGCAGCATCTGGTGGTATAATCAAACACAGAGGGAGGGAGTCAAGGAGCGAGGGAGTGTGAGAGAGGTGGATGGATGGATTGAGAGGAAGGAAAAGTCCTAAACTTCCAAAGGTGTCTTCAAGTGCACCATTCAAATCAGTAACCACTGTTAAAGGAGAGAAATAAAGAGAAGAACCGTATCATGCATCCTCCATATGTGCTTAGTAAGCAGATGGTCCATGGTCACTGTCACGCCTACTCCTGCTCTCCCTCCCTGGTGCTCAAGGGTGCCAGGCTGCCCTTCATTACGCACACCTGTCACCATCATTACACGCATATGCGCAATTTTGGACTCACCTGGACTCCATTTTGGACTCCAATTTGTTGATTACAACCTCCATAGCTGTCTGCTCCTCACTTTGTTCCCTGTGTCAGCATTGATGTCGTTATTTTTCCCCTGTCCAGAAGCTGTTCCTGTTCGGTTTCATGTCCGTTGTTTATTAAATGTTCACTCCCTGTACCTTATTTTCGTCTCCAGCGTCGATCCTGACATAATGCCAACACCACTGAAGGAAGCATCGGGGAGATTTTGGATTTTGTTTTGGTTGGTGACATCGGGTCCAGGTGCCGTAACTGATGGAACCGGGGGTGCCTCAGCTAGCTCTTTGGGCTTCCACACCTTAGCTGGCTCGAGAGGTCTTCTTGCCTCGGAGGGCTCGCCAGGGGCCCACCCCACATCATGCTTCAGCCGGCCCATCAGGCTTTCACGCTTCAGCCGGATTGTCAGGCTCCCACGCCTCAGCCGGGTCGCCAGGCTCCCACGCCTCTGCCGGCTCGTCGAGCTTCTACGCCTCAGCCAGCTTGTCCAGCGCCCATGCCTTGGCCGGCCCGCGGGCTAGCCCAGGTGGGACGCCGGGTGGCGCCCCTAGGAGGGGGGGGTACTGTCACGGCTGCTCCCGCTCTCCCTCTCTGACGCTCGAGGGATGCCTTTCATTATGCACACCTGTCACCATCATTAGTTGCGCAATTTTGAACTCACCTGGACTCCATTACTTTGTTGATTACCCCCTCTAAATCTGTCTGCTCCTCACTTTGTTACCTGTGTCAGCATTGATGTCATTATTTTCCCTGTCTAGACGCTGTTCCTGTTCTATTTCATGTCCGTTGTTTATTAAATACTCCATGTACCTGCTTCTCATCTCCAGCGTCGATCCTCACAGTCACAGAATAACGATGAGACTCTGATTTTTCACTTTAAAAGAATGCCAAACAAAAAACATTACTCTTTCCACAAGGTGAGAATCTTGACATTATACTCCTCGCGTCCTTCTCAAAACCCATTGGATGAGAAACTCAAAGGTCCTTCCCCTCTGACCTACTTTTTCTCGAATGTACTGTACTGTGCTCTACTGTACTATACTATATTGTACTGTTTTTTACAAACTTGTGAAACAGACGTCTATGATTGGTTCAGATCTTGGCTGACCAAATTTCAACTACTTTTCAATGTCCATGGAAGTCCGTGTTCGGTTGGTGATCAGTGGGTGAGGATGCTGATTACAGTAAATGGAAAGATAGGTGGCTCATGGGTAGGTGTCAGTAAGAGCTGAGAGAGGTAACATTAACTGGAGAGAGCAAGATGAGAGACAGGGAGAAAGAGAGGGAGGGGTTGTCCAGACTGTTTTCACACTCTTGCTTTGACCACAGTTATGAGCTGAACATAACAGTATGCCAGTGGAAGACAGTAGCAGGTGACTCAACTGTGGATTGTGACTACTATAAATTCCCATTTTAGCCAATTCAATTGCAGTCATTCTATTACAGATTTTTGGGTGATTCTGTTACTGACTTGGTAACAGAATGATGCGTTTTAATAGGGATATGCGTCCCGTTAACGAGACAGTTGTAAATCATGCAGCGCCTTGTGTCACGATCGCAGATTTTAGAGAAACAACAAATGTCGGTACATATAAGTGTCTTATTTCGTCTGAAAGCTTAAATTATTGTTAATATAACTACAGTAGCTATTACTGCGAAAAAATGCCATGCTATTGTTTGAGGAGAGCTCCTAACAACAAAACACTTTTGTCACCGCGATAGGTTTGAAAAATTCCCCTCTGAAGGTAAAATGTGTACTTACATTCTGAAATCTTGCTCTGATTTATCATCCAAAGGGTCCCAGAGATAACATGAAGTGTCGTTTTGTTAGATAAAATCCTTTTTCATATCCTAAAAAGGTCCACCTAGCATGCACGATCGAGTTTGTATTTCCACTTGTTCAATTTTTAAAGAAAGGAATCTGTGAAAATCTATCCCTAAACGTTGTTTCAACCAGTCAAATCACGTTCGTATGTATTCCTCAGAGATCCTAGAACGTAACCAGACTTCACTATATCATTAGGGGTGTAGTATATCCTATAGGACACCAAATTTGGTCAGAGAGCGACGCCTTCATGGCACGCCGAAAATACATTTATACTGTATGTGTCGCCTGCATGAGGCACCAGATACTGACTGGTTTTCTGATCCACGCCCCTACCTTTGTGACCAAAAGATGCATATCTGTATTCCCAGTCATGTAAATTCCATAGACAAATTTATTTCATTTGACTAATTTCCGTCTATGATCTGTAACTCAGTAAAATATTTTAAATTGTTGCATGTTGTGTTTTATTTTTGTTCAGTGAACAGTACCAGCATGGGTAGAAATCAAAGGAGGTTGGTGGCACCTTAATTGGGGAGGACGGGCTCGTGGTAATGACTCGAGCGGAATCAGTGGAATGGTATCAAATACATCAAACACTGGCTCATTTCCAGCCATTACCAGCCGCTCTCTCCTCAGCAGCCTCCACTGGTAGAAATTAAACAATCCAAATATACACTGAGTTTACAAAACATTAGGAACACCTGCTCTTTCCATGACATAGACTGACCAGGTATACAATCTAGGTGAAAGTTATGATCCCTTATTGATTTCACTTGTTACATCCACTTCAATCAGTATAGATGAAGGGTAGGAGACAGGTTAACGAATGGTTTTAAGCCTTGAGGCAATTGAGACATGGATTGTGTATGTATGCCATTCAGAAGGTGAATGGGCAAGACAAAGGGTTTAGGTGCCTTTGAACGGGTTTGATAGTAGGTGCCAGGTGCACCGGTTTGAGTATGTCAAGAAATGGTCCACCACCCAAAGGACATCCAGCCAACTTGTCATAACTGTGGGAAGCATTGGAGTACAACATTTGGAATGCTTTCAACACCTTGAAACTGTTCTGATGACAAAAGGGAGTGCAAGTCAATATTAGGAAGGTGTTCCTAATGTTTTGTACACTCAGTGTAAATAAAGATTATCACAAAATATTTCTTTTCCATATTCTAAGAAGATGGCACGAAAAACAATGGTTGTTGCCTTTAACAAAAGACACATAAGTCAGGACTTTACCAAAAGGCGCCAAGGTGTAAACTCAACACCTACAGTTTATACTCTCAGAACCAGCAGCAGAACGAGCAGCCATTTCTCAATGTAGTAGTGGCACATTATGTTTGTGAAAAAATACTTTTCACATCTGTATTCCACACGGTGAGTCTGCCACACAGTGTGTCTGCAAAAAAGCCGCTGTGGTGATGTTAACATTCTGTCCACCTATGACATCTCCCGGAGTGATTTCTTTCAAAAATCATTTTCAATCATTCTCGTTTCCTGATGACAGTTGAAATTTACCACAGTGATGAATATTTTAGAGGGAGAATGGTCAAACCCAGACACTGAGATGTTATTTAAATACGTTAAACCCCAAGTCCATCCGTTAATAGACATTTCCACTTTCAGAGTTTCAGGAGAAAGTTTCTTAGAATAACTCAAACTTTTGACTGTGTGCCACTCAAAAACGCCTGGAATATGAAAGACTTTTTAATCAATGTCGATATATTTAACCTTTAAAAGTGTCTGGTTTTAATCTGGTCATTTAGGTCCTGCTGTCAAGAGCAGCAATATTAAGCTATTAGTCAGACGCTGTTATTCCTAGTTATAATACTATATCAAAGTGTTATTAATTTATCATGTAATTATTGGCTACACCTTTGACGACGATTATCACAAATGCCTGTAAAAGTGACAGTCAATGTCACTGTCCTGTTCTGCTGATTTATCTTCCATTGTGTGTTCCTCTGTCTGATGTATTAATCAGTAAGCAAACACAGCATTTGAGCTGTTGGAAACATCACGATCTGGACGTGAAGGGTTCACGTCGACCTTGAATGTTCGTAATTCTACCATTTTTTAATTACTGCTATTCTATTCTATTTATAAGTGCTCTTCAGATAGTAGGCCGAAAGTGAGCAGTGGGTTGTCGTGGAAACTTTTCATTAACGTGTTTAAACAAGTACTATATTCCTTCTACGACAATGGCATAAAGACATCACGACTGCACTTCCTAGTCAAGCGTCACTCGGTTATCATCAGCATTTTTACCTCTTACACCAGCCGGGCAAGTAGGAATACAGTATCTCTAGAAAGTGCATTCACATTCTGTTTACTGCTCTCTTCAATTATTGATTGTTTATTTTTATACTGTTGTGATAGGCCACCCTGGGCGAACAGCAGGACATCTCATAAAAACTTCATCAGGACTCTGACCTAGCAAGAATCCCCCACAGTCCCACTGTCCCCTATAAAATCTTCAACCAGATCGACCCATCCCTCAGGACCGGAGTCTAGTTGCTAATGCCCAAACAAAAGCTTAAGGAAGTCTGTGCGGTTGCTAAGCGAGACACTTATAAGGACTAATTAATACTAAACTGGTGAAATCATTTAAGACGGCACCAATTATATTGTGTCGGTATCGCACCGGGCCAGCCTCGCAATGATCTCAATTATGGGGGACATGTTGTGGCAATGTCACTGCTGAGGGAGGGAGATAAAAACAATAATGAAATGTCTTTGCCTGTTTTCTTCTTTTTTTTACGTAGACAGGAAGCAAACAAGATGTCAATACTTAAATAAATGGGATAAAAAGTACTGTCGGCTGTAGTCAACACATGGCCTAAACAAAATGAGAAAATGTAATATGAGGACTTGGAAGTAAACAAAAAAACTTCACTCAGTGAGTTTTGTTCCCACCTGCTTTGGAGGTGTGAAGGAAGACGCATACAGTATCTACAAGGGAGACTTGCTATCCAAACCTGCAGACCTGTTCTAGGCTCTCGTACTTTTGATTTCCAGCTTGAGAGGAAAGCACAGTCATGATACAATAAGAGAACATCCACAGGCTTCACTAACAGGAACAGAGAGTGATACAGCACTCACTTTAACCCTCCTGTTGTGTTCGTTTCATGTTGATTAATTCTGTGTTCCAAAATGACCGTCCCATTATAGCTGACTATAACTCCATAATAAATACATATATTATCACCTGATGTTGTGTTAGATATTTTTATCAACTTAAGTTCTTGTTAACATTACAAGTTTAGAACTTCTATTTGCTATTTATGGCCTGTAGCCCTCATTGACCTAAGCTCATATAAAAAAAAATTGAGTAAAAAAAAAAGCATAATGTATGGATTATTTTGACTATAACAAATACTCAGATGAAACATATTGTGCTATTTATCACAGACTACTTTGTGTCAAAGGTTAACAAGAACTCTCTCCTCCTCACCAGTTTCATGATCAAATATATGATCAAGAGTCTCACATAGAGTATATCGTTTGGTCATTGTGCTGCCACAGAATGAATTGTGAGCAAGGCCTCAAAAAAGCTTTATATACCAGAGCTGCGAGAAAAGTTCTATATATTATTGAAACAATGTTGCGATTGTTTGTGAGAATGACAACAGGTGTGGTTCCTGTTGGGGAAAGATTCTATTGGGGAAAGGTTCCTGTGGGGGTTGCCATGGAAGCCAAGAAGGGGAGTGAGGTGTGTATGTGTGAGTGTGTGTGCTCCAACACACATGCATGTGGGGGTCTGGGAGAGGAAGTGTGTTCATCTGATGAATGGGCATGTGCCTGAACTCAATTTTCTACACTAATTGTAGTCTCACCCATTCATTTCTAATGGCCGGTCATTTTTGACTGGGAACACCACAGGTGTACAAAAGTTAAATAAAACACCCAAAACGTTATGCAAATCATCAAAATGTATTTTGTGTGTTTAGATGCCCTGTGTGGACAAAGTCATGGAACCTTATGACAATCAGATTAAATTAACTACATTTTTCAAAGAGAAAACTTGTAAATCGGTCCAAATCGACCTGAACAAAGCAGGAGGGTTATTACTTGATTCAATGATGCAACATGTCAGAATCCATGGTTCACAAGTTCATGTAAAAAAAATTATGCAGAGTTTAAATCAAAACATTTTGAAGATTAACCCTTGAACAGTCAGATTTGTTTTGACATTTGGGACGGATAATCTCCCTACCTCTGGAGCGAACTTCAAATCAAACATAACACTTAGGGGTATACCCAACTTAGACATGAACCATCATTAATAATTAAAGTCGCATCCCCTATTCTGACCAGCGTACCAATCTTTGCACTGTGTAATGGGAGCCCTGAGTGGAAAGAGAGAAGAGAGCGTGGCATTTGCATCAGGCAATCTCACACACGTCTCTCTGTTTAAAGGGAGGGATATTATGGTCTGTTTAACTGGGGATATTACCTGTTTACCCAGCTGCTAGGGGCAACAGGCATTTTGTTTGAGGTCAGACTAATATTCCCAGAGGCTTCGAGGATAAAGGAGTGGGGCAGCATTTTGGTTCTTATAATTCCATGGCATAATCTACTGGGAGAGACGGGGTCACGACCCTGGAGGCAGAGGTGGAGATTGCACTGAGGACCAGACTGCAGGACGTGAGGAATGAGGATGCACTGGTATTGGAACTAAAGGAGTACAGCTGCAGCTCTGAGTTAGGGTGGTATCTATGGGCTGCATGCACGCTGCATTCTGATATTGCTATACTTGTTGACTTGTTGTCTTTCTGGCAAGTTCAATGCATTGCCGCTTCACTGTCTATAGGAGACACATTTAAATCATGCTAGTTTTCCATTTGTATCTGTACAAATGTACGCATTTTTTTTCTATTCTAAACTGTTTTTCACAATGAGTATATTAGTGCTTAAGTCTATCTCTTAATTTAAAAGCTGAAGAGTTGCGTTGGGAAGGTTGAGTTTGGTTTCACGTACAAACAGTTGAAGTACAGTTTAAAGAGTGCATGCTACATAGCAAAGGAGACAGACAGAAAAAAGGTTGAAGCGCTCGCTGTCGCATTTGTCCTCAACTGACTGTCACTTTTTAATGCAAGTAACCGTCAACAACTAAGCTCTTTGCAACAGCACGTCAGCCCACTCTTAAGGAAGAAGTAGACTGAGGTAAACAATTCACCAACAAATCTTTAGAGCTTGCAGGAAAGGCCTTTCACTGTACTTGTGCAGATGACATTAAAGCTTAAAACTTGAAACTAATCGGGAGTAGAAGATGAGAATACAGGAGTCACTGCAGCAGAGCCGGAATTCCACTCCGGTGTCATTCCACTATTATGACAGAAACTAAATCTGATCTTATGTTGCAAAGACATTTCCTCATCTGAAGGGCTTTGCGGTGTGGGCCTTTATCAAGATACATTGCACATTTGTTCCTCGGATATTGCCTCTTGTCTCCAGAGAGTCCGTTCTAAACTTAGTGCAAGGTGTCCCGGCCCATCCAATATTAATGCTCGCAGACAAACACCAAATTAGGAGGGGGAAGGAGAGGGAGAAGGTAGTCGCATCCTACAGTACAAGGGTATTAACCTCAGGCTGATTCATATACCCTTTGACTAAGGCCAGTGCCTCTACTACTAATGCTTCCGCCAGACAGATTTGTCATAATGTGGATCCCTGGGAGTCAGGGCCACGTACATCAAACGATGGTCAGCGTAAGTCAGAGAAATAATAAAGTACCTGAAACCTGCTTTTCTTCTAATGGATGTCATCTTTTCTGTCTCTCTCCATCTCTCCCTCTTTAGGAACAATCTATCAGAGACCGCCAGAGCTGTTCTGCTAGTTGCCACAGCAACCGTCCTCAGCACAGCCACCCGAACCCCCCCCCCCCCCCCACACACTCTCTCAACCTCTCCCATCCCTCCTCCAATAACCCCAGTCACTGCCTCTTTACAAGTGGCTACTTACCTCTTGCTGTGGAACTGTGGTGAGGTGAGCATGTGTTAAAAGGGAGGGTCGACCCCATGATAAAAGACACCTAATTCTGCCCTGGGAAAAATATGACGCTATTACCACAAATGGCTGGTCATGTAAGAATGAGGGATGGGGAGAGGACAGGCACAGTCAGCAGTGAAAGGATAGAGACCTTATGTGGAGAAGGAGTAAGGGATGAAGGGCAGATAATAGATAGCATACAGAGAGGGGAAAGGATCATATATTATAGATCTAGTGTATGAGTGATGGAGATTAGATTTAGACTAACCGGGTCAAGTCAGACTTGCATAAGCAAGACGTATACATGTGGAGCTGACTCACTAGGTCACACCCACAGCCCCTGGTGCGGTACTGGAAGACTGGGGGATTGGGTTGGGTCAGATGTTATAGTATGCTGTGTTAATATGGTTCTGTTGTATGCATATCTTTGAAAAGGGTGTACATGTTGCACCCATCCTACATGTGCATGCCACTATCAAACTATATTCCAAACTACCAAAGAGCTAGTGTTTGAGTGATGGAGATAGAGACTCAGAGAAATAGGGAAACTTTAAATTGCACAAGGCAGGATATAAACATCCACATTATTAGTTGTTTTAGTTTTTCAGGGGCCAAGAGTTTGCTGAAAACTCAGTTCAGCTTATGGTGATTCTTGCTTGATTCTTTTGCTATTCACATTTCATCAGCCGACGCCATCGCACAGGTTCCATTTTCCTCGCACACAACCTCAGCGTGGGTGGATTCTGCAATATTTCACTTGGAGACAAGGACAGGGTAGCCTTTCTGACTGCTGCAAAATGTATATACAATCATTATTTAACTTAATTGTGTTTGGGAGTAGAGGAGAGATGCTGCCTCTATCAAGTAGAGCCTACCAGTGACAATCCATCTAGCCCTCTAACGTACCACCCTTCTCTCACACACTAAATAACATGGACGTCTGGCGGCTAAGGGAGAAATGGATGCGAATTTGGATGTGAATTTGTCTCCCTCAATGTGATACGTGTCATAACGAGTCATTTGCTGGAGGATGTAAACAAGGATATGAGGTATGGTCTCTGTGTAAGGGCTAGCCAGGACCTGTAGGAACCGTTGACCCTGCCGATATGGCGAGGTATTTCAATGAATACATTATTCTGAGTGAGATGTACAGAACACAGACATGTAGAACCTTGGGCAACAAGTGAGGCATTTCAAATTAACTAAAATGGCCTCCTGAATGAACATTGTTTCGATTCAGATGATGAGAATGCATTGTAATCCTATGGCGCACAACCCTAATGATCCCTAATCCATTATTCAGGTCACTAACCAAGTTTTTTGGCTAGAAGAGCACAAGGGAAAGCTGTCAAGTATCCGCTTGTCAAATCGTAAAAGGAAAACCGCCATAAAGGCAGACCTTTCCGCCTCCACTCAACTCCCTTCGCAACCTGGGATTGAACCATTAAGCAGATGTCACCGGGAGTTCTGATATCATCATATAAAAGTAACTGACGTATTTCCCCATACCGCCTGGGACATAGTAGGACGTGGGAGTGGAGGACTGGGGGTGGATGGGAATCAGACTGTGTCATTACACCCACTGATGAGTTTTGGCCCACATCATGATAGGAATGTGATATAAGAGCAGGACCTTCCACACAGGAATTGGGTCTCATATGATGGATGTCTGGATAAAAGCCCTCTCCACACAGAAGATATATCAGGTCGCCGCAGAAAAGATGGTTGCTGGGCTAGTAGCATGCTCGAGTGGAATGGGGAGACCTTTATTATACAATACAAATGATAAGACTGCCAAGAGTTTGAATGAAGCGACAGTTGGAGAATGTAGAACCGGGAGAAAACAAACACAAAATAGCAGATAAGGCTGGTCATGAAATGGAGCTTGAATCCTTGATATTTCAAGCAGTGGTTGTTTGACGCATAAGTGTCGGGAGACTTTATTTCAACACAGGTGAAGTGAACAGTAACGTAAAACAAGAAACAAGGATATAGCCCCATTAAATCCGATAGGCCTCTTACAAAGTGCACAAATCACACTGTAGAGCTCTGGAGTACTTCAGAGAGGCTCAGTAGTGGACATAGAAAGCATGCTCTCAAAGAGGTGCCTAATTCACTTCTACATCACTCTCTTCCAGTTCCTGCTTCTCTTTTCATGTATTTTCTCAGCTAGAACCTCACTCCAAGTGGGAGGAATTAGTGCATTAAGAAGGGTAGCGGAGACGGGTTTTCGCTGCACACTCTAAATGGTTCGGAGAAAAGGTTGAAGGAGAGGGAAAATACACAAGTTGCCCACACACATGCATGAATCGGTGGATAGCGGCCAAAGCCAGGACCTCATCTTTCCAAAGCAGTTGGATGTTGATGTAGTCCTGATGGAGCCTGGGCCCTCTCAGTGGGAACAGTGGATCTGGAGGCTGTCTCTTCGTGGATCAGGTTCCCGGACACAGAAAAGGTGGGTGGGTGGAAGGAATGGATGCCGTCGGTTGTTGGTTGTTTTTCAGAGCTAGGTGGTACATGTTCAATTCTTTTTATACAGTGCCTTCAGAAAGTATTGACTTATTTCACATTTTATTGTGCTACAGCTTCAATTCAAAATGGATTAAATATTTCTTTTTACTCACCCGTTTACACACAATACTCCACAATGACAAAGTGAAAACATGTTTTTAGACATTTTTGCTAATTTATTAAATGAAATACAGAAAAATCTAATTTACAAAAGTATTCACACCCCTTTGCTATGATACTCCAAATTGAGCTCAGGTGCACCCCGTTTCATTTGATTATCCTTGAGATGTTATTACAACTTGATTGGAGTCCACCTGTGGCCAATTCAATTATTTGGACATGATTTAGAAAGAAACACACCTGTCTATATAAGGTCCCACAGTTAACAGTTCAAGAAACTATACCATGAAGTCAAAGGAACTGTCAGATTGAGAATTGTGATCAGGCATATATCAGGGGAAGGGTATAAAACAATTTCTAGAATGTTGAATGTTTCCAAGAGCACAGTGGTCTAATAATTGGGAAATAGTAAAAATATGGAACTACCCAGACTCTGCATATAGCTGGCCATCCAACCAAACTGAGCAACCGGGCAAGGACCTTTGTGAGGGAGGTGACCAAGAACCAAATGACCACTCTGATGTAACTACATGTTGTTACAGCCTGAATTCAAAATGGATTAAATACATTTTTGTTCTGAAGCATCTACACATAATGCCTCATAATGACAAAGTGAAACATGGTTTAAGACATGTTCAATTATTTGTTGAAAATGAAATACAGTAATATCTAATTTACATAAGTATTCACACCTCTGAGTCAATACTTTGTCGAAGCACCTTTGGTGGCGACCACAGCTTTGAGTCGTCTTGGGTATGTCTATCAGCTTTCACATCTGGATTTGAGAATTTCTCCCATTCTTTTATGCAGATTTTCGCAAGCTCTGCTAAGTTAGGTGGGGACCGGCGGTGAACGGCAACCTTCAAGTGTTTCCACAGATTTTCATCTGGATTCAAGCTTGGGCATTGGCTGGGCTGATCAAGAACTTTCACATTATTGTTCTGAAGCTATTCCAGAGTTATTTTGGCTGTATGCTTGGAGTCATTGTCCAGTTGGAACTAAGGTCGTTTGCAATCTGAAGCAGGTTCTCATCCAGGATTTGCTTGTATTTGGCTCAATTGATTGTTCCCTCTATCCTTACCAGTCACCCAGTCCCTGTCACTGAAAAGCATCCCCATATGCTTTGCATTTAGGCAAATAGTACATTTTTTGTCTTATCAGACCACAGAATCGTTTTCACGTGCCTTTTTGTAAGCTCCAGCCATGTTGTTATGTGCCTTTTTCTCAGGAGTGGCTTCCATCTGGCCACTCCCATAAATCCCAGATTGGTCAAGTGTTGAGAGACTGTTGTCCTTCTGGCAGGTTTTCCCATCTCAGCCGAGGAACTCTGTGGAATAAGTCAAGGGATATGAATATATTCTGAAGGCACTGTATATATACTAAACAAAAATATAAAATCAACATGTAAAGTGTTGGTCCCATGTTTCATGAGCATGGCATGCTGACTGCAGGAATAATTAGCCACCTCCAACGTCATTTTAAAGAATGTTGCAGTACGTCCAACTGGCCTCACAACCACAGACCACTTGTAACCACGCTAGCCCAGGACCTCCACATTGGGCTTCTTCACCGGTGGGATCTTCTGAGAGCAGCCAACTGGACAGCTGATGAAACTGTGGGTTTGCACAACTGAATAATTTCTGCACAAACTGTCAGAAATCATCTCAGGGAAGCTCATATGTGTGCTTGTCCCCCCCCCCCCCTTCATGAATTCCAGTTTCAACTATACTGGAAAGATGGCAGACAGGCCATAATCAACAGTCTGACCAACTATGCGAAGGAGATGTGTCGGGCTGAATGAGGCAATGGTTGTCACACCAGACACTGACTGGTTTTCTGATCCACACCTCTACCTTTTTTGGAAGGTAGTGTATCTGTGACCAACAGATGCATATCTGAATTCCCAGTCATGTGAAATCCATAGATTAGGGCATAATGCATGTATTTCAATTGATTGATTTCCTTATATGGAGTGGCAGGGTAGCCTAGTGGTTAGAGCATTGGACTAGTAACCAAAAGGTTGCAAGTTTGAATCCCCGAGCTGACAAGGTACAAATCTGTCGTTCTGCCCCTGAACAAGGCAGTTAACCCACTGTTCCTAGGCTGTCATTGAAAATAAGAATTTGTTCTAAACTGACTTGCCTAGTTAAATAAGGGTAAATAAAAAAAATATGAACTGTAACTCAAAAAAATCTTTGACAATGTTGCATTAATATTTTTGTTCAGTGTATATTTTTTGATTGCAGACAGTGACAGATAATTCTAACTCAGCACTGCTGGTTTATGGATCAAAGCCTCATGTTCACTTCATTACGACAGTTCCAAAAGTCACAGAAAGTGCACAATACAGTACACTTAAAAAATGTATATGATTTGACAATTATGTTGAAACAACTCCTGACTCCTGATCCTACACCACATGTAGGCACATATTCTCTATTTTACACTCTTCTACATGTTTGATGAGATTATTTCACTCTCAAAAACGGATACAGGTATGACCTGGAGTGATGAGAGTCGATCTGCAATCTTAGCAAATATGGGGAGCATCTTCTTGGAGCAATCCTGTGTCCTTCCCTGTTCACCCCGCTCAGAGAATATGCCGGTGGCTTGAAGTACACCATTGGGATCTTGTCACATCAGAAAATACCCTTCTTTGATCAGTTGCTACCAATAATGTCCTAACGGATGTACAGTAGCTAGATGTGAGAGCCTGGGCCCTTAACAGTTCTAAACGTTGGATTTTACACAGTATATAGTATTTACAAGAATAAGTACGTCATACGAGTTTCAACTACTGTTCCAATGTTTCTGTTGAAGTCATATACTCAAAATGTTAAAGATTTGAACGATTTGTAGAGACTAACGTTGTGTGCCGAAGTCAGAAGAAATGATATGAATATACAATAACTGCTATATCAAAGCACTTAAGCAAGAGTCAAAAAATGAACTATAGTTGCATAAACCTTAATTTGTACACATTTTAAGACGAACAAACTAATTCTTTACATTTTTTAACAGCAATGGAATAATCACTTACACAGAGAAGCATTCTGCTGATCTTGAGAGCCAACACAAATTAATTAGTATGGTACTTGCTGTGTGCATTGTGCCCTGCGGATGACCGTTTAATCAGCATTGCATTTTAGGCTCTTAATTGAATAAAATTACATATGAAAATTTACCCTAATACAGACTTCCATTTAATACTAGATTTAATAGAATTCAAGACCCCCCTTTGTTACAGGTCTGCATCCCAAATGGAACCCTATTCCCTTTGTAGAGCACCACTTTTGACCAGGGCCCATTTGCTGTGATCAAAAGTAGTGGACTATATAGGGAATAGGGTGCCATTTTAGATGAACTCTAGGAAGTCTACAAGATAAAGACATGGTCAAGGAATGGGATATGAGATGTGTAATGCATAAGCAAAGTGTCCAGGCCTTCAAGGTGATTCCTCACGTACTCCACAAGGGTGAATGACACAAACTAAATGATTCCCACAGAGACCCACCAAAATAAGAGCAGATAGATGTGTAAAGTATCTCTTTGGTAATTCACGGCATTATTCTTTATTCAGGGTCGACACGTGATTTCTAAGAAACTAATAGATGGAACCAGAGGCTCATCCAAAATGAGAACATGATTAGCAATTACAGGTTATTACTGGGTACTCATCTGCTTTTTGTAATGAAATAAAGTTGCTGGAACTGTCAAGGCAAGCAGTGTTAATTTAAAAAACAATGTACACATTCAGGAATAAAATGAAACCATCTTTCAGAGGTAATAATTTTTTTCAATTACTTTTACTTATTCTCTCTAGACATACCATCTACTTACCTCTCTTTACCTATTATGATTTTTCTACTACTGTCAAATATGCTCCCACGTACGTACACAGACCAACTTAAAATGCAGGTGTCAGGAGTTTTAAGGCATATAATCGTTGAATACCTTTCCAGTCAACATTCTAATGAACATACTGTATTCTTATTTTGGTATGACACCGGAGCAATCAGAAAATAATTACATTTGATTAATGCAATGCATATTTATTCATACATTGACCGATTCTCGTCTTCAAGCATCACAGCCTTTAGTATAGGCAAGATGTGTCAAAGACTACATGTAATCAAATATGGAAATGCAGTCATCTCACTTATGTCACCAAATATTGATCGTACTTCAAACTTGGGAAAGAAAAAGGGCTCTTGAAGTATTCCACAACAGGCAGGGAAGAAGATGAGCAAAGTCTTAGCAGTCTTTAAAGGAAAAATCTACCCATAACCACTAATTCCTTTAATTTACCAGCCATAAGTTGGGGTCCCATAGGGCAACGCACAATTGGCCCAGCGTCGTCCGGGTTAGGTTTTGGCCTGGGTAGGCCATCATTCTACATAATCATTTGTTCTTAACTGACTAGCCTTGTTAAATAAAGGGTAATTAAGAAATAATAATGATAACCTGCTATCTGTATAGTATAGATATGGAGTCATGCCATGTACTATTGTGGAAAATAGGGATGTTTCTCGACATACTGTCACGCCCTGGCCTTAGTATTATTTGTTTTCTTTATTATTTTAGTTAGGTCAGGGTGTGACATGGGGTATGTGTGTGTTTTGGGTGATTATATGGTATAGGGGGTGTTGGTTGTAGTGTATGGGTTTGTGTTGAGTGTATGTGTCTAGGTATGTCTATGGTTGAGTGTAGGTGTTTAGGAAAGTCTATGGTTGCCTGATTTGGTTCTCAATCAGAGACAGCTGGTTATTGTTGTCTCTGATTGGGAGCCATATTTAAGGTAGCCATAGGCTTTAGGTGTTTGTTGGTAATTGTCTATGTTGAACGTAAGTAGCTTGTGTGTGCACTTTCGTTTGTAGCTATACGGTCGTTTGTTGTTTTGTATAGTTTGTATAAGTGTTTCGTTTCGTGTTCATCTTCGTCGTTCTAATAAAAGAAGATGTATTCATATCCCGCTGCGCCTTGGTCCGTCTCTCCTCCACACGATCGTGACAGAATTACCCACCAAACAAGGATCAAGCAGCGTGATCAGTGGCAACAGGAGCAAGGAACAAAGGATTCATGGACATGGGAGGAGATTTTGGATGGAAAGGGACCTTGGGCACAACTGGGAGAATATCGCCTCCCTCGTGAAGAGCTGGAGGCAGCGAAAGCCGAGAGGAGGCGATATGAGGAGGCAGCACGGAGGCAAGGCTGGAAGCCCGCAAGTACAACCCAAAAAATTCTTGAGGGGGCTTAGAGGTAGTGGGCCGAGGGCAGGTAGGAGACCTGCGCCCACTTCCCAGGCTAACCGTGGAGAGCGGGAGTACGGGCGGACACCGTGTTACGCAGTAGAGCGCACGGTGTCTCCTGTACGTGTTCATAGCCCGGTGCGGGTTATTCCACCTCCCCGCACTGGTAGGGCTAGATTGGGCATTGAGCCAGGTGCCATGAAGCCGGCTCAACGCGTCTGGTCTCCAGTGCGTCTCCTCGGGCCGGCTTACATGGCACCAGCCTTACGCATGGTGTTCCCGGTTCGCCTACATAGCCCGGTGCGGGTTATTCCACCTCCCCGCACTGGGCGGGCGACGGGGACCATTCAACCAGGTAAGGTTGGGCAGGCTCGGTGCTCAAGGGAGTCAGTACGCCTGCACGGTCCGGTATTTCCGGCGCCACCTCCCCGCCCCAGTCCAGTTCCACCAGTGCCTACACCACGCACCAGGCTTCCAGTGTGTCTCCAGAGCCCTGTTCCTCCTCCACGCACTCGTCCAATGGTGCGTGTCTCCCGCCCATTACCACCGGTGCCTACGCCACGCACCAAGTCTCCTGTGCGTCTCCAGAGTCCTGTGCATCCTGTTGCTGCTCCCCGCACTAGCCTTGAAGTGCGTGTCCCCAGCCCGGTACCACCAGTGCCGGCACCACGCACTAGGCCTAATGTGCGTATCCAGGGTCCAGTATGCCCTGTTCCTTCTCCCCGCACTAGCCTTGAGATGCGTGTCTCCAGCCCGGTACCACCAGTTCCGGCACCACGCACCAGGCCTACAGTGCGCCTCATCCGGCCAGAGCCATCCGTCTCCCCAGCGCCATCTGAGCCATCCGTCTCCCCAGCGCCATCTGAGCCATCCGTCTCCCCAGCGCCATCTGAGCCATCCGTCTCCCCAGCGCCATCTGAGCCATCCGTCTCCCCAGCGCCATCTGAGCCATCCGTCTCCCCAGCGCCGTCTGAGCCATCCGTCTCCCCAGCGCCGTCTGAGCCATCCGTCTCCCCAGCGCCGTCTGAGCCATCCGTCTCCCCAGCGCCGTCTGAGCCATCCGTCTCCCCAGCGCCGTCTGAGCCATCCGTCTGCCCAGCGCCGTCTGAGCCATCCGTCTGCCCAGCGCCGTCTGAGCCATCCGTCTGCCCAGCGCCGTCTGAGCCATCCGTCTGCCCAGTGCCGTCTGAGCCATCCGTCTGTCCCGAGCAATTAGAGCCGCCCGTCTGTTCCGAGCCGTCAGAGCCGTTCGTCAGTCAGGAGCTGCCAGAGCCGTTCGTCAGACAGGATCTGCCAGAGCCGCCAACCAGACAGGATCTGCCAGAGCCGCCAACCAGACAGGATCTGCCAGAGCCGCCAACCAGACAGGATCTGCCAGAGCCGCCAACCAGACAGGATCTGCCAGAGCCGCCAACCAGACAGGATCTGCCAGAGCCGCCAACCAGACAGGATCTGCCAGAGCCGCCAACCAGACAGGATCTGCCAGAGCCGCCAACCAGACAGGATCTGCCAGAGCCGCCAACCAGACAGGATCTGCCAGAGCCGCCAGCGAGCCATGAGCGTCCAGAGCCGCCAGCGAGCCATGAGCGTCCAGAGCCGCCAGCGAGCCATGAGCGTCCAGAGCCGCCAGCGAGCCATGAGCGTCCAGAGCCGCCAGCGAGCGATGGGCGTCCAGAGCCGCCAGCGAGCCATGGGCGTCCAGAGCCGCCAGCGAGCCATGGGCGTCCAGAGCCGTCAGCCAGCCATGGGCGTCCAGAGCCGTCAGCCAGCCATGGGCGTCCAGAGCCGCCCGCCAGCCATGGGCGTCCAGAGCCGCCCGCCAGCCATGGGCGTCCAGAGCCGCCCGCCAGCCATGGGCGTCCAGAGCCGCCCGCCAGCCATGGGCGTCCAGAGCCGCCCGCCAGCCATGGGCGTCCAGAGCCGCCCGCCAGCCATGGGCGTCCAGAGTCGCCCGCCAGCCATGGGCGTCCAGAGTCGCCCGCCAGCCATGGGCGTCCAGAGTCGCCCGCCAGCCATGGGCGTCCAGAGTCGCCCGCCAGCCATGGGCGTCCAGAGTCGCCCGCCAGCCATGGGCGTCCAGAGTCGCCCGCCAGCCATGGGCGTCCAGAGTCGCCCGCCAGCCATGGGCGGCCAGAGTCGCCCGCCAGCCATGAGCGGCCAGAGTCGCCAGTCAGCCGGGATCGGCTGAATCCGCCAGTCAGCCAGGATCTACCAGAGACACCGAAGCGGATATTGACAATGCTGGAGTGGGGGCCACGTCCCGCACCCGAGCCGCCGCCATATTAGGGCCCACCCCGGACCCTCCCTTTATATGTCAGGTTTTGCGGCCGGAGTCCGCACCTTTTGGGGGGGGTACTGTCACGCCCTGGCCTTAGTATTATTTGTTTTCTTTATTATTTTAGTTAGGTCAGGGTGTGACATGGGGTATGTGTGTGTTTTGGGTGATTATATGGTATAGGGGGTGTTGGTTGTAGTGTATGGGTTTGTGTTGAGTGTATGTGTCTAGGTATGTCTATGGTTGAGTGTAGGTGTTTAGGAAAGTCTATGGTTGCCTGATTTGGTTCTCAATCAGAGACAGCTGGTTATTGTTGTCTCTGATTGGGAGCCATATTTAAGGTAGCCATAGGCTTTAGGTGTTTGTGGGGAATTGTCTATGTTGAACGTAAGTAGCTTGTGTGTGCACTTTCGTTTGTAGCTTCACGGTCGTTTGTTGTTTTGTATAGTTTGTATAAGTGTTTCGTTTCGTGTTCATCTTCGTCGTTCTAATAAAAGAAGATGTATTCATATCCCGCTGCGCCTTGGTCCGTCTCTCCTCCACACGATCGTGACACATACAGTGCATTCCAAAAGTATTGAGACCCCTTGACTTTTTCCACATTTTGTTATGTTACCTTATTCTAAAATATATAAAAAACAGAAATATAACATTTACATAAATATTCAGTCCATTGTTGAAGCACCTTTGGCAGCGATTACAGTCTCGCGTCTTCTTGGGTATGACGCTGCAAGCTTGGTACACCTGTATTTGCAGATTCTCTCAAGCTCTGTCAGGTTGGATGGGAGAGTCACTGCACAGCTATTTTCAGGTCTTTCCAGAGATATTTGATTGGGTTCAAGTCTGGATTCTGGCTGGGCAACTCAAGGACATTCAGAGACTTGTCCCAAAGCCACTCCAGCATTGTCTTGGCTGTGTGCTTAGGTTTGTTGTCCTGTTGGAATGTGAACATTCGCCCCATTCTGAGCGCTCTGGAGCAGGTTTTCATCAAGCATCTCTCTGTACTTTGCTCCGTTCGTCTTCCCCTCGATCTCCCAGTCCCTGCCGCTGAAAAACATCCCCACAGCATGATGCTGCCACCACTATGCTTCACCGTAGAGATTGTTCCAGGTTTCCTCCAGACGTGACGTGACGTGAGTTCAATCTTGGTTTCATCAGACCATAGAATCTTCTTTCTCTTGGTCTGAGAGTCTTTAGGTGCCTTTTGGCAAACTCCAAGCAGGCTGTCGTGTGCCTTTTACTGAGGAGTGGCTTCTGTCTGGCCACTCTACCATAAAGGCCTAATTGGTGGAGTGCTACGGAGATGGTTGTCCTTCTGGAAGGTTCTCCCATCTCCACAGAGGAACTCTTGAGCTCTGTCAGAGTGACCATCGGGTTCTTGGTAATTTCCCTGACCAAAGACCTTCTCCCCAGATTGCTCAGTTTGGCCAGCTCTAGGAAGGGTCTTGTTAGTTCCAAACTTCTTCCATTTAAGAATGATGGAAACCATTGTGTTCTTGGGGACCTTCAATGCTGCAGAAATGTTTTGGTACCCTTCCCCAGATCTGTGCCTCGACACAATCCTGTCTCGGAGCTCTATGAACAATTCCTTTGACCTCATGGCTTCGTGTTTGCTCTGACATGCACTGACTTTATATAGACAAGTGTGTGCCTTTTCAATTGATTGGACATAATTTGTATTTACCACAGCTGGATTCCAATCAAGTTGTAGAAACATATCAAGGATGATCAATGGAAACAGGTTGCACCTGAGCTCAATTTCGAGTCTCATAGCAAAGGGTCTGAATACTTATGTAAATAAGGTATTTCTGTTAAATCCATTTAAGAATAAGCCTGTAAAGTAACAACATGTGGAAAAAGTCAAGGTGTCTGAATACTTTCTGTATGCACTGTATACACTGACTTTGAGAAGGGATGCGTGAGGATTAGCTTAGCAACCGTGTGACGCAGCATGACAACTTGAACACGATTGGCTGACAGTCTGCTGGGTGGGGCATTATATTTTTCCTTCATTCATTGGATTCCTATCTCATTTTTCTAATAATTCTGGCAATGGTACCATGCAATGCACCCTCGATTGAAGAGGCAGAAAAAATGTGCTAGACTCTCTGTTAAAAAACAAATTTTCGAGGTAGGAATTTCACAAAAACATGATCAAAGGCTCATTCGAGAGAAGACATCCTCCCGAGTTATGACATCAGCCAGTACTGAAATCTGACATGTATGATAGATGTTTTCACGATCTAAAAGTCATATTCATATTAACTTCCAGTGTAGTGAGAGCAACTTTGTCACAGTGCTACGTCATACCGGCAGGATTTCTGCCTGCTTGAACGTCAATAACTCAGATACACATGAAACACAATATAACACAAAAAATGAGTGAACTTTGCCTTTAAGACAAGGCATCGTTACAAGCCTACCAACCTGTGGAGTTGAAAGGGTAATTTAGTTTTGGGCACACTTGTAACACTGCACGGTAGTATATTATGTTTTTGTTCCAGAATTGTGATATTGGTGGCACTGAGATCAATTTAATTTCTGGCACTTACTTCAAAGTGAGCTATGCTTCCTGTGACTAAATTGACAGATTGGAGAATCAGAAGAGCTTAATAAATCCTTTTTTCCCTTCATATGTATGATTATAAGACTGGCATGACACATCCACACCTTGGGGAGCAAAACTGAGAAGCAACTGATATTTGACTTGGAGTAACACATTTCGTATGCAAAGAAAACTAAATTACAGAAAATCACAGGAGCAAAATCTCTACCTGTCTAGGCCCCGTGCATTTATTGCAATTTTCTTGGCAGGATAATCAAAAACCAACAATTCACCGTGATGAAAGAGGGGGGCATGAGGCAATATTACAGAGGAAAATCGAATTCCTCCCTCCTGGCCACATTTGTGACATTAAAAAACTCAAACATTTACACATATACCCACCTGTCGACTTTCATATGTTTCATTGAGTGTCACTGTTATGAACTGGGTTGTCGACAGTTCTCACCAAGCTCAACCCAAATTATTATTTTGAGGTTTGTAATCCAATTACTGAACACTTTAATTGAACTAGCCCAGATGCCCATTTTTTCCCCCAGACCTTTAAGATGATTCAACGAGAGTGAAAGCTTGAACATTAGGCAACATGCTGCTTAAAGAGATATTTTTGGTATTTTGATGATGAGGCCCTTTATCTACTTCCCCAGTGTCAGATGAACTTGTGGATACCATTTTTACAGTATGTCTGTGTCCAGTATGAAGGAAGTTAGAGAGAGTTTTGCGAACCAATGCTAACTAGTCTTAGCACAATGACTGGAAGTCTATGGGTATAGAAGAGGCTCCATCATCTTATTCCTCTCTCTTCTCCAGATCTTCTTTAACCAATATCCGTCATGTCCTGCCTATGGCTGTAACCAATGCATTCAAGCACTTTGCCCATATAGGAAACCACCAGCTTAAGGGCATTATGGAGGAGAATCACTGAATAAAGTCTCCATCAACTCCTTGCCCATTTTCCTCCTTCCGATAAGTAATGTGCAATAACTCTGCAACCACTCTCACCTGACAGGCCCTCTGCATAGAAATTATGGCAGATTTGTGGGCTGTCTAACACGCTGCTCTCCCACCGCCACTTCTGTGATGACGAATCACGCGCGAGCCAGAGGTTCATGTGACCTTTTCCGATCCTCATGAGCAGCGGTAGTGACAGCCCACCACTGGAGTGACAAGGCCCATGTCATATCTTATTGAATAGCTTCACGTTGACATTTGGGAGGGTAACCTCGTCCCTCCCCTGATGGAATGATTGGTATTAGGATTGGTATTAGTGGCTGACGCTCCACATTTTGACCATGTGAATACGATTGATGTAATTTCTATCTGTTCTTGGGATCACAGATAATAAAGGCTTCTGTTTGGTTCTTACAATCAATGTTCTCTTTACCTTCCAGGAATGGAGAGCTTTAAGTTAAAATTGTTATTCAAGTGAAAAGCGTATGCTGCAGAACAGATTGCAATATTTCTCAGAAATATATTTATCTGAAAACGAGTTGTTCTTGCTGGGATTTGCATCACATAGTATGAAACAGGAAGAATCTTATGGATTCATTGATTTCCATTTAATTTATTTTTCATGTAACTCGTATTATTATTATGTATTTTCATTTCACCTTTATTTAACCAGGTAGGCCAGCTGAGAACAAGTTCTCATTTACAACTGCGACCTGGCCAAGATAAAGCAAAGCAACTCCTGTGACCCATCTCTAAAGGGATCAAGGATGATGCCCTCAAATTGATTGCATCACATGAACAATAGTCATCCACAAGCCAGTAAGACACCCTTAAACTATTTCCGAACCACAAAACCTATTGAGGTATTCACTGGACCCCAAGTACCAACCCATGTTGATAGTGGGGGTAAATAAACTACCAACATTATTTGTAAAATCTGCACACTTGCCAGTCTGGTTTAACGTGAATTGACAGCCATTTTGCATTGTTTTGCTAGTCATCAATCTAGCAAGAGGGCAATATTTTATTAATGTAGTAGTGTTTCACCCACCTGGAAAGGTATGTAATTCACCTGTAATTGTTTATTAATGTCTGAGAACAAAAAATCACTTTCAACCCATATTATCTAGTACACATTACAAGTATAATAAAACCTACACAAATATGATAAAAACACAAAAAAAATTGTGAATAAATATGTCTTTTCATACTTCATAAAATCTATTTTAGGAACATCTACCCAAAAATGTTCACCTTCTTTATTACTATACCAAACATATCACAATAGTCAAAATCAAATGTTTGACTTCCACACAAAATTACATCTTTACTTATTTTAGGTTAAAGGAAGTGTGTGGGTCACATTCTTTATCGTAGAGCTATGAACGTGATATATTTAGATCTGCCTGCTCGAGACAAATTCAGCGATTGCTTTGCCATGTCTGTGCCTTGAAGCAGTCGAGATGGATAAAAGTTTTTCTAAGGACCGCCCCTTTCACGTAATGTTGCAGTGAAGTGATATTATGGATGTAATGATGCAGCCGACCACCAGAGGAAGGCAAATACAAGTTTATTTGGCAGGACGTTTACATGTTTCTCGGAAGGTCTCTATCAATGTTCCCTCTAAGCTGCGAGTAGCTCCACCAGGACTTCTGCGCAGAAATCTTAGCCCACAGAGAGAAGCACGAGATTGAACTTCACTCTAGAGCAGTGGTCACCGCTGGCATTCCTAGTCGATCACCAAACATTTTTGTAAAAAACCCAACAATAAAGCCTTGTGTTTCTTTTTTGTTATTAGTTTAGGGCTGTTGGCGGTAGGTGCACCTGATTCAGCTGTCCGGGTAGCCGAAATGTTGCCATTTTGAACCATTTCATGTGTCTGAAGGTACAAACTCTGCCTTCCCGGCGGGTCCAGAGAGCAAAACAAGTGCACTATAGGCCTACCGCTGGCCAATCGGATGGCTCAGATGACCGTGTCTGCAGTAACGTAGCAGGCAGAAAAGAAAACTACAGCAAAGTTGATACTGTGAGATTTCAAAACGTTTAAAACCATGACTAGAGAGAGACTGTCAACGAATACAGCAAAGAGATGCTGTTTTTGAGTGAGTTCATGTTTAAGTTCTTATTCCTCACTGTCAACACTTTGTATTCAATGCTTTTATAAGCCATAAAATGTGTGTTTTTCCTATTTCCACTCAGTGCTACAACAAGCACTGCAACAGTAATGAATGAGTAGGAAAGTGTATATATTGGCTTGCGTTGTTGTTATTATTAGCGGCTTGGGTCATTTTTAATATCAAGGAATATTTCACTTTCTCTGTTCATAGGAGTAACAACATGAATTTGTGCATGAGGCAGAAATAATGCGGTGCGACTCAAGTTTCGCCATCATCTGGATGACGGTGTCCTTTTTTGGTCAGTGTCAGTGGAGGAAGGGGAGTGCAGAGCGATGTTGAAAGGCGGACCCTCAATCTGCTGCTCTCTCACTCCACTGAGACTGACCATCAGACGCAGGCACCATCAGCCCAATAAAATTGAAGTAAAATGCTAATTATTTAAACGTATGCTCACTAGGGCTGTGCTTCACAAGTACTAAAACAACGGATATATTACCGGTGTGATCATATAGCGTATCTCAAAAAATCTATATAATGTTTTGGGCCTATAGCTTACAGCACAAACCTCATTGCTACAGTACTGTTTTTAATTGGTTAACGTTGCATAGGCTTACGTTTTTCAAGTCATGTTAAAAGAAAATCTGATCGGTAGACCTCGGCTTGCATTTTGACTCCAAGTGATCTTGACTCAGAAAATGTTGGTGACCACTGTTCTAGACTTTTCCATATTAACACTATCAAAGTTTCCCTATACTGTGGCAATTGTGATCGAATCAACACAATATTATCCACTCTCAATGCAACATACAGATACAAAACAAACTATGCAACATATTTTGTTGTAGGCAGAACACATCGGAGTAGGATTCTATTGCATTGACATGCACTACTCAGCCCGTGCTCTACACAGACCGGTGTGGCATAAACAATCAGAGATGCAGTAGGCCTATATGCAAATATACCATTGCCAAAAATGGATCTGTTCCATTCACTTTGAACTGGACTGTGTTTACAGCATGAGCGGTCGTGAGTAGATGCAGTTGTTTTGAGATCAAAGCGAGAGCTGCATGCAGCCACGTGTGCACATTTGTTCATATCCTTTTCTAGTTAGTGAGTTATTAGCCCAGTTATAGATCATTTGTAGTCAGTAAAAGGGGAATGATTGCTTCCTACAAGAGCACACAATGTATACATTTCTAGACGTCTTTGAAAAGCGAGCCAGGTAAAGAGCTTATTTTTTTTGTCTTAAACCTGTTTGGGCTATAGGGGGCGAATTGGAAAAACTGGAAAATATGCGCAAATTTTCAAACGGCCTTTTAATCAATTTCTGCTCTTACAATATGCATATTGTTAATAGTATTGGATAGAAAAGAGTCTCAAGTTTCTAAAACCGTTTTAATTTTTTCTCTAAGTGGAACACAAGTCCTTTGGCAGCACTTTCCCCGACCAGGAAGTAAAATGCAAGATGTTTATGCTCGCTTCAACGCTCTGCCTATACATGGTCATGCCACTTATGACCCGAAACACACCTCGTACGCCTTCCTCTGGGTGTCTAGAGGACGTCAGAGGAGAAATCATGCGTTTATCTTGTTTTGACGTGAAATAAGACCTATTTCTTTGACGTGACCGTCAATTTCAGGAAGTCAGAAGCGTGCGACTTGGAAAGATATCATGTTTTGTTTTGCTGCCGTTTCGGATGTGAACTATCTCCAGCTCGGATTTGATTTGATAAATGAGACCATGTCATCGTAATGTATTTTTTTTCAATATAGTTTAATCAGATTATTTGAATTTTTTCGGGAGTTTTGCCGTGTTCCGTAATGTTTACTTTGTTTACGTTGGAGAGTTCCGTGCCACTCGACCAGTACCCCTGCTAAATGAAGATGGAAAGTTGCCATTCTGAATGGATTGAACGACTCTTCTGGACTAAGGACAACTTGATCAACATTCTGATGAAAGATCAGCCAAAGTAAGACCAAATTTATAATGTTATTTCATATATCTGTCGTGCATGTCAACTGGTCGCGCGCGCCCAAGTGTGTCTGTCTGGCGTGGCTATGCTAATTTAGCGCTACATTTAGTTTTCGATGTAAAACATTTAATAAATCGGAAATATTGTCTGGAATCACAAGAATCCTGTTTTTCAATTGCTGCACAGTATGTATTTCTCAGAAATGTTTTATGAGGAGTAATTCGGTATTTGATGTTGGTGTCTGTAAATGTTATGGCTGCTTTCTGATTGTAGCTGAAATGTAATTTATGATTTATACCATAAATATACACATTTTTCAAAAAAAAAAAATGCTATACAATAAATATGTTATCAGACTGTCATCTTATGAAGTTGTTTTCTTGGTTAGTGGCTATATATATATCTTCATTTGGTCGAATTAGTGATAGCTGGTGATGGACGTTGGTGTTAGAAAGTGGTGTCTTTTGCTAAGGTGGTTAGCTAATAGATTTACATATTTTGTCTTCCCTGTAAAACATTTTAAAAATCGGACATGTTGGTTAGATTCACAATATGTCTGCCTTTCATATGCTGTATTGGACTTGTTAATGTGTGAAAGTTAAATATTTAAAAAAAAAATTTTTTTTGAATTTGCCGCTCTGCCTTTTCAGTGGAATGTGGGAGGAGTTCCGCTAGCGGAACCCCTGGCCTCAACAGGTTTTAAAGGGCAGAGTTGTATTTTGAGATAGGCTTGAATAAGCTAAGTAGACAATAAGCAGAGGGTAGGATAATTTGTCTGATTCTCTGTAATAATGGTATGGGAATAAAAATACATTTTATTTTGTAAATTGGTTTCTTGCATCAAACAAAACAATATTTTCAGTCACCTCCTTGTCTGAAGGACAAGTGGAGAAACAGGTTTATGTCAAGCCATTAATGTTTATTTTCAATAGTCTCATGGAATATAGGCCTACATTGAACACCACACAGTGGCTGCTACCTTAGGCTGAATGATAGAACAGATATTTCCAGGTAGGCCTACATTTTGATCAAATAGCCACAGTAGCCTTCAAGCGGGTACAACCTCAGTGTTCACTGTAAACGATCACTGGAATTGCACAGAATTTTCACAATGTTCAAGTTTGCACTCAGCAGAGCTGAAATTACCTGTGCCGGATTATTTTTGTTGAGGGAACATTGGTCTGGATGGTTGACTTCTGACTTATAGAACAGTGGGAAGTCAATAAAATAAGTCAAGTCAACATATACATTTTTAAGTAATTCTAGTGCCCAATTTCAGGAACTGTCAGTTTAAGAGATTTTAAGTTATTCCCACAGGCTTGGCTAGGGCATAGCATTTTGTTATTGCCCGACAGACACTAGAACACAGATGAGAAAATCTCTTAATACAATAACACCATGAAAACAGACAGAGACGGCCTTCAGAGCAAAAAAGGAATCACAGAAGATAGGGTTTGTTATAACATTGTTTACACCTGCAGCGCCTTGAAGTTCAGTTACAAAGAGTTACAAAACATAATTCTGAATTGAAAGGGGATCATTGAAAGGAAATACAGTTTTACAGACTACTCCACTTCTGGCCTGCAGCCTCTGGATAGCAGTGTAACGGTCATTTCCCTCCTCGTCTGAAGAGGAGCATGGATCGGACCAAAACGCAGCGTGGGTTGAATACATATTTGTTTATTGAAGAAAGACGAAGATGGAAAAACTCTTAAACAAACTACAAAACAATAAACGACGTGAACAGACCTGAACTTGTGAACATATAACATGAACGCACAAACAGGAAGGAACACACAAATGAAATAAACGAAACAAACGAAACAGTCCCGTGTGGCACAAACACTGACACAGGAACAATCACCCACAAACAAACAGTGTGAACAGCCTACCTAAATATGGTTCTCAATCAGAGGAAACGTAAAACACCTGCCCCTGATTAAGAACCATATCAGGCTAATACAACGAACCCAACATAGAAACACATAACATAGAATGCCCACCCCAACTCACGCCCTGACCATACTAAACAAATACAAAACAAGGGAAAACAGGTCAGGAACGTGACAAGCAGTTATTCACAATAGCACAATAGCTTGTCACAAATGTTATTTGATCTTGTTTATTTCTCTTCCCTTTATATGTCAGGAGTACATACATTTATTTACTGACATTTGAAAGTCAATATACTGTATTGGGTATGCAACAACGAGACATCAGAGGCCTTACAGTAGATCAACAACATCAAGAGCATGTCAGCTTTGACCATTACAAAAATGCAATTTCATGACGTTTCAACATGTTTATCCAGAGCCATATTTAAATACATGGCTCTGTGCTTATCTTAAAACAATTGCTAAGTACTTTTTGACAGAATTCAACTTGCATCTTAACTCAGACCTTTACACCACTTCAGATTAGTATTTGCCTTAGCTAAAGTTTGTACTCCTCCTCAAGGGTATAAATAAGTGTGCCGAATGAACTATGCCTGGCTGTCAATCAATGTGGATAGCTAATCAGCAAACACTGTAGTACACTGGGGTCGACCAAGTGTAGCCGAACCAGAGAACTGGCTGTGACCCTCAGGCCATTACGCTATAACCCAGTCAGCCACCCTTTTTATGGGCTTGTTATGTACATGCTACCCTTGTTCTTTGCATGCCAAATAAATCATTAATGTGTAAGAAAAAGACTCAAGAACATCACTGAATAACACTAGTCAGATTAACTTTAACTCTAAGGGCTTGTGAGTTGCATGTGAATAAGGTATGATACATAATGAGTGCTCTCCCAAATGTTAAACCCTTGTTGCCCACCTGGGTCCGTGTCTGAACCCTTGTTGCCCACCTGGGTCCGTGTCTGAACCCTTGTTGCCCACCTGGGTCCGTGTCTGAACCCTTGTTGCCCACCTGGGTCCGTGTCTGAACCCTTGTTGCCCACCTGGGTCCGTGTCTGAACCCTTGTTGCCCACCTGGGTCCGTGTCTGAACCCTTGTTGCCCACCTGGGTCCGTGTCTGAACCCTTGCTGCCCACCTGGGTCTGTGTTTGAACCCTTGCTGCCCACCTGGGTCCGTGTCTGAACCCTTGCTGCCCACCTGGGTCTGTGTTTGAACCCTTGCTGCCCACCTGGGTCTGTGTTTGAACCCTTGCTGCCCACCTGGGTCCGTGTCTGAACCCTTGCTGCCCACCTGGGTCCGTGTCTGAACCCTTGCTGCCCACCTGGGTCCGTGTCTGAACCCTTGCTGCCCACCTGGGTCCATGTCTAGCCAAAATGTTGAGTCCCTAGGTGAAAAGCGCTCCATACAAGGGAGAAACTGAATCAAGTTGACAGGGTAATGCTTGAGGTGCCCATTAAAAAATTATTATTTTTGATTCCCAATAATGTTTTAACTTAAACAGGAAATGACCACCTGCTTAGAAGCCTCGGCGACGGCAGCCATGAAGACGACCCATTGGCAGCCTGAGATAACACAACATCTGTCAATAACACCAGGCTAAGAGAGCAGCGCTATGTGTGACATTGTAGCACTGCCTCTGCCCACTCTCCACTCCTCTCCACTCCAGCCCTCTTCAATAACATTTTAACAAATCACAAGCCATCGCCAGAGAAATTCATTGCATGTAGACCACTAGAGAGCAATACATTTTTTATGTTGTTAAAAAATTGAAAAATCAATGTGAAAGCATTTAGATTTTCTTCAATTAGACCGACTGTAAGAGCCAGCAACCTGATTACTAGAGAGGGAGAGAGGGAAAAAGGGAAAATAAAATACTAGGATTTCTTCAGCAATTTGTTTCTTGGCAGTATTTTCTAAATCGCTCAATACAATCTCCTAAAAGTTTTCATTTATCAATCGGTTTTAAGTTACAGAACAAGAAAGCCAAGCCAGGGCGAAATCCTTCATTCATTAATGAAAGACATCCATTACCGTCGCGGAGCAATAGAGTTAATATAAATAAATGAATTATCAAACCCACTTAACCAGGGTTTATTATGAGAGAGCAAGGCATAATTGTGTTTCTGATCAGATCTGATGAATTCAGATGCAGGAGTCCCCACCACTTCTCATTTAAAAGCTAGTACTAGGAACAGGGGGATATATCACTGGGCTTATTACCATGGCTTGGTATAATGACATTACATATGAAAAGAGATATACTACACTCTGGTAAATTCTTTAATGGCTGACATTTTGCAGCAAAGCTCATCTTTACCATCTCCCATCAAGATGTTAACAAGACGCCAGAATTATTGGAGAAAATACTGAATTTGTCTTTCTAAATCAAATCAAATCAAATTTAATTTGTCACCTACACACATGGTTAGCAGATGTTAATGCGAGTGTAGTGAAATGCTTGTGCTTCTAGTTCCGACAATGCAGTAGTAACCAACGAGTAATCTAACCTAACAATTCCACAACTACTACCTTATACACACAAGTGTAAAGGGATAAAGAATATGTACATAAAGATATATGAATGAGTGATGGTACAGAACGGCATAGGCAAGATGCAGTAGACGGTATCGAGTACAGTATATACATATGAGATGAGTAATGTAGGGTATGTAAACATAAAAGTGGCATAGTTTAAAGTGGCTAGTGATACATGTATTACATAAAGATGGCAAGATGCAGTAGATGGTATAGAGTACAGTATATACATATGAGATGAGTAATGTAGGGTATGTAAACATTATATAAAGTGGCATTGTTTAAAGTGGCTAGTGATACATTTTTACATCAATTCCCATCATTAAAGTGGCTGGAGTTGAGTCAGTATGTTGGCAGCAGCCACTCAATGTTAGTGGTGGCTGTTTAACAGTCTGATGGCCTTGAGATAGAAGCTGTTTTTCAGTCCCTGCTTTGATGCACCTGTACTGACCTTGCCTTCTGGATGATAGCGGGGTGAACAGGCAGTGGCTCGGGTGGTTGTTGTCCTTGATGATCTTTATGGCCTTCCTGTGACATCGGGTGATGTAGGTGTCCTGGATGGCAGGTAGTTTGCCCCCGGTGATGCATTGTGCAGACCTCACTACCCTCTGGAGAGCCTTACGGTTGTGGGCGGAGCAGTTGCCGTACCAGGCGGCGATACAGCCCGACAGGATGCTCTCGATTGTGCATCTGTAAAAGTTTGTGAGTGCTTTTGGTGACAAGCCAAATTTCTTCAGCCTCCTGAGGTTGAAGAGGCGCTGCTGCGCCTTCTTCACAACGCTGTCTGTGTAGGTGGACCAATTCAGTTTGTCCGTGATGTGTACGTCGAGGAACTTAAAACTTACTACCCTCTCCACTACGGTCCCGTCGATGTGGATAGGGGGGTGCTCCCTCTGCTGTTTCCTGAAGTCCACGATCATCTCCTTTATTTTGTTGACGTTGAGTGTGAAGTTATTTTCCTGGCACCACACTCCGAGGGCCCTCACCTCCTCCCTGTAGGCCGTCTCGTTGTTGTTGGTAATCAAGCCTACCACTGTAGTGTCGTCCGCAAACTTGATGATTGAGTTGGAGGCGTGCATGGCCACGCAGTCCTGCGTGAACAGGGAGTACAGGAGAGGGCTCAGAACGCACCCAGTGTTGAGGATCAGCGGGGTGGAGATGTTGTTACCTACTCTCACCACCTGGGGGCGGTCCGTCAGGTATTCCAGTACCCAGTTGCACAGGGCGGGGTCGAGACCTAGTGTCTCAAGCTTGATGACGAGTTTGGAGGGTACTATGGTGTTAAATGCTGAGCTGTAGTCGATGAACAGCATTCTCACGTAGGTATTCCTCTTGTCCAGATGGGTTAGGGCAGTGTGCAGAGTGGTTGCGATTGCGTCGTCTGTGGACCTATTGGGGCGGTAAGCAAATTGGAGTGGGTCTAGTGTGTCAGGTAGGGTGGAGGTGATATGGTCCTTGACTAGTCTCTCAAAGCACTTCATGATGACGGAAGTGAGTGCTACGGGGCTGTAGTCGTTTAGCTCAGTTACCTTGGCTTTCTTGGGAACAGGAACAATGGTGGCCCTCTTGAAGCATGTGGGGACAGCAGACTGGGATAAGGATTGATTGAATATGTCCGTAAACACACCAGCCAGCTGGTCTGCGCATGCTCTGAGGACGCGGCTGGGGATGCCGTCTGGTCCTGCAGCCTTGCGAGGGTTAACACGTTTAAATGTTTTACTCACGTCGGCTGCAGTGAAGGAGAGTCCGCAGGTTTTGGTAGCGGGCCGTGTCAGTGGCACTGTATTGTCCTCAAAGCGAGCAAAGAAGTTATTTAGTCTGTCTGGGAGCAAGACATCCTGGTCCGCGACGGGGCTGGTTTTCTTTTTGTAATCCGTGATTGACTGTAGACCCTGCCACATACCTCTTGTGTCTGAGCCGTTGAATTGCAACTCTACTTTGTCTCTATACTGACGCTTAGCTTGTTTGATTGCCTTACGGAGGGAATAGCTACACTGTTTGTATTCGGTCATGATTCCAGTCACCTTGCCCTGGTTAAAAGCAGTGGTTCGTGCTTTCAGTTTCGAACGAATCCACGGTTTCTGGTTTGGGAATGTTTTAATAGTTGCTGTGGGTACGACATCGCCAATGCACTTTCTAATGAACTCGCTCACCGAATCAGCGTATTCGTCAATGTTGTATCCCAATCCACGTGATCGAAGCAGTCTTGAAGCGTTGAATCAGATTGGTCGGACCTGCGTTGAACAGACCTAAGCGCGGGAGCTTCCTGTTTTAGTTTCTGTCTGTAGGCTGGAAGCAACAAAATGGAGTCGTGGTCAGCTTTTCCAAAAGGAGGGCGGGGGAGGGCTTTATATGCGTTGCGGAAATTAGAATAACAATGATCCAGGGTTTTACCAGCCCTGGTTGCACAATCGATATGCTGATAGAATTTAGGGAGTCTTGTTTTCAGATTAGCCTTGTTAAAATCTACAATGACTGCAGCCTCAGGATATGTGGTTTCCAGTTTACATAGAGTCAAATAAAGTTCGTTCAGGGCCATCGATGGATGTGTCTGCTTGGGGGGAATATATACGGCTGTGATTATAATCGAAGAGAATTCTCTTGGTAGATAATGCGGTCGACATTTGATTGTGAGGAATTCTAAGTAAGGGGAACAGAAGGACTTGAGTTCCTGTATGTGGTTATGATCACACCACATCTTGTTAATCATAAGGCATACCCCCCGCCCCTCTTCTTACCAGAAAGATGCTTGTTTCTGTCGGTGCGATGCGTGAAGAAACCAGCTGGCTGCACCGACTCCGATAGCGTCTCTCGTGTGAGCCATGTTTCCGTGAAGCAAAGAGCGGAAATGATTGGTGCTCCCAAGTGGCGCAGCGGTCTAAGGCACTGCATCTCAGTGCCAGAGGTGTCACTACAGACCCTGGTTCAATTCCAGGCTGTAACATAACTGGGCAGTATTCGGAGTCCCATAGAGCAGTGCACAATTGGCCCAGCGTCATCCGCGTTAAGTTTTGGCCCGGGGTAGGCTGTCATTGTAAATAAGAATTTGTTCTTAACTGACTTGCCTAGTTAAAAAGATGTTTGGCGATTGTACATTTCTGACCCATTTAATGAAAGCTACTGTTTAACCCTAATACCCACATTTTTAAGGTAGTATTTTTTCTCTTCATCATGATTACTATGTATTAATGGCCAATTTAAATAAATCACTTTTATGACATTAATATTTGGTCTTCCATTCAAATGAGCAGAGAACATTTCGGGAATTGACAGCACTATTTTGCTTTGAAATATATCAACAGAACACTGGCACGTACATCCCATTTAGGGAATATACCATTATGAATCAAGAGAAAACAATAAGCTGTGTGAGGAGGCCCATTTGTGTCAGAATGGTCTTTTCAATCATCATTGATGACCCAGAAGTGAAATTCCCAAAGCGGAAACTCTGCATCGTCTGACAGTTTCCAGATATTCTATTTGCCATTCAGCACAAGTCCAGGACATGAGGAGGAGTGGGATGAGGTGATGGCATACGGATGCGTTTTTTGATAATGGAAAGCATCATCATTGTCTGGAGGCATACATTACAGAGCGCATGCCTGCAACATTCCACATTCCACGAATAGAAGCCTCTTAGGAGTGTTTTACACCACTATGGCTCCCTAGCTCCATCTGGTAGAAACCATGCTTTTAATGTGGATTAAATATTCATCCCATTGTTCCACCAGAGCGTGTAACAACGTGGAATTTGCAAGCGGGGCCGTGCGACACCTAACGCAATGTGAGGCTGTGGTGTTTCCTTTTATTTATTGATGTCGTTCGGGAATGCTTACACACTGAGACAGGCCAGCCTGAGGTACCCTCATCTGTGTCAAAAGCCTTTGGTAAACACGCTACTGATGGAGGGTGATCGCCCAGTGACTGGGATAGAGATGAATAGGGAGAAATACATACAAATCGGTGATGTGTTTGTGAATGCATATAGGGAACCGATGGATCTTTAAGGTCTAAATTAGCCCTGTGACCTTGTCAGTCGAGCTTGCAGGTATTGAGCATCAGTTAAGCACCACAAACGACCCTCCTCAGTCCTGCACCTGTTTCTGTTCTACGACCTGCGTACATACACGCATCCGTTCCGTGTGATGTTAGCGTACAATGGAAATATTGACTTTGTATGACTCACTCTGTATGACAGAGGTCCTGTAGGCTGTAGCCTATTTTTACCAGCAAGATTTCAGGAGGGTGAATCAGGGTATAATCCATCAAATCTGTACCGAGCAGTTACAGAGAATATCTGACATACAGTATATGACACTAGCGATTAAGAGCATTAGGCCTGTAACCGATAGGTCGCTTGTTCGAATCCCCGAGCCGACTAGTTGAAAAATCTGTCGATATGCCCTGAAGCAAGGCACTTAAACCTATTGCTCTGGATAAGAGCGTCTGCTAAATGACTAAGATGTAAAACATTTATTCGATTTAAATACCACGCTCAAGGTGATCATTTTGTGTTCTTTCAGGAGGAGAGACAAGGGCTGTTCTTCAGTGTGTCATGTTATAACCGAAGCTGTTGTCCGATCAAAGGTATACAAACCCAGGTGTGCCTGTTTTTGTGCAGGTGTGCCTGTTTTTGTGCGAATTTGAAAGGACTAAACAAAGCGAACAAGGGGATGATAATAGAACAGCCAGATTACCAGCTGTCCTCTGTCATTGTTATTGTTAAGGAAATAAGAAGAGAGGCTTGGCAACAAAATCTGCAATCAGCGGCATCACAATATTTGCGACAGGAGACATTTTATGACTGCGTTAGTGCCAAGACTGTTAACTATGGGAAATGTACTGTAGGCCTATTTTTCCCACTCAGAAGTGTTGCGAGATGAATGCCAACCATATTTAAAATTAGATTATTATACACTCTTAATAAGATGACAATCTGACCTTGTAATGCAAATGTTTGCAGGCATTTTAGAGCTAAAGAACCATCTAGAAGCATCTTGTCTCGAGGAGCCTGCAACCAGAACTCTGCATGTTTTTATAGTATGTTGTGCGCAAGGGGACATTCTATTCATAGTAGGCCTTCATACAGTACTCTGCCCCAGAAAGCTTCTCTCCACCACATGTCCCTAGACACTGGAGCTTCTCTGACCACAGTAAACAGACACTGTGAGAGAGCAAAGGGTTAACGATGCAGTAAACAAGCAGTGCTGGTACATCTGAGCAGGTCACAGGGGACGGAGAGCTATCTGCCCAGCTAGAGGCTAGCATAGCCACACACAATCGCCTAACACTGCTTTATGAGTCTCCCAGAGGGACCAGTGAAGAAACAAGTCTAAGGAGGGGAGAGGTGCAGAGAAACAGAGATGATATGTATCGATGAGAGGCGCTATTTATAATTCACAAGGTCAAATGGTTCCGGCAAATGAAATGGATTCAAGCTAACACATCTACAGTACAGTTATTGACTACTGTTGCACAGTGAGTGACTCTTGTCATGCATCTTGCCATGGAGGCAGCTCTGCAACCTTAACCCTAACCACACTGCTAACCCTAATTCCTAACCCTAACCTTAAATTAAGATCAAAAAGCACATTTTTGGCCGGTCTAGCGGAAATTGCTCATGGCAAGAACGTCAATGAACGTCAACTGGCAGTGGAACACTCGTAAGCCGCCTTCCATTGTGCATTCAAAACAATATGTCTGCTATTGAGCAATGGTTGCATCAAAGAGGGGGAAGATGTTTGCTCAGTCCTAATACCTACAATACCATTGCCTAACATCTTTCCGGCCTCTACTGCTTCGGTCCTTCAGCTGTTGATCAAAGTTGAGTGGATTGGTGAGAGCATAGCACAGAAGTGTAATGATGTAGTTTGTTTCCATGAACCTTCTTTCATCCATACAGGAAAGAAGGAAGGAAGTGAAGGAGTGAAATGTGTGTTTGTATTTATATGGCACAAACACTGTTTTCATTTGAATTTGCTCCAGGGAAAAAACAATATAAACCCCTATGCAATAGTGACTTTCTGCAAAGAACTGGCTGAGACCTATTGTGGTCTGCTAGTAGACTCAGTCGAATTACCTCTCAACGGCGCTTTTTGGTTAGAATTTTAATTACAGAGCAAGTTCAGAAGTATGGAACGAAGCACCATTGAGTGTGCTGCTAAGGAGCTTGAGAAATTAATTAACCATGTGTGAAATGATATGCAAACGTGTTTTATCAAATGCGACACAGTCATTATCAGAGTAACTACTGTATGAAAAAGGCAGAGAGTGAAGAATGGCTGCTTTCTGAAGTAGCTGCTATGTTTCAGATAAGCCTGAGCCCAAAACATAGAAAATGCACTATTAATTGAGTTCATTGATTTTCACCCTTCCTCAAACAAGTTGATTAGAGTATCTTCAAGGCATTCCATTGAAATTGCCCATTTTGGAAGTTCGTCATGCACACACGCACACACGCACACACGCAGCTACAGGCACGCACGCACGCACGCATGCACGTGCATATACATGCGCACAGCTGACATTGCATCCTATAATATATTATTGGGATGTGAGGATTCAAACATTCCAAGAACATTTCAAATGATTTATAATGGGCTTCTCAATATGCAAACTCAGTTCGGTCCCTAAGCTTCATCCAAGCACCCGCCACTCGCCATTATAACATAACATAAATAAATCACCTTCTCTTTCAGTTGTTGAGAACAACTGCCTTTGCTCTTTAATTGCACTCAGTGTTGCTATTTTGGCTGCATGCGATCCACTGTGGTTCCCTGGCCTTGGTTCATATACAGCAGCTTTTAAGACACCAGAAGAAGCAGATGATGTTACAGGTCATTAATTAACACATTTGCCCATTATTAGTTTTATAATGACTCTGGTTAGAGCTTATCAGTGGTTTGATTACTTCCCGTTGGCCACAGGGATGTTGACTGGTATATGGAGACCCAGTTCATATCACAGTTATCTGCAGGGATGTTGACCTTACCGGCCACCCTAGACCCACTCCAGTTTGCATACCGCCCCAACAGGTCCACAGATGACGCAATTTCCATTGCACTGCAAACTGCCCTATCCCATCTGGAGAAAAATAATACCTATATAAGAATGCTGTTCATTGACTACACCTCAGAATTCAACACCATAGTACCCTCCAAGCTCATCATCAAGCTGGAGGCCCTGGGTCTCAACCCCTCCCTGTGCAACTGGGTCCTGGACTTTCTGACGAGCCGCCCCCAGGTGGTGAAGGTAGGAAACAACATCTCCACTTCACTGACGCTCAACACTGGGGACCACACAAGGGTGTGTGCTCAGCCCTCTCCTGTACTCCCTGTTCACACATGACTGCGTGGCCATGCATGCCTCCAACTCAATCATCAAGTTTGCAGACGACACAACAATAGTGGGCTTGATCACCAACAACGATGAGATAGCCTACAGGGAGGAGGTGGGGGCTCTGGGAGTGTGGTGTCAGGAAAATAACCTCTCACTCAATGTCAACAAAACAAAGAAGATGATCGTGCACTTCAGGAAACAGCAGAGGGAGCACCCTCCTATCCACATCGAAGGGTCATCAGTGGAGAAGGTGGAAAGTTTAAAGTACCTTGGTGAACACATTACAGACAAACTGAAATGGTCCACCCACACAGACAGTGTGGTGAAGAAGGCGAAACAGCACCTCTTCAACCTCAGGAGGCTGAAGAAATTTGGCTTGTCACCCAAAACCCTGACAAACTTTTACAGATGCACAATCGAGAGCATCCTGTCAGGCTGTATCACAGCCTGGTATGGCAACTGCACCGCCCTCAACCGCAAGGCTCTCTAGAGGGTGGTGCTGTCTGCACAATGCATCACCTCAGGCAAACTACCTGCCCTCCATGACACCTACAGCACCTGATGTCACAGGAAGGCCAAAAATATCAACAAGGACAACAACCAACCAAGCCACTGCCTGTTCACACAGTTACTATCCAGAAGGCGAGGTCAGTACAGGTGCATCAAAGCTGGGACCGAGGGATTGAGACACAGCTTCTATCTCAAGGCCATCCGGCTACTAAACAGCTATCACTAACTCAGAGAGGCTGCTGCCCACATTGAGAACCGATCACTGGACACTTTAATAAATGGATCACTAGTCACTTTAAATAATGCCACTTCAATAATGTTTACATATATTACATTACTCATATCACATGTATATACTGTATTTTATACCATCTACTGCACCTTACCTATGCCCCTCAGCCATCGCTCATCCATATACTTATATGTACATATTCTCATTCACCCCTTTAGATTTGTGTGTATCAGATAGTTGTTGGGGAATTTGTTAGATTACTTGTTAGATTTGTGTGTATTAGGTAGTTGTTGGGAATTGTTCAATTACTTGTTAGACATTACTGCACTGTTGGAACTAGAAGCACAAGCATTTAGCTACAATCGCATTAACATATGCTAACCATGTGTATGTGACCAATAACATTTGATTTGATTTGCTTTGATCTACAGGGATGTTGACTGGTATATGGAGACCCAGTTCATATCACCATCATCTGCAGCGATGTTGACTGGTATATGGAGACCCAGTTCATACCACCATCATCTGCAGCGATGTTGACTGGTATATGGAGAGCAGATCCCTAGCTTGCACAGCCACAAAGTCATAAAACCACAGCTGATACTCGTACGTAGAGTCATGCTTAGTAGCAGACTTGGGTTCAAAAAGTATTTGAAAGCTATCTAAAATGATATGAGCTGTGCATAAAATAGCTTGGCTGGTGCAATGGGAGCCAATGGACTGGTCCCAAAAGTGCAAACCCCGCTCGTATTGCACTCGAAGCAGGGTCAATAAAATGATCAAGGAATGTTGATTAAATCACATTGATGAGCTCACGGGGTTACTGCTTCACGGTAAAATATACCCTCAGCATGGGCAGAAAAGACCCCGCTCACGTGCTCCGCTCAACAGTCGACTATCGATTGCACTTCTCGACACAATGCCCCAAACCACGATTAATTACGAATTGCAGTGTGAATCTTTAATAATAAGGAGGAGGCATCTCCTCTATTCTCTTGTATCAGGAAGAAAGACAAAGCCTGTGAAGCCTACAGGTCTTGTAGGTACCTGAGGGGAGTTTTTCTAGGTACCTGAGGTGAGTTGTCTTAATTGAACAGTAGAGGAGCTCAGCGGTGCGCCTAGCTATCCCAGCATAGCACCTCCCCCCAGGGCCCCTCACTATCCCTCTCCCAGCAGGAGTGTCTGGACCCAGCATCACCAAGAGAGCCTGCACCGGAGGGGGGTGGATGGTGGATTGATTGAAAAGACTCAGGGAGGTGAGGGGCTGATGATTTATGGAGAGGAATGCTAGCAGTAGGCTAGTGGTCATGCTGTGGTTCACCTCAGCCCAGTCACGAGTTAGGAGTTTATTCTGGTGGACTTAGGCTACATGTATAAATATGTTGGTGTTGGTTCTGCATTATTGTAACCCAGGAAATAGTAGGCTGCCTGAGAGGTGAGTAGCATTGAAATAGTAATTCAGACAAGTATTTGAATCTGAATTTATTTTTCGAAAAGATGCTAATAAAACGTGATACTACTGTAACATAGTGTTTTCCACACATATGGTCCCCCATCGTTAGTCCATGCATATTTATTATGATCCCCATTAGTTACTACCAAGGCAGTAGCTACTCTTCTTGGGATCCGAACAGGAATAAAGAAATACATCATGGTTAAACAACACATCATACAAATGAACATTTCTGCAATTTACATTTACAATATAACATTTATAAAACAATATTTGTGTGTGTGTATAGAGGGTGTGTATGTGTGTATGTGCGTCTGTGTCACGTCACAGTCCGTGTTGTTCCGTGAGGTGTTGTTTTATGTTTTTTTAACCCTTGCGTTGTCTAAAGGGTCAAACATGACCAGCCGCTATGTTTAACATCAGAGAAAACCCCCTAAATTATATTTTTTCAACTTGAAATGTTATGACTTTTCCTAGAGTGACCCCAACATTAGCAAAACTGAAACATCGCCTTTGGTCATATATCCATGAAAGCTGTACATCACCAGGGTCCAAAGAATGTCTTTGGGTCATTTTTTACCTGCAGTTATAAAATAATTTACACACACACACACACACACACACACACACACACACACACACACACACACACACACACACACACACACACACACACACACACACACACACACACACACACACACACACACAATGAGAAATGTAGATTATGTGGGCTACTGACTGGACTCAGCCAGCAGCTCCTGAAGAGGAAGATCACCATGGTTGGCACAGTTAGAAAGAACAAGCCAGAGCTCCCCCCTGCACTCCTCGCAACAAGGGGGAGAGAGGCTTTCTCATCAAAGTTTACCTTCACCCTCACCACCACTCTAGTTTCTTACCTCCCAAAGAGGAACAAGAATGTGGTTCTCCTGAGCACACTGCAGAAAACGGCTGAGATCAGTGATCGTGTGGACAAGAACCCAGCCATCATCCTGGACTACAACCACAACAAGGGAGGCGTCGACAACCTGAATAAGGTGACTGGAACTTACAGCTGCAGGAGGATGACTGCCTGCTGGCCCCTGGTCATCTTCCAAAATATCATTGATATGTCCTCATACAATGCCTTTGTGATATGGAACAAGATCCACCCTACCTTGATGCCTGATAGGCGGAACAAGAGGAGGGTGTTCCTGGGGCAGCTGGAAAAGGCACTTGTAACCCCACACATTCAGAAAAGGGAGCTCCTCCTCGGCACAGCAGCCTCTGCAGCGCTTGTGAAAGCTGTTCAGGGTGCTGAAACTTGTCCTGATTCACCTGAGGCTGCAGATGGGGCAGGCAAGAGGAGGAGATGCCAATTCTGGCCCCCAAAGGACTGTAAAACAAATACTATGTGCTGCACATGTGAGAAATACATCTGCAAAGTCCAGGCACACACACATGCATACTGTCCTACATGTGTTAATTAGAGTTGATTGATTTATTTTCTTCACATTTTTGTTTTGAATATACTATCTTATTTTATTCTTATTTATTGTTGTTGTTTATACACCTTGTGGGTCGGGGCAAATGTTCTAAAAATGGGAGAAGACTAGTATTTTGTAGTTGAATTCCTCATTGTACAGTATATAAGAATATATCACTACGTTGCCAAAAAAGTTCAAGACTGTTATTGTTTCCCTTCAATAAAATGCATTCAAAACGACTTTCTGCACATTTCTACTACTTTCTTAGGCGATACAAGTGCTATCTCTTGTTAAAAAATGTATGTGCAGTACATTTGTTAATAATAATAATAAACCTCTACTTTAGTAAAGAAAACAATTACGACAGGTGTGTTGTATTAAAAATTAGTAGTGTCCACTGATTAAATGCAGTCTTTCTGCATTGTGAAGAGGGAACACCCAGATATTCACAAAGGTTGTGATGAATGACAGGTTTTTTTTTAATGAAAAATATTTTTGGGGGGTAAAATTCAAATAAGCTGCTTTATTTTAGGGGTTTAGTGAAGACGGTCATTTTTGACTCTTAGGACAAGGGAAGTATACAGAATGTTAAGACTACACAAGGGTTAAACCTGATTTTGCTGCTCTCTTGAGTTACCTGAGGTGGACGAGTTCCATGTAGTCATGGCTCTATATAGTCCTGTGTGTTTCCTAGCCTCTGTTTGGGACTTAGTGACAAATTGTGATGCAGTCAATCTTTCCTCTACTTTGAGCCAGGAGAGATTTACATGCATGTTATTGATACTAGCCCTCCATGTACAGTTAAGGTCCAGCAGTGCCTCTCTGTTCTGGGCCAACTGAAATTTGCCCATGCCCTTCTTTGCAGCACTTGACCATATATCTGGGCAGTAGTCCAGGTGTGATGAAACTATGGCCTGTAGGACTTTTGGTTGATTGTGATGTCAAGAAGACCGAGGAGCGCTTTATCTCGACCTCTCCCCATCTTAGTAAACGTTGCATCAATACGTTTTGACCATGTAAGTTTACAATGTAGGGTTACAGCAAGCAGTTTAGTCTCCTAAACTTGCTCTTGGAATCCAAGATGGCGTAGCAGTCGGACGTGTGTTTGTCTTGTCTTGTCCCGTGTAAATAGTCCTCGTATTTTTCGTATACATTTCGTATATATTTTAATTTCACTTTCCATCTAGGAACTGAATATACATTCCTACATTCCGCCTCACCCAATGTGGTACGGACCTGCTATTTTTTATACTTTAGAACCGTAACCCCAATCAGAAGCTAGCCAGATAACTAGCTACTAGCTAGTAGTCAGTTAGCCACTGCTGCGGTCTTCACCCTTAACTCGGACACAGCCAGCTTCAGCTCGGGCCAATACCTGCCAGTCTGCAAGCGCGATATCAACCCAGAGCATATAGGACTGCTTTTTCTCTACCACATCACCGGATTCCTGACGCAAGCTCTGGACAATTACACCGTATCATAGCAGCTAGCTAGCTGCAACCGAGTGGCTACTACTGGCTAACACCTCTGTCCCGAAGCAAGCACCAGTTAGCCTTGAGCTATCCTCGAGCTAGGCCCATCTGCCGGCTAGCCGAAGAGGTCTACCAGCGAATTCTTGGGCTACAATACCTCTTTTGCCAATTGGACTGGACCTTTTTTTGCCGACACAGAGCCCTGCCAATCCATCACAACTGGTCTAAATCAGCTACAAGCTAATTTAGCAATTTTTTGCCGCTGCTAGCAGCTTTTACCTTCTGCACAGACACCAGCCCTGTTATTAGCCTGGATATTACTCACCAATTTACCAGCATCGGACTGTCTCTCGACAACAACGCCGGATTCCTGCCGTAATCCCTGAGCCACTACTTCTGATCCTCACAGCTAGCTTGCAGCTAGCGCAGCTAGCGCCACTGCCACGAAGCTAGCACCAGTTAGCAAACACAATTCTACAATTCACAACCTCTCTTTCGCCATCGCCATCCGGCTTGGATTCTCTGTCGACACGACCACGTCTGAGCAGACCCCCTCCGCCGCGTGCTAGCTTAGTGGAGGCCTCCCTGCTCCATCTACGGCTGCCCCCTGGACACTATGATCACTTGGCTACATAGCTGACGCCTGCTTGACTGTCCATTAATTCACGGTACTCCATTCTGTTTATTTGTGTTTTATCTGTCGGCTCTGTGCTTTAACTCAGGATCTGTGTGTAGTTAATCCGACCCTCTCTGCCTAGTCGTCGCCATTTTTACCTGTTGTTGCTGTGTTAGACTAGCACCCTGTTATTGCTGCTGTTATCTTACCTGTTGTTTTAGCTAGCTCTCCCAATCAAGACCTGCAATCACTTTATGCCTTATTGTATGTCTCTCTCAAATATCAATATGCCTTGCATATTGTTGTTCAGGCTAGTTATCATTATCATTGTTTTGGTTTGCAATGGACCCCGTAGTTCCACTCTCCGTACCTCTGATACCTCCTTTGTCCCACCCCCCACACATGCGGTGACCTCACCCATTGAGACCAGCATGTCCAGAGATACAACCTCTCTTATCATCACCCAGTGCCTGGGCTTGCCTCCGCTGTACCCGTGCCCCACCATACCCCTGTCTGCACATTATGCCCAGAATCTATTCTACCACGCCCATAAATCTGCTCCTTTTATTCTTTGTCCCCAACGCTCTAGGCGACCAGTTTTGATAGCCTTTAGCCGCACCCTCATCCTACTACTCCTCTGTTCCTCGGGTGATGTGGAGGTAAACCCAGGCCCTGCATGTCCCCAGTCACCCTCATTTGTTGACTTCTGTGATCGAAAAAGCCTTGGCCTCATGCATGTCAACATCAGAAGCCTCCTCCCTAAGTTTGCCTTACTCACCGCTTTAGCACACTCTGCCAACCCTGATGTCCTTGCCGTGTCCGAATCCTGGCTTAGGAAGGCCACCAATAATTCTGGGATTTCCATACCCAACTATAACACTTTCCGTCAAGATAGAACTGCCAAAGGGGGAGGAGTTGCAATCTACTGCAGAGATAGCCTGCAAAGTTCTGTCATACTTTCCAGGTCTATGCCCAAACAGTTCGAACTTCTAATTTTAAAAATTAATCTCTCCAGAAATAAGTCTCTCACTGTTGCCGCCTGCTACCGACCCCCCTCAGCTCCCAGCTGTGCCCTGGACACCATCTGTGAATTGATCGCTCCCCATCTAGCTTCAGAGTTTGTTCTGTTAGGTGACCTAAACTGGGATATGCTTAACACCCCGGCAGTCCTACAATCCAAGCTTGATGCCCTCAGTCTCACACAAATCATCAAGGAACCCACCAGGTACAACCCTAAATCCGTAAACATGGGCACCCTAATAGACATTATCCTGACCAACCTGCCCTCCAAATACACCTCTGCTGTCTTCAATCAAGATCTCAGCGATCACTGCCTCATTGCCTGTATCCGCCACGGGTCCGCGGTCAAATGACCACCCCTCATCACTGTCAAACGCTCCCTAAAACACTTCTGCGAGCAGGCCTTTCTAATCGACCTGGCCCGGGTACCCTGGAAGGATATTGACCTCATCCCGTCAGTTGAGGATGCCTGGTCATTCTTTAAAAGTTACTTCCTCACCATATTAGACAAGCATGCTCCGTTCAAAAAATGCAGAACCAAGAACAGATATAGCCCTTGGTTCACTCCAGACTTGACTGCCCTCGACCAGCACAAAAACATCCTGTGGCGAACTGCAATAGCATCGAAGAGCCCCCGCGATATGCAACTGTTCAGGGAAGTCAGGAACCAATACACGCAGTCAGTCAGGAAAGCAAAGGCCAGCTTTTTCAAGCAGAAATTTGCATCCTGTAGCTCTAACTCCAAAAAGTTCTGGGATACTGTAAAGTCCATGGAAAACAAGAGCACCTCCTCCCAGCTGCCCACTGCACTGAGGCTAGGTAACACGGTCACCACTGATAAGTCCGTGATAATCGAAAACTTCAACAAACATTTCTCAATGGCTGGCCATGCCTTCCTCCTGGCGACTCCAACCTTGGCCAACAGCCCCGCCCCCCCCGCTGCTACTCGCCCAAGCCTCCCCAGCTTCTCCTTTACCCATATCCAGATAGCAGATGTTCTGAAAGAGCTGGAAAACCTGGACCCATACAAATCAGCTGGGCTTGACAATCTGGACCCCCTATTTCTGAAACTGTCCGCCGCCATTGTCGCACCCCCTATTACCAGCCTGTTCAACCTCTCCTTCGTATCATCTGAGATCCCCAAGGATTGGAAAGCTGCCGCGGTCATCCCCCTCTTCAAAGGGGGAGACACCCTGGACCCAAACTGTTACAGACCTATATCCATCCTGCCCTGCCTATCTAAGGTCTTCGAAAGCCAAGTCAACAAACAGATCACTGACCATCTCGAATCCCACCGTACCTTCTCCGCTGTGCAATCCGGTTTCCGAGCCGGTCACGGGTGCACCTCAGCCACGCTCAAGGTACTAAACGATATCATAACCGCCATCGATAAAAGACATTACTGTGCAGCCGTCTTCATCGACCTGGCCAAGGCTTTCGACTCTGTCAATCACCTTATTCTTATCGGCAGACTCAGTAGCCTCGGTTTTTCTAATGACTGCCTTGCCTGGTTCACCAACTACTTTGCAGACAGAGTTCACTGTGTCAAATCGGAGGGCATGTTGTCCGGTCCTCTGGCAGTCTCTATGGGGGTACCACAGGGTTCAATTCTCGGGCCGACTCTTTTCTCTGTATACATCAATGATGTTGCTCTTGCTGCGGGCGATTCCCTGATCCACCTCTACGCAGACGACACCATTCTATATACTTCCGGCCCTTCCTTGGACACTGTGCTATCTAACCTCCAAACGAGCTTCAATGCCATACAACACTCCTTCCGTGGCCTCCAACTGCTCTTAAACGCTAGTAAAACCAAATGCATGCTTTTCAACCGTTCGCTGCCTCCACCCGCACGCCCGACTAGCATCACCACCCTGGACGGTTCCGACCTAGAATATGTGGACATCTATAAGTACCTAGGTGTCTGGCTAGACTGCAAACTCTCCTTCCAGACTCATATCAAACATCTCCAATCCAAAATCAAATCAAGAATCGGCTTTCTATTCCGCAACAAAGCCTCCTTCACTCACGCCGCCAAACTTACCCTAGTAAAACTGACTATCCTACCGATCCTCGACTTCGGCGATGTCATCTACAAAATAGCTTCCAATACTCTACTCAGCAAACTGGATGCAGTTTATCACAGTGCCATTCGTTTTGTTACTAAAGCACCTTATACGACCCACCACTGCGACCTGTATGCCCTAGTCGGCTGGCCCTCGCTACATGTTCGTCGTCAGACCCACTGGCTCCAGGTCATCTACAAGGCTATGCTAGGTAAAGTGCCGCCTTATCTCAGTTCACTGGTCACGATGGCTACACCCACCCGCAGCACGCGCTCCAGCAGGTGTATCTCACTGATCATCCCTAAAGCCAAAACCTCATTTGGACGCCTTTCCTTCCAGTTCTCTGCTGCCTGCGACTGGAACGAATTGCAAAAATCTCTGAAGTTGGAGACTTTTATCTCCCTCAACAACTTTAAAAATCTGCTATCCGAGCAGCTAACCGATCGCTGCAGCTGTACATAGTCCATCTGTAAACTACCCACCCAATTTACCTACCTCACCCCCATACTGCTTTTATTTATTTACTTTTCTGCTCTTTTGCACACCAGTATCTCTTCTTGCACATGATCATCTGATGATTTATCACTCCAGTGTTAATCTGCTAAATTGTAATTATTCGATTTATTGCCTACCTCATGCCTTTTGCACACATTGTATATAGATTCTCTTTTTTTTTCTACCATGTTATTGACTTGTTTATTGTTTACTCCATGTGTAACTCTGTGTTGTCTGTTCACACTGCTATGCTTTATCTTGGCCAGGTCGCAGTTGCAAATGAGAACTTGTTCTCAACTAGCCTACCTGGTTAAATAAAGGTGAAATAAAAAAAATAAAACAAATATTGCCATATGACTTATTACAAGATTTAGATGAGGTTTAGAGTTTAGCTAATTATTTGTTTTTAGTTTTTTATATTATTATTTAGGACTGTCACTAGCCACCCATTTTAAAACTGACTGCAACTCTTTGTTAAAGGCCCAGTGCAGTCAAAAACATGATTTCCTTGTGTTTTAGATATATTTCCACACTATAAGTTTGGAATAATACTGTGAAAATTGTGAAAATTATGATAATGTCCTTTTAATGTAAGATCTGTTTTTTGTTTTCCCCTCCCACGCAGAAATGTATTTTTGCTAAGAAGCTATTTTTGTTTCTTTTACAACCATTTAAATTGAAAACAATCACACTAAGGTACTTAATTTTTACCCAGAAATGATTTGGTATTGAGATAAAAATGGTTGCACTGGACCTTTAAGGGTTGCAGTGATTTAATTTGCTGTGGTAGCTGACGTGTATAACGTTGAGTCATCAGCGTACAGCTGAAGGAAGGATATTTCTTACTTTCATTGCACGTCACACATGACATGAATAGCTCAAATTTGCAACGCACATGATCAGTACTATCGTCAATCAATCAATCAATCAAATGTATTTATAAAGGCTGTTTTACATGTCACAAAGAGCTGTACAGAAACCCAAATTTAAACCCCAAACAGCAAGCAATGCAGATGTAGATGTATCATAACTTATTGACTGAAGCATCACTCCATTACAAAATTAATCTTTGTACTTAGCCTTATCAAAAGTTCTGATTGTCTGCAAATGACCTCTCTTCCCACCATGGAATTGATCTCAATACAAGTAAATGTAATTGAGATGCACTTCAGTCATAGTTGATCCTTCCATCAAAGTGCATTTTTTATTTAATCTCATTTTTTACAACTCTGACCTTTGAAGGAAACGGTGATATGCAAATCAACTATCTTCATATATTGTTAGTGGGTGAATTAGCATTTGCTTTGCGGTATTATCTCACTTTGGGTTTACATAAATGTGCATTGTAGATAGAGCGCTCATGAATTATGTACAAGGCCTCTCCTTCGGCTGTGGCCCAGAACTCAAGATCAGCATATTTGAGATCTTCACCATTTCACAGCCGATTTAGCATTTATATGCATCCATCCTTCCTGGGTTAGCGATATAAACACTTTTTGAGAACACATCCCTTGATTCCCTGCTCTCTTCTCCATACGTCTAAAGTGCTGGAAAAAACAGCCGAATTACATCTGTGTGTATTTGTCATAACAAAAACAATGTCAGGGTAATGATTTGGGTAGAATACTGAATCATACGGTTCTTATTCATAAGGTAACTGTCAATAGCCTAAGCAATGTTGAATGCTACTTGTTATCTGGGGATTGTTGAGACGGTACGCTGGTGTGATTTGATTTTACCTTGTATAAGCCAATGGATCTTCTTTCTGTTCAATTTTTTATCACTACGGACTAGAACCTTCCAACAATGCCGTAAGACTTGCATAACATAAGTTATCAAGCATCATTTGATTGTCCATAATATGTAATGACGCTGGCAGCAGTAAGAATCATGACAGTTGTTGTGACGAGATGACATAACAGCTTGGCTTTGTAATATAGGTGTAAAAAGTTAGCATAAAAATGCCAGCAGATGTCAATAGTTATGTAAGATTCATATAAAAAGTTATTACGACATGTGACACTATTATGGATATTACCATGGACATTATTTAAAGCCTATATCAAATACTACACTCAGAGTTCTTAATGTATTAAAGATCAAAGGCAGTCCCCGTTTCATGTCATTATGTAATAATTTGCTGAGAAAAGTAGCAGAACAGAGTAAAAACTGCTCTCTCGCAAAATGGACACTCTAAATACCCTGGTCAGCAATGACATTTCGAAAGGACTAACGCCTCAAGTTACAACTGTGATTAAAAAACAAAGAGAATCATATTTCCTCTTAAAATGTATTTTCCACGGCTATATGAACACGTTTGTCATGTGTGTTGATTTAGTTCATTGAATTCTAGTACCTATGGCAAAATGGGGAAACTAGCAACTAGAGGAGACAAGGGTTGATGGATGGCTGTGCTTCACATTTATTTTGTGAGTTATAAATGTGCTCCACACTTTTATGCATTCATATACTATAGACATGAGTATTTCCAATTTCTTAAGATGTATATATTGAAATTTGAAGCAGCAAATGTCAAACCTGAAATGGAGGAATAGAGTAATAGTAATGATGTGTCCCTTGGAGCATTCCTTGTTGTTTTACTGTTAGAAAAAGTCAGCCAATGAATGCCCCTGGTACACATCCGCCCCCTCATATGATATTATAGGGTGGTGGCTAATCCTCAAAAAGGGATTTCGTTTTTGAGATACCCCTACCCGAGGTAGAACAAATCAAATCCATGTTTTTTCACATCTCTAATGTCTCACACCCCCTAAACTTAAAAAGTGCAGAATAATGCCTGGCTGCAGGGAGGATAAGCTTATGTAACCCAATATTGAAAGCTCAGTTATTGCTAAAATGTGGAATACAAGTAGTCAGTTGTCTGCCCTACATACACAAGCAAACAACATTAGGTTATCCCTAATGCATCTTGGAGATAAAGACACAGAGATACAATATGCGGAAATATCAACTATGAATATTTCTGATGAATGTAAGCTTTACTTTTCGGTAGCTGATTAAAAGACAACTTTCCAAGTCAAATCTGCTGTTATTCAGTGCTGTATGGTCCTGTCTGACAAAAATGCATACAATTACACGTACAGTTAATGTTGTGTCTATTACAATTCAATAGACTGTAAGGAAAACAAGTGGGCTCAGACAGCGAAAAGTGTCATTTTATATGTTTAGCCTCATGCAATTATGTTAGGAGAACCTCCCTAGATTTGACACCAAATCCAATATGGCTGCCACAATCACCTGTAAATGAGAGACATCTTTCAGATTTGTGTACTGTACTCATGACCTGTACACATCCTATATGAGTCCAATATGCCTGCCATAATTACACTCAAACACCATTGTCTGGATATAGAAAAGGCAGCAGACTGCTTGGCATGGCAACTCAGAGGAAACTCAGAGGCTCCAACGAAAGGAAACGGAACCCTGGACTCTGACACCCTCTTCCTAACTTTTACAACTTGCCCCCAGTGTGCTATATCTTGTGCCTCCAGGATTGGGCTCTTAAATTACCTACTTATCATTTAGAAGTAAGCTTTGATTCATTGCTTGTCCAATACTGATGCCTGAGTCCAACATGACCTTCCACTGGCTCACTGCATTCGTGATGCGCATTGGGATGTTCCTGTGCATTCTTATTCTGTTCGGGTTGAAAAATATATATAATGTCCACCATCCTGGCTCTCTGCCCCGGAGTTGCCATATACACTGCTCAAAAAAATAAAGGGAACACTTAAACAACACAATGTAACTCCAAGTCAATCACACTTCTGTGAAATCAAACTGTCCACTTAGGAAGCAACACTGATTGACAATAAATTTCACATGCTGTTGTGCAAATGGAATAGACAAAAGGTGGAAATTATAGGCAATTAGCTAAGACACCCCCAATAAAGGAGTGGTTCTGCATATGGTCTCACAAGGGGTCTGAGGATCTCATCTCGGTACCTAATAGCAGTCAAGCTACCTCTGGCGAGCACATGGAGGGCTGTGCGGCCCCACAAAGAAATGCAACCCCACACCATGACTGACCCACCGCCAAACCGGTCATGCTGGAGGATGTTGCAGGCAGCAGAACGTTCTCCACGGCTTCTCCAGACTCTGTCACGTCTGTCACATGTGCTCATGTGCTCAGTGTGAACCTGCTTTCATCTGTGAAGAGCACAGGGCGCCAGTGGCGAATTTGCCAATCTTGGTGTTCTCTGGCAAATGCCAAACGTCCTGCACGGTGTTGGGCTGTAAGCACAACCCCCACCTGTGGACGTCGGGCCCTCATACCACCCTCATGGAGTCTGTTTCTGACCGTTTGAGCAGACACATGCACATTTGTGGCCTGCTGGAGGTCATTTTGCAGGGCTCTGGCAGTGCTCCTCCTTGCACAAAGGCGGAGGTAGCGGTCCTGCTGCTGGGTTGTTGCCCTCCTACGGCATCCTCCACGTCTCCTGATGTACTGGCCTGTCTCCTGGTAGCGCCTCCATGCTCTGGACACTACGCTGACAGACACAGCAAACCTTCTTGCCACAGCTCGCATTGATGTGCCATCCTGGATGAGCTGCACTACCTGAGCCACTTGTGTGGGTTGTAGACTCCGTCTCATGCTACCACTAGAGTGAAAGCACCGCCAGCATTCAAAAGTGACCAAAACATCAGCCAGGAAGCATAGGAACTGAGAAGTGGTCTGTGGTCACCACCTGCAGAACCACTCCTTTATTGGGGGTGTCTTGCTAGTTGCCTATAATTTCCACCTTTTGTCTATTCTATTTGCACAACAGCATGTGACATTTATTGTCAATCAGTGTTGCTTCCTAAGTGGACAGTTTGATTTCACAGAAGTGTGATTGACTTGGAGTTACATTGTGTTGTTTAAGTGTTCCCTTTATTTTTTTGAGCAGTGTATATTGTCCTGCTAGAAACGTTGTTTGCAGAATTCACAGCCTGCTACGCTTGTGAAAAACAGGGTTAATAATATATCTGTGAGAATATCTAAGGGGCCTTTATATAATTCTAAATGAATTAATAATAACAGTAATCACTTTGTTTAAAAAATAACAATATTTTGGACATTATTTAGTTTTCAAATAACCTAAAGTGAGCGAAAAAAAGGGCATTCTTGAAAATGGGGTGAGAAATTATTACTAATTTGTAAATAAAGCCAGTTTGTTGTTTACAATTATTTATTGGTATTTTTAGGGGGAGAGAAATCAAAAGCCTACCATCACCTCAGGGGTCTCCGGGTCACGGCCGGAACGGGTATTGAACCAGCATCTGTAGCAACGCAGTTTGCGCCTTAGACATCTGAACCACTCAGGTGCTGTACAATGTGACCGGTAGGGAGTAGGCTACACTACTACAGTAAGAGCAAAATAATCCTAACATTTCCACACCCTAATTGTAGTCTAAGTTTCTCTTAGAATAATAACCTTAGTGTAACAACAGTTTTAGTATGTAATCCTGACTAGTAGTAACCAAGAAAGTAAGTGTCAGTTAGAGACACAGTAGCGCCTTGGGACCCAAAAGCATAATCAGTGCTCTAACTCCCCCTTGCGCTGGTCTGGAGCAATGAAGTAGTGACGCAGGGTACCGTACTAAACCACAAATTACCCCTAAGTCCCGCAGCATGATCGCAAACCTTTAAGTTGAGCAACCACTGTATGCTGAGTCTTTCACATGCCTTTTTGCAAACTCGGGGGTGCTGTCATGTGCCTTTTTCTCAGGAGTGGCTACAGTCTGGCCACTCTCCCATAAATCCCAGATGTGTAAAGTGCTGCAGATACTGTTGTCCTTCTGGCAGGTTCTCCCATCTCAGCCAAGGAACTCTGTAGTTCTGTGATAGTGGTCATTTGGTTGTCGGTCACCTCCCTGACCAAGGTCCTTCTCGCTTGGTTGCTCACTTTGGTCAGACAGCCAGCTCTAGACAGAGTCTGGGTAGCTCCATATTTTTTCAATTTCACAATGATAGAGACCACGGTGCTCTTTGAAACTTTGAACACCCTAGAAATCATTTTTTTTATACACTTGCCTCATCACAATTTAATGTGTCTAGGAGCTCTATGGACAGTTCCTCGGACTTTATAGTATAGTTTCTGCTCTGACATGCACTGTCTACTGTGGGACCTTATATAGACAGGTGTGTTTATTTCTAAATCATGTCCAAACAATTTAATCCAATCATATTGTAGTGACATCTCAAGGATGATCAAAGGAAATTGAATATAGTTGAGCTCAGTTTGGAGTGTCATAGCAAAGGGGTGGGAATACTTACTGTATGTAAATTAGATATTTCTGCATTTCATTTTCAGTAAAATCTAAAAACCTGTTTTCACTTAGTCATTATGGGGTATTGTGTGTAGATGGGTGAGAAAAAACAAACAATTTAATACATTTTAAATTCAGGCAGTAACACAACAAAATGTGGACTAAGTCAAGGTGTATGAATATTTTCTGAAGGCACTGCAAAGGAGTCTAAAACTGGAGTAGAAAGCCTTTAACAATGAAATGCTTTCATACAGTATAATAAGTATTGAAGGTTTTAACCTTTTGGCCTTTTCAAAAGTAAAGTCTAGAAAAGTAGTGCATATATTCATATGCAAATCGTCTACCATGTGCTAAAAAAAAGTGAATATGTGACCCGTTTCAAGAAACTAGGCATATGTCACATGTCACAGGAGAGGCATTTGCAAGTTATTTTTATTTTTTATCACAATGCGTTTTTTTACAGAAATGCTTTCATGTCTCTTAAAAACAAACTTGTACGCCATCTGTAAATCACTGATCTTCAGGTCGGAAAGTCGGAGTTCTAGAAAGAGGCCCGAGAACTCGAGTTGGAATTCTGAGTTGGATGACTGTTCAAATACATTTTTCCCAGTTGGAGCTTTTCTTTTTTTTTTTTTTGAGTTCCCAGTTGTTTTGAACGCTCGGAAGTCAGAGATTTCCGAGTTCCCAGTTGTTTTTATCGCGGCATTAGAGTTGGAATTATGGTTAATTGTTTAGCTAGCTACATGCAAGTAAACATTTCACTGTATTGTTTACACCTTCTGTATCTTGTGCATGTGACAAATAAACATATATTTTATTTGATATAGTGTGTGTTTACCAGAGAATGTAATGTGAAGAGCAACATGACCTGCACCAAAGTCAGATTAGGATATATGCCAAGGACTAGATAAAGTGCATTTGTACTACTACTTTTTGCTACTAATTTCATCACTTTTAGTCTTGAAATCTTTGGTTGTTTACTACACTGTTAATCCTTAAAGAGACGGGTGGGGCTAAGGCTTAAGAGGGTGTGAACAATGCTGAATGGGTGTAGACAAAGAAGTGCTCCCCAGTAGGTTTACCAAATCATCCAATGGCCATTTTCTCAAAAGTGAGGTTGCAAGTTTATCAACTTTCAAGAGGAATTACTTCCCCATTGTTCCTCAACTGTAGAATATGATATGCCATTTTCTCTACTTTTATCCAATGTAAATAACACCATTTCGAATTTCGCAACATAAGACCAAATCGAGCCGGAAGTTTACATACACATAGGTTGGAGTCAATAAAAATCATTTTTCAACCACTCCATACATTTATTTTTAACAAATTATAATTTTGGCAAGTAGGTTAGGACATCTACTTTGTTCATGACACAATACATTTTCCAACAATTTTTTACAGACAGAATATTTCACTTATAATTCACTGTATCACAATTCCAGTGGGTCAGAAGTTTACATACACTAAGTTAACTGTACCTTTAAACAGCTTGGAAAATTACAGAAAATGATGTCATTGTTTTAGAAGCTTCTGATAGGCTGATTGACATAAATTGAGTCAATTGGAGATGTACATGTGGATGTATTTCAAGGCCTACCTTCAAACTCAGTGCCTCTTTGCTTGACATCATGGGAAAATCAAAAGAAATCAGCCAAGACATCAGAAAAAAATTGTAGACCTCTCCACAAGTCTGGTTCATCCTTGGGAGCAATATCCAAATGCCTGAAGGTACCGTGTTCATCTGTACAAACAATAGTGCGCAAGTATAAAGAACATGGGACCACGATGCCATCATACTGCTCAGTAAGGAGACGTGTCTCCTAGAGATGAACGTACTTTGGTGCGAAAAGTGCAAATCAATCCCAGAACAACAACAAAGGACCTTGTGAAGATGCTGGAGGAAACAGTTACAAAAGTATCTATATATCCACAGTAAAACAAGTCCTATATCGACATAACCTGAAAGGCCGCTCAGCAAGGAAGAAGCCACTGCTCCAAAACTGCCATAGAAAAGCCAGACTACGGTTTGCAACTGCACATGAGGACAAAGATCGTACTTTTTGGAGAAATGTCCTCTGGTCTGATGAAACAAAAAAAGAACGGTTTGACCATAATGACCATCGTTATGTTTGGAGGAAAAAGGGAGAGGCTTGCAAGCCGATGAACACCATCCCAACCGTGAAGCACGGGGGTGGCAGCCTCATGTTGTGGGGGTTCTTTGCTGCAGGAGGGACTGGTGCACTTCACAAAACAGATGGCGTCATGAGGAAGGAAAATTATGTTGATATATTGAAGCAACATCTCAAGACATCAGTCAGGAAGTTAAAGCTTGGTCGCAAAGCAAAGCTTTGGGTCTTCCAAATGGACAATGACCCCAAGCATATTTCCAAAGTTGTGGCAAAATGGCTTAAGGACAACAAAGTCAAGGTATTGGAGTGGCCATAACAAAGCCCTGATCTCAATCCTATAGAGCATTTGTGGGCAGAACTGAAAAAGTGTGTGCGAGCAAGGAGGCCTTCAAATCTGACTCAGTTACACCAGCTCTGTCAGGAGGAATGGGCCAAAATTCACCCAACTTATTTTGGGAAGCTTGTGGAAGGCTACCCGAAACGTTTGACCCAAGTTAAACAATTTAAAGGCAATGCTACCAAATCCTAATTGAGTGTATGTAAACTTCTGACATGCTGGGAATGTGATGAAAGAAATAAAGGCTGAAATATATAATTCTCTCTACTATTATTCTGACATTTCACATTCTTAAAATAAAGTGGTGCTCCTAACTGACCTAAGACAGGGAATTTTTACTAGGACTAGATGTCAGGAATTGTGAAAAACTGAGTTTAAATGTATTTGGCTATGGTGTATGTAAACTTCCGAATTCAACTGTATGTCTCATGTGTCACTGACAAAAATAAATTATACAGCTTCTTCCCAATATTGAAAGAGAGGGATTCCTCTGTTGGGCAACAGGTCAGTGATCATTTAAACTGCCACATTTAGTTTGACAGGCATTAAACTTACCCCGTCAATATGTAATTAACTGTACTAATACGGCATGCGCTAACAATAGTTAAAAGCCAAACATTTCAATTTGATTGCAGTTAATAATTAATATTACCGAATGTATACTGTATAATTGATAATGTATAATTGATCTCGCCATATGAGTGGGCAGGGGCGCAGCCATGAGTGGGCCTGAGAGGGCATAGGCACATCCACTTGGGAGCCAGGCCCAGCCAATATGAGCTTTTCCCCACAAAAGGGGTAAAAAATACTCCTCAGCAGTCACATCTGTCAGGTGGATGGATTATCTTGACAAAGGATAAAATGCACACTAACAGGGATGTAACCAAATTTGTGCACATCATTTGTGAGAAGTAAGCTCTTTGTGCATATGGAAAATTTCTAGGATCTTTTATTTCAGCTCATGAAACATGGAGCACTTTACATGTTGCATTTATATTTTTATTCAGTGTAATATTCATGTGCTGATTAGAGTAAATAATGAATGATAAGATCATTAATATGGATTGGTTTGGTTTATAGGTCTACCTTGGATGTTGGCTCATATGACTTGAGACTTGTCCCTGTCACTTCTATGTTCATTTTAACTACATGGATTCCTGCTTGCCATCGTCCTGATATTCCCCTGATCTTCATCCAATACATAATTCATCGCATGCATAACCAATCTGGGCGTGCATTTCAAAGCATCATATTTGAGTTATAAGTTGTTGCTTCTGTGAGTGTCCTATGCAGCCTGTGTGGTTTGAAATGTATACAGTGGTTATCGGGTACAGTTGTGTATTGTAAGTCCGGTAGAGATTGGTTTTGCTATTTCAATGTTCTTCTTCCTCTTTTATTAGTAAGGGGCTTAAAGGCCCAGGACTAGACAAAAGCTCACAGCTCACAGTACATCCAAACTAAATATCAAGTCAATTTGAATATTTGGTTCCTTGGTGATGTGTCCCCAACTGTAATACAGCAATGTCAGTTGATTTTCAACTTTCAACTAACATGGGTTGTTGTTAGATTGATGAAGATTTAAACCGACATTGCTGCGTCGCACTATAATAAGAAATGCTAAAATCACTAAATCTATACATGTATTTGGTCTATTTGCCTGATAATATGTCAATAGTGAAACATTGCAATTGATCTGCAAGAGCAGTCACATTAGTGGTATGTGAGATATCTATTTCTTAACTGAACATGGCAAACACAATGATAAGGTATACCCAAAATTGATTCAATGTAATTAGCCATGTTCAATTGATTAATTCTAATTTCATATGCAGCGATAACGATTTTGTTTATCTTTCCCCACCAGTAACACCGACTTAATTGATCTCGCCAAAGATAATGGAGTTAAAAGGAATATCACACTGAGATGTACTGCATCAGTAAATTATGACAACCTAAGGGGACCAACACTACATTATTTTCTGTACAATGAGGTTTTCAGAGAAGATGTACATGATGCTATTTTATTACAGCATAGCTCTTGTTCCTAGGGAAGACAGATGGGCTACTCTGTGTCATACACAACAAGCTATCCCTTGGGCCCTCTGTGCTATTTCATGATCTCTCTCGGGCAGGCAAAGCGAATGAGAAGAGCGTCTCTCCAACTGACCAGAGAAATGCAACGTAAACACCAACTCACAAAGCTGTTTTTATAGTCATTCACTGAAAATAAAAATTGCTTGTCAATTGAAGTAGGAAGGAATTATTTTTTGTTTGAAATATCTTTGCATATATCTAAGTCAGTACAATCATACATTTACATTTACATTTAAGTCATTTAGCAGACGCTCTTATCCAGAGCGACTTACAAATTGGAAAGTTCATACATATTCATACATCTTTTTCATGGAAGGATTATGTGTGTGTAGCGTGGTTCGTTCTGCGTTGTGTACTTTTAATTTGGACGCTGCCACAACTGAAGGTCTGCTAGTTTAATTATTTTTATTTGCCCTGCACACGAAGAGACAACACACAATATGTTAGCCCTTGGCGCAGTCATAGCTCTCAGGCACCTGCGCAAGCACATGCACTGTCACGCCCTGACCTTTGAGATCCTATTTATGTCTCTATTTTGGTTGGCCAGGGCGTGCGTTGGGGTGGGCATTCTATGTTGTGTTCGGCCGGGTGTGGTTCTCAATCAGAGGCAGCTGTCTATCGTTGTCTCTGATTGAGAACCATACTTAGGTAGCCTTTTCCCACCTGTGTTTGTGGGTAGTTGTTTTCTGTTTTGTGTGTCTTCACCTAACAGAACTGTTTCGTTTTCGTTCACTCTCGTTGTTATTTTGTTTAGTGTTCAGTTTTGAATTAAATTATAATATGAACACTTACCACGCTGCGTTTTGGTCCACTCCTTCTTCCCAGGACGAGAATCGTTACAGAACTACCCACCACCAAAGGACAAAGCAGCGTGGTGGAATGGACTCCTGGACATGGGAGGAAATCTTGGACGGAAAGGGACCCTGGGCACAGCCGGAAGAGTATCGCCGTCCGAAAGAGGAGCTGGAGGCAGCTAGAGTGGAGCGGCGACGCTACGAGGAGTTGGCTCAAGGAAACGTGCACGAGAGGCAGCCCCAGAATGTTTTTTGGGGGGGGCACACGGGGAGATTGGCGGAGTCAGGTAGGCGACCTGAGCCAACTCCCCATGCTTACCGGGGCGAGAGAGTGACCGGGCAGGCACCGTGTTATGCGGTGAAGCGCACGGTGTCCCCAGTGCGCACGCATAGCCCGGTGCGCTACATCGCAGCTCCTCGCATCGGCCGGGCTAGAGTGGGCATCGAGCCAGGAGGGATGATGCCGGCTCAGCGCATCTGGCCTCCAGTGCGTCTCCTCGGCCCGGGTTATACTGCACCAGCCCTACGCACGGTGTCCCCGGTTCGCCAGCACAGCCCAGTGCGGCCTGTTCCAACTCCCCGCACTTGCCGGGCTACAGGGGATATCCAGCCAGGACGAGTTGTGCTAGCTCTGCGCTCGAGATCGCCAGTGCGCCTCCACGGCCCAGTGTATCCGGTCCCTCGGCTAAGGAAGAGGCCTCCTGCATGTCTCCCCAGCCTGGTGAGTCCTGTGCCTGTGCTAAGCCCTAACCCTTCTGCATGTCTCCCCAGCCTGGTGAGTCCTGTGCCTTCTCCCAGAGCCAGGCCTCCTGTGTGTCTCTCCACTCCAGTGATGATCCATGGCATGAAGCCTCCAGTGATGATCCATGGCAAGAAGCCTCCAGTGATGATCCATGGCACGAAGCCTCCAGTGATGATCCATAGCACGAAGCCTCCAGTGATGATCCATGGCACGAAGCCTCCAGTGATGATCCATGGCACGAATCCTCCAGTGATGATCCATGGCACGAAGCCTCCAGTGATGATCCATGGCACGAAGCCTCCAGTGATGATCCATGGCACGAAGCCTCCAGTGATGATCCATGGCACGAAGCCTCCAGTGATGATCCATGGCCCGAAGCCTCCAGTGATGATCCATGGCACGAAGCCTCCAGTGAGGATCCATGGCACGAAGCCTCCAGTGAGGATCCATGGCACGAAGCCTCCAGTGAGGTTCCATGGCACGAAACCTTCAGTGAGGAGTTATGGCACGAGGCCTCCAACGAAGGCCATCAGTCCAGAGCCTCCCGCAACGCCCTCTAGTCCGGACCCTCCAGCGACAGGCTTCAGTCCGGAGCAGCCAGAGTCCCCCTCCTGTCCGGAGCAGCCAGAGTCCCCCTCCTGTCCGGAGCAGCCAGAGTCCCCCTCCTGTCCGGAGCAGCCAGAGTCCCCCTCCTGTCCGGAGCAGCCAGAGTCCCCCTCCTGTCCGGAGCAGCCAGAGTCCCCCTCCTGTCCGGAGCAGCCAGAGTCCCCCTCCTGTTCGGAGCAGCCAGAGTCCCCCTCCTGTCCGGAGCTGCCAGAGTCCCCCTCCTGTCCGGAGCTGCCAGAGTCCCCCTCCTGTCCAAGCTACCTCTGGCGAGCACATGGAGGGCTGTGCGGCCCCACAAAGAAATGCAACCCCACACCATGACTGACCCACCGCCAAACCGGTCATGCTGGAGGATGTTGCAGGCAGCAGAACGTTCTCCACGGCTTCTCCAGACTCTGTCACGTCTGTCACATGTGCTCATGTGCTCAGTGTGAACCTGCTTTCATCTGTGAAGAGCACAGGGCGCCAGTGGCGAATTTGCCAATCTTGGTGTTCTCTGGCAAATGCCAAACGTCCTGCACGGTGTTGGGCTGTAAGCACAACCCCCACCTGTGGACGTCGGGCCCTCATACCACCCTCATGGAGTCTGTTTCTGACCGTTTGAGCAGACACATGCACATTTGTGGCCTGCTGGAGGTCATTTTGCAGGGCTCTGGCAGTGCTCCTCCTTGCACAAAGGCGGAGGTAGCGGTCCTGCTGCTGGGTTGTTGCCCTCCTACGGCATCCTCCACGTCTCCTGATGTACTGGCCTGTCTCCTGGTAGCGCCTCCATGCTCTGGACACTACGCTGACAGACACAGCAAACCTTCTTGCCACAGCTCGCATTGATGTGCCATCCTGGATGAGCTGCACTACCTGAGCCACTTGTGTGGGTTGTAGACTCCGTCTCATGCTACCACTAGAGTGAAAGCACCGCCAGCATTCAAAAGTGACCAAAACATCAGCCAGGAAGCATAGGAACTGAGAAGTGGTCTGTGGTCACCACCTGCAGAACCACTCCTTTATTGGGGGTGTCTTGCTAGTTGCCTATAATTTCCACCTTTTGTCTATTCTATTTGCACAACAGCATGTGACATTTATTGTCAATCAGTGTTGCTTCCTAAGTGGACAGTTTGATTTCACAGAAGTGTGATTGACTTGGAGTTACATTGTGTTGTTTAAGTGTTCCCTTTATTTTTTTGAGCAGTGTATATTGTCCTGCTAGAAACGTTGTTTGCAGAATTCACAGCCTGCTACGCTTGTGAAAAACAGGGTTAATAATATATCTGTGAGAATATCTAAGGGGCCTTTATATAATTCTAAATGAATTAATAATAACAGTAATCACTTTGTTTAAAAAATAACAATATTTTGGACATTATTTAGTTTTCAAATAACCTAAAGTGAGCGAAAAAAAGGGCATTCTTGAAAATGGGGTGAGAAATTATTACTAATTTGTAAATAAAGCCAGTTTGTTGTTTACAATTATTTATTTCTATTTTTAGGGGGAGAGAAATCAAAAGCCTACCATCACCTCAGGGGTCTCCGGGTCACGGCCGGAACGGGTATTGAACCAGCATCTGTAGCAACGCAGTTTGAGCCTTAGACATCTGAACCACTCAGGTGCTGTACAATGTGACCGGTAGGGAGTAGGCTACACTACTACAGTAAGAGCAAAATAATCCTAACATTTCCACACCCTAATTGTAGTCTAAGTTTCTCTTAGAATAATAACCTTAGTGTAACAACAGTTTTAGTATGTAATCCTGACTAGTAGTAACCAAGAAAGTAAGTGTCAGTTAGAGACACAGTAGCGCCTTGGGACCCAAAAGCATAATCAGTGCTCTAACTCCCCCTTGCGCTGGTCTGGAGCAATGAAGTAGTGACGCAGGGTACCGTACTAAACCACAAATTACCCCTAAGTCCCGCAGCATGATCGCAAACCTTTAAGTTGAGCAACCACTGTATGCTGAGTCTTTCACATGCCTTTTTGCAAACTCGGGGGTGCTGTCATGTGCCTTTTTCTCAGGAGTGGCTACAGTCTGGCCACTCTCCCATAAATCCCAGATGTGTAAAGTGCTGCAGATACTGTTGTCCTTCTGGCAGGTTCTCCCATCTCAGCCAAGGAACTCTGTAGTTCTGTGATAGTGGTCATTTGGTTGTCGGTCACCTCCCTGACCAAGGTCCTTCTCGCTTGGTTGCTCACTTTGGTCAGACAGCCAGCTCTAGACAGAGTCTGGGTAGCTCCATATTTTTTCAATTTCACAATGATAGAGACCACGGTGCTCTTTGAAACTTTGAACACCCTAGAAATCATTTTTTTTATACACTTGCCTCATCACAATTTAATGTGTCTAGGAGCTCTATGGACAGTTCCTCGGACTTTATAGTATAGTTTCTGCTCTGACATGCACTGTCTACTGTGGGACCTTATATAGACAGGTGTGTTTATTTCTAAATCATGTCCAAACAATTTAATCCAATCATATTGTAGTGACATCTCAAGGATGATCAAAGGAAATTGAATATAGTTGAGCTCAGTTTGGAGTGTCATAGCAAAGGGGTGGGAATACTTACTGTATGTAAATTAGATATTTCTGCATTTCATTTTCAGTAAAATCTAAAAACCTGTTTTCACTTAGTCATTATGGGGTATTGTGTGTAGATGGGTGAGAAAAAACAAACAATTTAATACATTTTAAATTCAGGCAGTAACACAACAAAATGTGGACTAAGTCAAGGTGTATGAATATTTTCTGAAGGCACTGCAAAGGAGTCTAAAACTGGAGTAGAAAGCCTTTAACAATGAAATGCTTTCATACAGTATAATAAGTATTGAAGGTTTTAACCTTTTGGCCTTTTCAAAAGTAAAGTCTAGAAAAGTAGTGCATATATTCATATGCAAATCGTCTACCATGTGCTAAAAAAAAGTGAATATGTGACCCGTTTCAAGAAACTAGGCATATGTCACATGTCACAGGAGAGGCATTTGCAAGTTATTTTTATTTTTTATCACAATGCGTTTTTTTACAGAAATGCTTTCATGTCTCTTAAAAACAAACTTGTACGCCATCTGTAAATCACTGATCTTCAGGTCGGAAAGTCGGAGTTCTAGAAAGAGGCCCGAGAACTCGAGTTGGAATTCTGAGTTGGATGACTGTTCAAATACATTTTTCCCAGTTGGAGCTTTTCTTTTTTTTTTTTTGAGTTCCCAGTTGTTTTGAACGCTCGGAAGTCAGAGATTTCCGAGTTCCCAGTTGTTTTTATCGCGGCATTAGAGTTGGAATTATGGTTAATTGTTTAGCTAGCTACATGCAAGTAAACATTTCACTGTATTGTTTACACCTTCTGTATCTTGTGCATGTGACAAATAAACATATATTTTATTTGATATAGTGTGTGTTTACCAGAGAATGTAATGTGAAGAGCAACATGACCTGCACCAAAGTCAGATTAGGATATATGCCAAGGACTAGATAAAGTGCATTTGTACTACTACTTTTTGCTACTAATTTCATCACTTTTAGTCTTGAAATCTTTGGTTGTTTACTACACTGTTAATCCTTAAAGAGACGGGTGGGGCTAAGGCTTAAGAGGGTGTGAACAATGCTGAATGGGTGTAGACAAAGAAGTGCTCCCCAGTAGGTTTACCAACTCATCCAATGGCCATTTTCTCAAAAGTGAGGTTGCAAGTTTATCAACTTTCAAGAGGAATTACTTCCCCATTGTTCCTCAACTGTAGAATATGATATGCCATTTTCTCTACTTTTATCCAATGTAAATAACACCATTTCGAATTTCGCAACATAAGACCAAATCGAGCCGGAAGTTTACATACACATAGGTTGGAGTCAATAAAAATCATTTTTCAACCACTCCATACATTTATTTTTAACAAATTATAATTTTGGCAAGTAGGTTAGGACATCTACTTTGTTCATGACACAATACATTTTCCAACAATTTTTTACAGACAGAATATTTCACTTATAATTCACTGTATCACAATTCCAGTGGGTCAGAAGTTTACATACACTAAGTTAACTGTGCCTTTAAACAGCTTGGAAAATTACAGAAAATGATGTCATTGTTTTAGAAGCTTCTGATAGGCTGATTGACATAAATTGAGTCAATTGGAGATGTACATGTGGATGTATTTCAAGGCCTACCTTCAAACTCAGTGCCTCTTTGCTTGACATCATGGGAAAATCAAAAGAAATCAGCCAAGACATCAGAAAAAAATTGTAGACCTCTCCACAAGTCTGGTTCATCCTTGGGAGCAATATCCAAATGCCTGAAGGTACCGTGTTCATCTGTACAAACAATAGTGCGCAAGTATAAAGAACATGGGACCACGATGCCATCATACTGCTCAGTAAGGAGACGTGTCTCCTAGAGATGAACGTACTTTGGTGCGAAAAGTGCAAATCAATCCCAGAACAACAACAAAGGACCTTGTGAAGATGCTGGAGGAAACAGTTACAAAAGTATCTATATATCCACAGTAAAACAAGTCCTATATCGACATAACCTGAAAGGCCGCTCAGCAAGGAAGAAGCCACTGCTCCAAAACTGCCATAGAAAAGCCAGACTACGGTTTGCAACTGCACATGAGGACAAAGATCGTACTTTTTGGAGAAATGTCCTCTGGTCTGATGAAACAAAAAAAGAACGGTTTGACCATAATGACCATCGTTATGTTTGGAGGAAAAAGGGAGAGGCTTGCAAGCCGATGAACACCATCCCAACCGTGAAGCACGGGGGTGGCAGCCTCATGTTGTGGGGGTTCTTTGCTGCAGGAGGGACTGGTGCACTTCACAAAACAGATGGCGTCATGAGGAAGGAAAATTATGTTGATATATTGAAGCAACATCTCAAGACATCAGTCAGGAAGTTAAAGCTTGGTCGCAAAGCAAAGCTTTGGGTCTTCCAAATGGACAATGACCCCAAGCATATTTCCAAAGTTGTGGCAAAATGGCTTAAGGACAACAAAGTCAAGGTATTGGAGTGGCCATAACAAAGCCCTGATCTCAATCCTATAGAGCATTTGTGGGCAGAACTGAAAAAGTGTGTGCGAGCAAGGAGGCCTTCAAATCTGACTCAGTTACACCAGCTCTGTCAGGAGGAATGGGCCAAAATTCACCCAACTTATTTTGGGAAGCTTGTGGAAGGCTACCCGAAACGTTTGACCCAAGTTAAACAATTTAAAGGCAATGCTACCAAATCCTAATTGAGTGTATGTAAACTTCTGACATGCTGGGAATGTGATGAAAGAAATAAAGGCTGAAATATATAATTCTCTCTACTATTATTCTGACATTTCACATTCTTAAAATAAAGTGGTGCTCCTAACTGACCTAAGACAGGGAATTTTTACTAGGACTAGATGTCAGGAATTGTGAAAAACTGAGTTTAAATGTATTTGGCTATGGTGTATGTAAACTTCCGAATTCAACTGTATGTCTCATGTGTCACTGACAAAAATAAATTATACAGCTTCTTCCCAATATTGAAAGAGAGGGATTCCTCTGTTGGGCAACAGGTCAGTGATCATTTAAACTGCCACATTTAGTTTGACAGGCATTAAACTTACCCCGTCAATATGTAATTAACTGTACTAATACGGCATGCGCTAACAATAGTTAAAAGCCAAACATTTCAATTTGATTGCAGTTAATAATTAATATTACCGAATGTATACTGTATAATTGATAATGTATAATTGATCTCGCCATATGAGTGGGCAGGGGCGCAGCCATGAGTGGGCCTGAGAGGGCATAGGCACATCCACTTGGGAGCCAGGCCCAGCCAATATGAGCTTTTCCCCACAAAAGGGGTAAAAAATACTCCTCAGCAGTCACATCTGTCAGGTGGATGGATTATCTTGACAAAGGATAAAATGCACACTAACAGGGATGTAACCAAATTTGTGCACATCATTTGTGAGAAGTAAGCTCTTTGTGCATATGGAAAATTTCTAGGATCTTTTATTTCAGCTCATGAAACATGGAGCACTTTACATGTTGCATTTATATTTTTATTCAGTGTAATATTCATGTGCTGATTAGAGTAAATAATGAATGATAAGATCATTAATATGGATTGGTTTGGTTTATAGGTCTACCTTGGATGTTGGCTCATATGACTTGAGACTTGTCCCTGTCACTTCTATGTTCATTTTAACTACATGGATTCCTGCTTGCCATCGTCCTGATATTCCCCTGATCTTCATCCAATACATAATTCATCGCATGCATAACCAATCTGGGCGTGCATTTCAAAGCATCATATTTGAGTTATAAGTTGTTGCTTCTGTGAGTGTCCTATGCAGCCTGTGTGGTTTGAAATGTATACAGTGGTTATCGGGTACAGTTGTGTATTGTAAGTCCGGTAGAGATTGGTTTTGCTATTTCAATGTTCTTCTTCCTCTTTTATTAGTAAGGGGCTTAAAGGCCCAGGACTAGACAAAAGCTCACAGCTCACAGTACATCCAAACTAAATATCAAGTCAATTTGAATATTTGGTTCCTTGGTGATGTGTCCCCAACTGTAATACAGCAATGTCAGTTGATTTTCAACTTTCAACTAACATGGGTTGTTGTTAGATTGATGAAGATTTAAACCGACATTGCTGCGTCGCACTATAATAAGAAATGCTAAAATCACTAAATCTATACATGTATTTGGTCTATTTGCCTGATAATATGTCAATAGTGAAACATTGCAATTGATCTGCAAGAGCAGTCACATTAGTGGTATGTGAGATATCTATTTCTTAACTGAACATGGCAAACACAATGATAAGGTATACCCAAAATTGATTCAATGTAATTAGCCATGTTCAATTGATTAATTCTAATTTCATATGCAGCGATAACGATTTTGTTTATCTTTCCCCACCAGTAACACCGACTTAATTGATCTCGCCAAAGATAATGGAGTTAAAAGGAATATCACACTGAGATGTACTGCATCAGTAAATTATGACAACCTAAGGGGACCAACACTACATTATTTTCTGTACAATGAGGTTTTCAGAGAAGATGTACATGATGCTATTTTATTACAGCATAGCTCTTGTTCCTAGGGAAGACAGATGGGCTACTCTGTGTCATACACAACAAGCTATCCCTTGGGCCCTCTGTGCTATTTCATGATCTCTCTCGGGCAGGCAAAGCGAATGAGAAGAGCGTCTCTCCAACTGACCAGAGAAATGCAACGTAAACACCAACTCACAAAGCTGTTTTTATAGTCATTCACTGAAAATAAAAATTGCTTGTCAATTGAAGTAGGAAGGAATTATTTTTTGTTTGAAATATCTTTGCATATATCTAAGTCAGTACAATCATACATCTTTTTCATGGAAGGATTATGTGTGTGTAGCGTGGTTCGTTCTGCGTTGTGTACTTTTAATTTGGACGCTGCCACAACTGAAGGTCTGCTAGTTTAATTATTTTTATTTGCCCTGCACACGAAGAGACAACACACAATATGTTAGCCCTTGGCGCAGTCATAGCTCTCAGGCACCTGCGCAAGCACATGCACTGTCACGCCCTGACCTTTGAGATCCTATTTATGTCTCTATTTTGGTTGGCCAGGGCGTGCGTTGGGGTGGGCATTCTATGTTGTGTTCGGCCGGGTGTGGTTCTCAATCAGAGGCAGCTGTCTATCGTTGTCTCTGATTGAGAACCATACTTAGGTAGCCTTTACCCACCGGTGTTTGTGGGTAGTTGTTTTCTGTTTTGTGTGTCTTCACCTAACAGAACTGTTTCGTTTTCGTTCACTCTCGTTGTTATTTTTATTAGTGTTCAGTTTTGAATTAAATTATAATATGAACACTTACCACGCTGCGTTTTGGTCCACTCCTTCTTCCCAGGACGAGAATCGTTACATGCACACTCACTCAAACACTGTCCCAAGTACTCACAAGTTAACATAGGTACCCTAGTTAGCGAGCTCGGTGAAATTTGTAAACATAAATCTTTATATTATCCACATTGTAACAAACTTATGGTAGCATAGCAGTACATTGTGTAACATTATGACGGTTTTATATTAAACCATTTCGGAGCCAAGGACAACATACCTTGCTAGCCGAAGGTCAGGCAAAAGAGAACAATAAGGGGGTTCGGAAATACAGATAACCCGCGACGGGCCAAACCAAAATATACACAACTTTTACAATCACATGTATGTACAATATTGATATGAAAAAGTGTTTGTACACCAAAGAAAAACATTAGCTATGCAGCTGTAATTTAAAAAAAAAATACACTGAATTATTATTATTATTATTAAATGAATAACATCCCCTCTTGACCTGGCCTATTTGAATTGGTCCTTGTGTGCAACTTGGTGCATAATCTAGGGGAACAATATCACACTCCTACATGTGGGTAAGGAATAGTTCACATTATACTATATCCAACCAACAGCATAGCTACAGTGGGGAGAACAAGTATTTGATACACTGCCGATTTTGCAGGTTTTCCTACTTACAAAGCATGTAGAGGTCTGTAATTTTTATCATAGGTACACTTCAACTGTGAGAGACGGAATCTAAAACAAAAATCCAGAAAATCACATTGTATGATTTTTAAATAATTAATTTGCATTTTATTGCATGACATAAGTATTTGATCACCTACCAACCAGTAAGAATTCCGGCTCTCACAGACCTGTTAGTTTTTCTTTAAGAAGCCCTCCTGTTCTCCACTCATTACCTGTATTAACTGCACCTGTTTGAACTCGTTACCTGTATAAAAGACACCTGTCCACACACAATCAAACAGATTCCAACCTCTCCACAATGGCCAAGACCAGAGAGCTGTGTAAGGACATCAGGGATAAAATTGTAGACCTGCACAAGGCTGGGATGGGCTACAGGACAATAGGCAAGCAGCTTGGTGAGAAGGAAACAACTGTTGGCGCAATTATTAGAAAATGGAAGAAGTTCAAGATGACGGTCAATCACCCTCGGTCTGGGGCTCCATGCAAGATTTCACCTCGTGGGGCATCAATGATCATGAGGAAGGTGAGGGATCAGCCCAGAACTACACGGCAGGACCTGGTCAATGACCTGAAGAGAGCTGGGACCACAGTCTCAAAGAAAACCATTAGTAACACACTACGCCGTCATGGATTAAAATCCTGCAGCGCACACAAGGTCCCCCTGCTTAAGCCAGTGCATGTCCAGGCCTGTCTGAAGTTTGCCAATGACCATCTGGATGATCCAGAGGAGGAATGGGAGAAGGTCATGTGGTCTGATGAGACAAAAATAGAGCTTTTTGGTCTAACTCCACTCGCCGTGTTTGGAGGAAGAAGAAGTATGAGTACAACCCCAAGAACACCATCCCAACCGTGAAGCATGGAGGTGGAAACATCATTCTTTGGGGATGCTTTTCTGCAAAGGGGACAGGACGACTGCACCGTATTGAGGGGAGGATGGATGGGGCCATGTATCGCGAGATCTTGGCCAACAACCTCCTTCCCTCAGTAAGAGCATTGAAGATGGGTCGTGGCTGGGTCTTCCAGCATGACAACGACACGAAGCACACAGCCATGGCAACTAAGGAGTGGCTCCGTAAGAAGCATCTCAAGGTCCTGGAGTGGCCTAGCCAGTCTCCAGACCTGAACCCAATAGAAAATCTTTGGAGGGAGCTGAAAGTCCGTATTGCCCAGCGACAGCCCCGAAACCTGAAGGATCTGGAGAAGATCTGTAGGGAGGAGTGGGCCAAAATCCCTGCTGCAGTGTGTGCAAACCTAGTCAAGAACTACAGGAAACGTATGATCTCTGTAATTGCAAACAAAGGTTTCTGTACCAAATATTAAGTTCTGCTTTTCTGATGTATCAAATACTTATGTCATGCAATAAAATGCAAATTAATTACTTAAAAATCATACAATGTGATTTTCTGGATTTTTGTTTTAGATTCCGTCTCTCATAGTTGAAGTGTACCTATGATAAAAATTACAGACCTCTACATGCTTTGTAAGTAGGAAAACCTGCAAAATCGGCAGTGTATCAAATACTTGTTCTCCCCACTGTATGTTCAAACAATATGTTAGCTCACTACACAAATTACACATCAATGCAGTGGCATACCCACACACTTACAATTGAAGGTAAACATGTAATTCACAAGAGGTCTTGGAATTTGACATTGATACCTTTAATAAATACTAACCTCAGTTTTCAAACGGCACCAACAATCAATTCCCTCTTGAAAGGTTTTGACCTCCTTTCACACCTTTAGATTTTTCTCAAATCATATTGATTATTCCAACCCGCTTTGTTCTGACTCCATTTCCTTTGCCTTCTGTAAGATTATTGGCTTCTGCAGACTTCTGACTACTTGAAACAATATTTCACTTGATTATGTTTTCCCTGTATAACACAAAGATGAACCTGTCACAATGGCCTACAATACCCTTGTCACTCCAGAACAAAGATCTGGTGGAAACAAAGGCCCTTTGTTCCTGGACTGGGCCATGGTGCCATTGTGCTAAAGCCAAAAGGGTTTGAGTAATAAGGAAATAGTTATCATGTTTGGCTTAAGTCCTGGGACACATTCCATTAGGCAGACAATACAGCAGACGATCAACTAAAAGGCAACGTTAGAAGTCCTTGAATAACTATATTCTGTAATATCTATTTTTATCCTCAAGGTCATTATATGGACCTATTCTGAACAACCTTGGCTTTAACTTTTTTCCACTAATTGGTATTTTGAATAATCACATCAGATCTTTTCACATCAGATATTTTTCGGCACTGATCTGATTGGCCAAAAGCCCAATTACTGAAAAAAAGATCCGAACCTGGCTGCCTGTGTGAACGCAGTCCTTTTCCCAGAAGGTGATTCTGACATTGACATAACAACCAACTTTATATTTGTTTTATATTTCATCATGGTATGGTACAATCACCCACCATGCCATGTGTGTTTTTGAGACTCTTCATTCCCAATTGTGAACATCTGTCTTTCTCTCTGTTTCTGTGGCCTTTTAAACTTTGATTCTTTGAGCTAACTCGCGACAGAGGACTATACTCCTCTTGATTACACTAGAGCCCAGTGCTAGAAGGTAGCTAATAGAATAATTGACCCAGCGGGGAAGAGGAAAGAGAGACTGAGAATGCTGGGTGAGATCAATCTGTCAATTAGACACCATCACACTAATCAAGAGGATCAGGATTAGGTGCTCTCTATCGCTCTCACACATCACGAGGACTGGATTTTAGGGAGAGGAACTGAAGACTGGTTTTTACACCAGCTGATTGGGTTATATCTGTAACTAACTCATAAAAGATTGAAAGGAGGTGAATGTCATAGCTCACATAATAACAGATGTTTTTAATATCTTGTCAAGGCCTCAGCGTCTGTGGACAACTCAGTCCCCTAAGCATCATCGTGATTCTAGAGCGTCTTAGAATTGAGCAATCTGCACGTATTATACTGACTTTCTGCAGCACACAACAATAAGGAATCATATATGGTTTGCTTACCCCATACCCGTCACATAGTTGTTAAATTCCTGCATTTATATCAATCCAAGAATAATCTTGGAGACAAATCTATTTGATTGTATTCAGCGTGGTACTACATTGCGTGATTGGAAACTTAATTAAGCCATAAATGTCTAATTGGAGGCTTTTAATTATGATTTGACTGAAAATATTGTAGTTTGTTTGGGGAGGCATTTAATTAGGTAACTCATTTGGGGTTAATGAAAATATATGATTGAATACTGAAGCGAGACACAGGTGGAGTGTTTCATGGGGGTTATAATGTACAGGGATGAAAATCTGTCAACAACTTCAGCTGGAAGGGCTAGAGTTATTACAGTGGTAGCCTGATACACAGGAATGTTAATAACTTACTGCATATGCTACCAGTATTTGATTAATATTGATTGAAACATGTATGATGTATGTTTTCTTATGTCATGTTTGCCAAGCCTTTTAGCTTTAGTTTGGACACTTAATCACAGTGATTTGGTTTCCATCTGGATTGCCATGATTACAATCCCCTCATATCTACAAAGCATTGAACTAAAGAAAAAAGAATGCCACATCGGGTTAGAAGAAACATTTGCACAACTTATTTTACAAGGCACGTGAACATATGTGCGTGTTGTTAAGATCTGCTAATCCTGCGACGTGTGCATTTGGTGGATATTTTAATGAATTTACAGGCAACAGACTGCTGAACACAGAAGAACAGGTTGCTATCTAATATGCTTTGCAAATGAGCTTACCTGAATTTGGAATGCGAAAATATTCTGCTCAAAGTAAACATATTGCGTACACGATTCACTCCCAAGAGAGACACACATCAGAATGACAGCAGAGTGTGTTGGAATGCCGCGTCTTTATGGAGTTTGGCATCCATTTTACCTTCACATTAGAATAACTTAATGTTGAGTAACATGTTTTGACCAACTTACAACCATATTTCCCAGACAAGTCATTGATCATGGGATCTGGGCTGAATGTAAGCAGCGAGGCAGAGGAGGCCCAACATTTGTTTTCATCCTTGTAACCGTGTCCTCTGGGAAACATGCACCACCTGTTCGTGCAACTCGAAATTAACAAGATGAGATGTGGCAAGCTATGTACCCGAAGATCTTCACTGCGAGTTCAAGTGGCGACGAACAACATCAACTTCAAATCAAACTATGAGCCGTCATGACGCACTGCTACGCCATGGTGATTGATGAAGGTTCGTAGGAATTTTGAAGGGAGGCTGTATTGAACATTCAAAGGAAGTGAGTTACACATTATTATTTAAGGGTTTTCAAAATGGCACTCATCCCTTTCCCCTTTCATATGTGTAGCCTGAACTCACTTTATACATGACACTGTGATCAATGACAGTTACACAATCCTGCTCGTGAATTTACAGTGTCTTTGACACATGCTCTGACATTTTACGCGTCATTTAGCACAATATGCCACGATATGCTGTATATTTCAAGCTTGTTCCTTTAGCATTTTCCAAGGTTTCCTCAATTGAAGTGAACGCCGCTGTGGGCAAGGAGGAATATTGTTATTTGACTGTGCTGAAACTCTGAGGAACATATGATCGGGGAGCCTGTCCTGATGGTTGCCCACCATGATCTTTTTCTTTTTCTCTCTCGCATAGATGCATAGCAGAGTCACAGTTCAGCTCTCGGTCCCGATTCAGCAGGGAGGACACCATAGCCCAGAGCAGAATGAATGACAATGAGCAGAATGAGCAATAGCAATAGGCCCTGGCCATATAGTATTCAAACACTTCACTCCCGTCCCGCTTTACTGTCTTCCTTGATTACAGATATGGAGGAACTATAGGAAGCTTTGGTTGACTGGATCGATAGTATGAGGGTAAGGGAGAATGTATGGGAGGAAGGAACGAAGGAAGGGAGCAAGGAAGGAGGGAAGGAAGGACGGAATTGCATCTACTCCAGGTTGAAACCTTATTAGACAACCTCCTTATTAGACAATCCTGTTTGATCCTAATGGATGCAAATACACTGCTCAAAAAAATAAAAGGAACACTTAAACAACACAATGTAACTCCAAGTCAATCACACTTCTGTGAAATCAAACTGTCCACTTAGGAAGCAACACTGATTGACAATAAATTTCACATGCTGTTGTGCAAATGGAATAGACAAAAGGTGGAAATTATAGGCAATTAGCAAGACACCCCCAATAAAGGAGTGATTCTGCAGGTGGTGACCACAGACCACTTCTCATTTCCTATGCTTCCTGGCTGATGTTTTGGTCACTTATGAATGCTGGCGGTGCTCTCACTCTAGTGGTAGCATGAGACGGAGTCTACAACCCACACAAGTGGCTCAGGTAGTGCAGCTCATCCAGGATGGCACATCAATGCGAGCTGTGGCAAGAAGGTTTGCTGTGTCTGTCAGCGTAGTGTCCAGAGCATGGAGGCGCTACCAGGAGACAGGCCAGTACATCAGGAGACGTGGAGGAGGCCGTAGGAGGGCAACAACCCAGCAGCAGGACCGCTACCTCCGCCTTTGAGCAGGAGGAGCACTGCCAGAGCCCTGCAAAATGACCTCCAGCAGGCCACAAATGTGCATGTGTCTGCTCAAACGGTCAGAAACAGACTCCATGAGGGTGGTATGAGGGCCCGACGTCCACAGGTGGGGGTTGTGCTTACAGCCCAACACCGTGCAGGACGTTTGGCATTTGCCAGATAACACCAAGATTGGCAAATTCGCCACTGGCGCCCTGTGCTCTTCACAGATGAAAGCAGGTTCACACTGAGCACATGAGCACATGTGACAGACGTGACAGAGTCTGGAGACGCCGTGGAGAACGTTCTGCTGCCTGCAACATCCTCCAGCATGACCGGTTTGGCGGTGGGTCAGTCATGGTGTGGGGTGGCATTTCTTTGTGGGGCCGCACAGCCCTGCATGTGCTCGCCAGAGGTAGCCTGACTGCCATTAGGTACCGAGATGAGATCCTCAGAACCCTTGTGAGACCATATGCTGACACATGCACATTTGTGGCCTGCTGGAGATCATTTTGCAGGGCTCTGGCAGTGCTCCTCCTGCTCAAAGGCGGAGGTAGCGGTCCTGCTGCTGGGTTGTTGCCCTCCTACGGCCTCCTCCACGTCTCCTGATGTACTGGCCTGTCTCCTGGTAGCGCCTCCATGCTCTGGACACTACGCTGACAGACACAGCAAACCTTCTTGCCACAGCTCACATTGATGTGCCATCCTGGATGAGCTGCACTACCTGAGCCACTTGTGTGGGTTGTAGACTCCGTCTCGTGCTACCACTAGAGTGAGAGCACCGCCAGCATTCAAAAGTGACCAAAACATCAGCCAGGAAGCATAGGAAATGAGAAGTGGTCTGTGGTCACCACCTGCAGAATCACTCCTTTATTGGGGGTGTCTGGCTAATTGCCTATAATTTCCACCTTTTGTCTATTCCATTTGCACAACAGCATGTGAAATTTATTGTCAATCAGTGTTGCTTCCTAAGTGGACAGTTTGATTTCACAGAAGTGTGATTGACTTGGAGTTACATTGCGTTGTTTAAGTGTTCCCTTTATTTTTTTGAGCAGTGTATAACAACCTTATCTAAAATGCCCCCTTCACACAGAAGGCAAGAACACCACAGCTTGGTTATATCATAGTCCGTTATCATTGCAAACATAAAGGGTGAGAAATGAAAGTCTCACACAGCTCTTTAAAGCCCACATAACATAGGAGTCAAAGATTTGTTCCCGCTCTCTTTTCTTTTCTCAGTGTTACAGTGTAAAAGGAACAAGCTCTGGCATGGGTTGTGCCTTCATAACAAGCTTCTCCTCCGCAAAGGAGTGAGCTGCCTTCTATAATGAGCCCTAGTTAAAAACAGTGCACTGCCATCTGTCAGTTTTCATCTTACATCAATGTCTTGGTAAATCTTCCTTCTCTTGCTAGAGCCTTGCTATACTCGCAGAGCGTTTGCTAAAAAATCTGTGCCCCGGGTCCCATTTCAGATGGTTCCTTTCAGGTTTGTTTCTGGGTAAAAAAGACTTGAAATGTCTACAATGTCCCATTTCGATTCATGGAAAGGTTTGCCTTGTTTCTGTTGGCAACTGCCCCTATCAAACACAGCATGGGGAAGCAGCATGCACTGCTTTCAATCATGTAGTTCACTTTTAAATGAGCTTTGGCTTCCCTGTAACCAACGCTCTCTGTTCCTCTCATGAACGTGGTCTCTTTGTGTGCTCCCACGAGATGAGTGGTTAAACTACATCATCTGCAAACAAATAAGTATCTGTCCTGACAGAAATGGCAATTCCTGTGACTTTGAGGATCAAATAAAATGGAGGAAATGAGTGATAGATGATGAGTCGTTACTGTGTCACTTTTGTGAATCCAAATTAAATCGGACGCTTTTTTTAGCAGATCTTCCAGTTTTTTATGCCAAGCAGTCTCACAACAACTCTGATTGTTTGTCTGATTGAGGGGTGGGTTGAAGGCAAGCGATATCTGCTTTTGAGGTTGGATCCGCAGGCATTAGTAAAGGGACCCATAGAACAGTCGAGTTAATTGGAAAATGTCAAAGATCTTTCAGAGACATGAATGAGTAGTTTGGGTTTTTATGAAGGGGGAGGGGGTAGGGTATGGAATAACCAAAAAAAGTGACTAAAGTCACATAAAACACTGTATTTAAAAGGTACTAGAATGACCAAACAGTGACAGCTGAATGTCCTGTGCATATACAGTGGGAGCTCGTGTTGCCCCAAACCACAGAACTCTCAAATGAGACTAGCAGTAATTCTGCGCTTACAATGAACCTGTAAAAGATGCAGTGTTTTGCTCAGTCTCTAGTTGATTCTAATGAAAAAGGGAGACAATATTTGACCTTCCCCTCAATTTTTCTGCTCACTCCCATCACTTTCAATAGAGTCTGCATATTTCCTCCGCATGGCATTTCATCATGGTGCACCCCATTATTTGCCGACGTGTCAAATCATTATTTATCGGACAGATCATTTCTCCAACGGTCTGCTCCAACTTTTTCTTTGAGGGTCGGGATGTTTGCATAATTAAACGTAATTTTGTCTCATGCATCTCCTCTTTTATCACTCGCTGGTTCTCCTGAAACATACAAAACAGGACTCCCGCCGGACCAATTATTTCAGCATGCTCATTGTATGGATGGCTCCTCCATTAGCGCGGCCTTATGGGGAGTTGAGGCGAGTTGAAGCTCAACATGACGCTCGTTAGAACTGACGGGTCTGCCCCTATCATGTGTGTATTCACTTGGTTGAGAGTGAGAGTGCTGTCTCTCATGGGGTCCATTTAACTGAGAAATTTGAAGATATTATAAACAATGTACCTTAGACAGAGAGAGTAGTCAATGGATTTTGAAGGTAGCACTACAGTTGGTAATGACAACCGGAGTAAAAAAAGTCATGAAATCATTCAGACATCTTATTCTTATGGTACATCAGTTTTTCTGATAAAGTTCACATTTCTGTAATTACTGTTGTAACACCACAATTATAGAAACCAGTCTTCTGGGATAACTCGTTTTTCTTTCAGCTGCAAAATCTTATCTTTGTAAACAATAAAAAACAACAATATTTACTGTGATCTTTCACAATGCTATTTTGGACCCGACTCCAGCACACCAGTTTTGATTGCACAAGGCCCTTAATCACAGTTTCTGAAAAGGTGCCATTTTAATGGTACACCGCAGGCTCAGCTTGTTGGACTCCATGACTAAGATTAGAAACCTACCACAGCATCCATAAAACAACTTCACTTTAGCACCTACAAGTGTTCTGAGGGCAGAGCAGTGGACGTTGACATTTTGGCAGCGAACATTCACAGAACATTCACAGGGACATGAGTAAGATATAAGGATAAGGCTCAGTCTGACGAATAAGAACACACTGAAGAATGTTCCTCGTGCTGCGATGGAAACCAAGGGTTGGTCGTAGCAACCGTGAGACAGCACTAGACTGTACTGTACTAGACTGCACAGTAATGGAATGTACAGTACTAGACTGTACTGTACTAGACTGTATGGTACTAGAGTGTACTGTACTAGAATGTACTGTACTAGACCGTACAGCACTAGACTGTACGGTACTAGACTGTACTGTACTATAATGTACGGTACAATACTGTAGTATACTAGACTGTACTGTGGTAGAATGTACTGTACTAGACCGTACAGTACTAGACTGTACGGTACTAGACTGTACTGTGGTAGAATGTACTGTACTAGACTGTACTGTACTAGACTATACTGTACTAGAATGTACGGTACAAGACTGTAGTGTACTAGACTATACTGTACTAGAATGTACGGTACAAGACTGTAGTGTACTAGACTATACTGTACTAGAATGTACGGTACAAGACTGTAGTGTACTAGACTGTACAGTGCTAGACTGTAGTGTACTAGACTACAAGGTACTAGACTGTACTATACTGTAGTGCTGTAACAACAGTTAGAGGTATGACCTTGGGTCAAATATGATGCTGAAGTTCTTGACGTTTAAACCAGGCTGTAAGATAAGTGGCAGACAATTTTCTTAACAACAGAGGTTCGGTATAATGAAACAGTGGAATTTCTCCTCTTTCCACTTGAGTTGGCCTGGTGTGTTTAATAGAAAGGTTAAGGGCCGAACAGGACGGAGTTTCTCGAAAGCGATTCCATTTTTCTCTGTCTCCATTTCTATGTAACAAACAGGCAACTTCACGATAACAGAGTGATGCTGAGACTCAGATTCAGTGCAGATGCAAAGTTTGATAACAGAATGGTGGCACAAACAGCATAAACCGTCATTCAGTTACCAAACTTGCGTCTGCAATGCTCTTCAAGGAAATGCATTTTGTCAAATCTTCAGTGGAAATTGTTCAAAGTAGTACTTGTTCATAGTTGTATGGTTTGTTTGTTTATTTTTTGAAATCATTGGTTTTGGTTTGACACATTTTAAAGTGAAGAATCTGAGTCTTAGCATAATTTTGTTTATGTGGAATTGCCCAAAGTCTCCACTCCCCACCCATAGACCCAATGTCATCTAATACCGTTTTTGGCCGGTTGCTTCATAGCCTACAGGTATCTACAGTGTATTTCCCTTCATCTGGTACTTTAATTTGTTTCAGCTTTTGGCATTTGTTTTCCTCATCAAGTGATGACAGGTTTTGGGGTGTTGTATTTCTTTATTGTGCTATACTTTTTGAGCTATACTATACTGCACCAGGCACTTCCAGCCTTTTTAAAGCTACTTAAGAGGTAGGTGTATTGCTGAGAGAAGATGAGAGAGGCACAAACAAACCTACAACAAAAAACATCCACAGCTAGTAAAAAAAAAGAAACTCTCTCTAGCTGTCCGCAACCTTCACTCCAGGTGAAAGAATAAATGAGAGCTGGGAGAGGACGGGTGCAGCTGAGTGACAAACAGAGAGAAAAACAGACGGCCCATCTAATTGAGTGAGGTCCGGTAAGCCTTGCTGTGTGCTCCCAGTGCTATCGGGAAGTACTGACGCTTCAGAAATGACCACAGCTGGTCGTAATGTCCCTGTCAGACATCAATCAGTGGGCGAGCATCATTACGGACATGCCGAACGAGGTGATGGGATGCTTTCAGAGTTAGCCACTTCTGCTCGGCTGCTGGTCTGGAGACCATTTCACAGTTTCCTCAGTCTACACTCCCCTTGCGTTATGTATTCATGGGTTACTGCAGAGAGGCCAGGATTTAATTGGTTATTTGGTTAACCTTCAATCTGTACTTTTTAATTTAAAACTGTGAAACGACAGCCAAGTCAAATTAAATTTATTTGAACCCTCAATTTGGGAAAGTAGTCTAATCTCATGCAGAGAGATGAACTGCTGTCTTCACAAAAACGTGTGGCAAAGAATGGCAACGATGTCTCCAAATTCAACCACCAACATTCTTCAAGATTAACATTGTTATCTCAATCAACATCAGCAGCTACTTCTGAGGCATCACTTTATGCATTCAAATTTATTCAGAACCAATTATTTCCTCTCCCTGTTGACAGTGATTAATCAAAATCGTCTGTATCCCATTCCATACAACCTGAAGGGAGAATGAAGCAAAACACAGAAACAAACGATTTGTGCATTGACCAAACAAGTTGGCTTCTGCATCTTACTAATCAGCCAACTGATTAACATCCTAACCCCTGCCATATCAATCCAACATCCACCTGCCCCCTGCAAAAGCGCCCATTCTATCAACTAGTGAGCTGCCACTGTGAATGAAAACAACCACATAGTGGGGCCAGACACAATTAGACAGAGGGAGGGTGAAGTTGCTGGTGAGGGACATTTACATTATTGAAAGAGACTTTGAGAAGCTCAGCCTGCCCAGAAAACCGAGCTCTTATTCGACCTGGCCCTGGAGTCACTGCCAAATAATGATCTAATGCCAGGAGCCAAGTTACAAAATGCAATACCTACAAAGTGGCGTAATGTGTCACTCGGCATCAGAAACCTTGGCCAAACAAGGAGGATTTGTCTCGTCAGCCCTCCTCTTGTTTCATCATCCTTAATGCTGCACAATGGTCTGGGCATGCAGATGGAACACCTATTAGCTGAAGCTGCCTCAGAGCGAATCCCGACACTAACATAGAGACAAAGTTGCCCTAGACAGGACTATAGAGCCCAAGGCGCAAAGAAATTTGAAGGAAAGTTTAGATTTAAGACAGTTTAGGGAAATAAGGTACACCGGGAAAGTGGTCAACAAAACACAATCATAGAGATCGAACAGAGGATACTTTTTTATATCTGTCCCATTATTCAAGTTTCAAGTTTTATTAGTCATACAGTATGTACGTATACACCGTCCAACGAAATACATACTTGAAGGTTACTTCTTACTTGCAAGTTCCTTTTTAGATGCAGGTTCATTATAGCGTCTGTGAGTGCATGGGCAGCGTCATCGAGGCCAACTACTTCTATGAGTTGGTAAACAAACTGAAAGGGTGCATACTGCCACCTGGGGCCTGTTGCACAAAACTAGGATAAGGGATTAAGCCAGGATATCTTGGTGATCCTGGCTCAATTGATCCGTAATCCGGTTGCACTAAAGATGGATAGGGGGCAGGAGGATATGTTATGGTATAAATTACCATGGAGATTTATTCTGTGGAGCTAGCCTGCTCCAGACCAGGCTAAATTCCAGGATCTATTTAATCTCATCCCTAATGTCAGTCAGCAGTCACCACAAATGGAAACCAATAGTTATTTCACTGCTCACTATACATTGTTATCACATATAACTAGACCCACTGTTATTATTTAAACGTTTGTGATCATTAATTTCAATGATTTTGGATAAAAAATGATTTTTAGATGATGTTGCTATCATTAGATAATTTACAGTTTCCCATAGACTATAAGGCTATATATAAAATGATAGAATATTAGGGCCACAGAGGGGAAAAAAACACAAGTCATAATATTGTAACCAGTTGTTTTAAAGGAGGACAGTTGTTAAAATGACAGATGTGGGGCATTTCGTGAAATTGTACTTCAGTATGGTTTCATAAACAAAGACATGCTGATGTGCCAGAATATTAAGTATCACATTGTCATAAGTATCAAAACTGTAAAAACAATATGTAGCTTTTCTGCAGAAAGAACCAGCCTCATAAATTTATGACTTTATCCTTTTTCTTCAGTGTGGCCCTAGTACTCTGTCATATAAACAAATACACATTCCATATGAATATAAAAACACAATGTGTAACATTATGTTCCTTTATTGAATAAGGACAAAACAAAGCAGGTAAACCATCAGCTCCTTTCGAAACTGAAGTCACAGTGACTCTACAAGATGGAAAGCACAGAATCCAAGCATATTATACAAAATGATACATACACATTCAAAGGTCTGTATATAACACACCCTGCATGTCTGCACACTAAAATAAATGCAGGACAAATCCATACACATCAACTGAACAGACAAATGAATGGATGCAGTAGCCTCCCTGCAGCCTTGTATTACACACAGTATACCGCACAAACATCATAAGAGGCCAAATTCGTCAAAAAACGAACCCAAAAAAAACCAAATTCCTCTGCCACCGCAGGACATATTTAACCAAAATTGAAAGCACACATACTAACTAAAATAATTCAACACATATTGGTCCCTCAGCAGCCGACCACTGTCGTCATCAGGGAAGATTGCCGGATTGTCCCAGTCCATGGCTGGTGGCACTCTGGGGGCCCTCTCCTTCCTCAGGCAGGCCACATTGTGGAGGACAGCACAAGCCACAGTAATATCACATGCCCTAACAGGGCTGACCCTTAATTTGTGAAGGCAGTGAAAGCGTGCCTTCAGGAGGCCAAAGGTCATTTCAACTCTGGCCCTGGTCCTGGCATGGGCATGGTTGTAGGCCTGCTGTGCTTCCTGGGGGTCTGTGAAAGGTGTCAGGAGAAAAGGCTGGCAGCCATACCCCCTGTCTCCCAGCAACACACCAGAGAATTCACCTGTCAACACAAAATCTCATCATTACTACCTCATAAACACAGTGATATTCTTGACACAGCCATGATGGTTATAAATAGGGGTTGTGTGGCTTACCTTGTGATAGGCACTGATAGATTTCAGAGGCCCGAAAGATTCTGGAGTCATGGACTGAGCCAGGCCATTTTGCCACAACATTGCTGATCACACAGTCAGCATTGCAGACCATCTGAAATCATAAGATGAGGAATATTACACCAATCAATGCACATCACTGGCAATGCAGAGTGTTCGTCAATGGACAATATCAAAAAGTTATGTTCACCTGAACATTAATGCTGTGAAAGGATTTCCTATTCACAAAATCGGCCTCATGGGCACCTGAGGGGGCTTTTATCCTTATGTGTGTGCAGTCCACTGCACCAATGACATTGGGGAAACCTGTCACACAAAGTAATGAGTATCCTACTATGTGTTAACAGTTGTCCTGTAATTTGTAGATCCTCTTACCTGCAATCCTATAGAACTCCTCTTTGATGTCACAGAGTCTTCTGTGGCCAGGGAAGGAGATGAAGACATCTGCTAATGCTTTGATAGCCAGACACACACTCCTTATTGTGCGGCAAATTGTGGCCTTGTTCAGCTGTTCTGCATCCCCCACTGAGTACAGGAAGGCTCCACTAGCAAAAAAGCGCAAGGCCACACAAACCATTTGCTCCACACTCAGTGCATGGCTCCGTGCAGTGCGGTGCTTAATCCTGGGACCCAGTAGTCTGCATAGATACCTGATGCCATCTGCAGAAAACCTGTATCTTTCATATAGATGGTCATCAGGGAAGGCCAGTGGGTCCAACCGGTCCCTGAAGACCCTTTCTCGCCTGAAGGCTCTCCTCAGCACAAGTGCTTCTTCATCCACCACATCTCGCACGAATGGGCATGCCATTGTCAGAGCAGAAAGGAACACACAATTTTGGGCCTTCATATAGGCTAGTGGCCACACCTGGTGCTGGGGGGGTGGGCAAAAGAGGGCGATGCCTTATAACGATGACTTGGTTGTACTGATTGCTGGGAAAATAAAAAAAACCTTAGAAAGATGCCACCGTCCTGTGTGCTCACAATAAGAGCTCATATGTCATGGCTCACTTGACTTTATGAGAATATACCTAATTTTTATTTTGAGCTGTGTCATCTTCTTGGAGCTGGGGGAGGAAAGAAAAATAATGATTAATACATTTGTGTTACAGTTAGCATACAGTGTACATTGAAGGCATATCTCACCTCCCTCTCAAGTTTTTTTATTTCAAGGTCCAGTTTCCTAATTGTCCTCTTTTTTATTTCGGACTCCAGTGCAAGATTTTCCATCTTTTTCTTCTTGTACTGAATGTCTATGTCTGCCAGTTCTATTTGGCGCCGGAGGTGGTTGCCATACAACTTTCTGATAGTTTGTGAGCTCTGTGAACACAATACAATTAGCGCAGCTGGAATTTGGCAGGATGTGGTGTCCTTTTATTAATACGCACTATGTTGCCAGGCTGGTTTTCCCACTGTATAGCATCTGGGTCCTGTAAAAGAAATTAGATTTTTTGATTTTGATGAGGACTCCTCACCATTGTAGAGTAAATAGTACTTTCACAGTCTTAACATGATACCTCATGCCTTCTGGAATCCAGAGAGATGGTCTCCTCCTCATCATCGTCTCCATCATGTGCTGTTGCTGCTGCACTGGGGCCTTCACCCTATCACATTTAATCGGATTCATATTGAAGCTAGTAGACAAGACATGCCAGGCCTACAGTATGCCTTTGATGGAGTACTCACTGGATCAGCATCGTCTGGTGCTTGTGCTGGTGGCTCTAACAGGAACACAGTGCTGCCAGACACTGCAAGGCAATAGGTAAACCAAAGTCAGACAGTCCAAATTGATTCAATATGAATGTGGTTGTATCCCATGTAGAGATGGAAGGACATACCTTGAATGAAGCGGGTGGCATCTTGGGAGGAACCTATGCTCGTCTCTTTCCCCCCAGGGATCCCCTCTAAGACGGGCCTGCCTTTATTTAGCTCCAAGGCCATGTCCTCTGCTGGGGTAAGGTCAGCCTTTGGTGACCCACCACCCGTGCCTTGTCTGTGGGTATTCTTTTTCACTGCTAAAACAGTACAGACAATGTGTGAGCAGGCACCTTCTGGGTACAATATATGCTTGTGCTTTGTTAAATATTAGTCAGGGACCATACCATTCTGCAGAATGTTCTTGTATTTGATTTTGACCTGCTGCCATGTCCGTTTTGGCCCGTTCATGTTTAATCTACACACACACACACACACACACATTTAATGGAGTCACACTGCAAAAAATTACTTGGTATTTTTGTCTTGTTTTCAGTAAAAATATCAAAAAATGTATCATAGCTTTATACAGTGTGATGGAGTTACTTTACACAATTTCACTCATATCTGCAGTGCATTTCAATTAAAAATTTAACCGTTTCATAATTACAGTACAACTGCATTTTTGGAGATGTGAATTAAATATTTGAATTGTAATTGTGATGTTTCAGCGGAGCGGTGAGTGTGTAATTGTGCACTACTTACGCATTCAGGCGGTCTGCAATACTTTGCCACGCTTTTTCTCTTTGCTTTATCACTGTGGCGGTGTTGCCTTTCTTCTTAATTATATCTTTTACCTCCTCGTATGCCTCCATGAGGATTTGTGCTTCCGACGGGGAAAAGTACGCGGCTCTAGTTGCCATGGTAAATCAGTTAATCTGTGATCTGTGGCGGGGTCTATTTGAGTGAGCCGTGAGCGCGCACCTATCCAGGATTGGTTTCACCTGGCTTAATGAATCCGTGTCTGCTCATCCTGGCTTGGTCTTTGTGCAACCAATTAAGCCTGGACGCACATGTTTTGGCTTCATTGAGCTCAGCTGAGTCATTTATCCCGGATGTCTTAATTCTACTTTTGTGCAACAGGCCCCTGGAGTGTGTTGTTTGATCAGGTATAAATACCAAGGTTGGCAAATTACTGCCACCTGCAGTTATGGAATGTTCTTTCACAACTATAATTCATTGGTTGATCTCTCCTTTAACCTGGATGAAATTATGTGATCCTCCCTTAACCCATAGGAAGTCACACCCAGTTGACTACTTTAAAATGGTGGAAGCCCTCAATGGCAATGTCACTGCCAAAAAGGAATTTATCCATCTAGACTCCTCTATCATTCTCTATGAACAAAACACTGCGGGACTTCCTTCAGAGACAGGAAGTAAACAGGAAGTGGAAGTGTTTGAAACATACACAATATAATGCAGCGTTTCCTAAACGCGGTCATTGGGACCCCGAGTAGTACACATTTTGGTTTTTGCCCTAGCTCTACACAGCTGATTCAAATACTCAAAGCTTGATGATGAGTTCATTATTTGAATCAGCTGTGTAGTGTTGGGGGGGGGGTGCACCCCTTGGGGTCCCCCGGACCGAATTTGGGAAACCCTGATATAAGGCCTCCCAGCAACATTCACCTAATGTCCACAAATCAATCACAAAGTAGAAGATCTGCAGTACAATAGCTATATTTCAAGCTTCATGAATTGGTGTCTTTGTGAATTAGTATGATTGTTTACTGGAGAATTATCAGACAGGGAATTAAGAAAAAAATATGTTTTTGGCAACAGGAAGAAGACAACAAATGAACAATATAAAAGCTGGAGTCGTTCTTTGTGGTTGGCACTCTCTCACTTAAGTCTCCAGTAGTCCCAGAGGCATTCAATTGAAGCACAATAAAAGTCAGCTCCGTAATAAATTGTCTCAGTTTACCAGAAGCTTAGAGTAAAAATGCTGGCTGAAGGGCCACTGGCAAATATTGAAAGGGAACATAAATATTGTTTCATTATATAACTGCAGCCACTTAGAGCCTTGCTCACTTTGGTTTTCCCATTGATTTACAATGAGTCCGTTCGTTGTTTAGAACAGGTTGTTCAGCCAACCTACCTTGCTCCTTTCTCCTCTGCTACTAAATAACATACACGTATATGCTCTTTCATGGGAAATGGCTCCAGAAATCCCAGGTTATTGTAGTGTCGCTGCACATAGGTCTATCTCTGTATCGTCTGAGCACAAACAACAGCATCTCGCTCAGCATCTTGGGCTGGTGAAATATCACCTCGAGGCTTGCCATTTCCCAAGCTAATTTAGTTTATTACAGAAAGTGTCTATCGCAAGGGAGGCCACAACAAATGGGGGAAAAAACACCGTGCTACTATCAATCTCGAAGGGTGGCTCCCGCGCCTAATATAAAGGGGAGTAAGACAGATTCATAAAATGGTGGAGAGGGTAGGGAGTGCTGATGATGTCAGCGAGTCTTGAGGAAATGACATGGTGAGGTTACACAGCGCCGGAGGTGGCGGTGGGGGTATACTCTCTCCTCGTCTGCAGACGGAGAGCTCCATAAACATGCCAGGCGCAGTGCCGCTTCTCTCCTAAATTGTTTTCCCTCCGTTTGAAACGACCGTGATGATTGCATTCTCACACTCCATTGTAAAAACAGATAGTCCCTGGAAGAAGCCATCCTTTTGTGGCAGAGTTGGGGAATCTGAATTGTCTGTCAGGCAGCCTATACAAGTCGGAACAATGGATGTTTTTCCTGTAGAAATGCTAAGATGAAAACAATTTAGTGGTATCTATTGTAGCTATTCTGGCACTGTGGACTTGTGTCAATCATTCTTTAAATAGGTAAATTGGAATATTGCCTATATAAATCATTGTTTAATGGTTCAAAGAATGAACTGAGACATTATACACAGAGCAACATGATTGACACTTGACATAACTGTCTGGTTATGGAGCCAAAGGTCAATTTAACACATTGTGCTATACATTTTATATTTTAGGTTCTTCAAAGTAGCCACCCTTGGCCTTGATGACAGATTTGCACACTCTTGGCATTTTCTCAACCAGCTTCATTAGGAATGCTTTTCCAACAGTCTTGAAGGAGTTCCCATGTATGCTGAGCACTTGTTGGCTGCATTTCCTTCATTCTGCGGTCCAACTCATCCCAAACCATTTCACTTGGGTTGAGGTCAGGTGACTGTGGAGGCCAGGTCATCTGATGCATCACTCCATCACTCTCCTTGGTCAAATAGCCCTTACAAGTCAAATTTTTCAAATGTTATTAGTCACATGCGCCGAATACAACAGGTGTAGACCTTACAGTGAAATGCTTACTTACGAGCCCCTAACCGACAGTGCAGTTTAAAAAAAATACGGAAAAGAATAAGAGACAAAAGTAACAAGTCATTAAAGAGCAGCAGTAAAAAAATTACAATATATACAGGGGGGTGCCGGTACAGAGTCAATGTGCGGGGGCACCGGTTAGTTGGGGTAGTATGTACATGTAGGTTAATTTAGAGTTAATTAAAGTGACTATGCATAGATGACAACAGAGAGTGGCAGTGGTGTGGAGAGCGGTGGGGGGGGGGGTAATGCAAATAGTCTGGGTAGCCATTTGACTAGATGTTCAGGAGTCTTATGGCTTGGACCTAGACATAGGCTTGGACCTCTTGGACCTAGACTTGGCATTCCGGGTACCGCTTGCCGTGTGTAGCAGGGAGAACATTCTTTGACTGCTTATGGCGGAATACATCTCATTCAATGCTATCTTAGAGCCAGCCTCTGACTGTATGTAAACAGCTACAAAGAATATAGATGAAAACTCTCTTGGTAGGTAATGTGGTCTGCAGCGTATCATGAGAAACTCTACCTCCGGAGAGCAATAGCTTGAGACTTCCTTAGATATCGTGCACGAGCCCCTTGTCTTACCAGATGCCGCTGTTCTGTCCTGCCGGTACATCGTATAACCAGCCAGCTGTATGTTGATATTGTCGTCGTTCAGCCACGACTCCGTGAAGCATAAGATGTTACAGTTTTTAATGTCCCGTTGGTAGCTTAATCTTCCCAATAACTCACCCTTTTTATTGTCCGAAGATTACATGTTTGCTCGCAAAATTGAGGGGAGTGGGGGTTTATTAGATCGCCTCCGACTCCTCAGAAGGCAGTCCGCCCTCCGTCCTCTCTTTCTCTGCCTCCTCTTCACGCAGATCACTAGGGTCGGGGCCTGTTTCCAAGGGAGCCGTATATCCTCCGCCTCAGGCTCATCAGAGTCGTGAAAGAAGAACAATTATTCTGCTAGTCCGTGGTGAGTAATCACAGTCCTGATGTCTTGAAGTTATTTTCGGTCATAAGAGATGGTAGCGGCAACATTATGTACAAAACCCGTAAAAAATAAAGTAACCAACAACGATAAATGAACAAAAAACAATCAGTTGGGGCCACGTAAAAAGTCTGCCTTTGGCTCCGGGCGCCATCTTACATCAGCCTGGAAGTGTCCTTTTGGGTCATTGTCCTGTTGAAAAACAAATGATAGTCCCCCTAAGTGCAAACCAGATGGGATGGTGTATCGCTGCAGAATGCTGTGGTAGCTATGCTGGTTAAGTGTGCCTTGAATTCTAAATAAATGACCGACAGTGTCACCAGCAAAGCACCCCCACACCGTCACACCTCCTCCTCCATGCTTCATGGTGGGAACCACAAATGCGGAGATCATCCGTTCACCTACTCTGCATTTGACAAAGACACGGTGGTTGGAACCAACAATCTCAAATTTGGACTCATCAGACCAAAGGACAGATTTCGACTGGTCTAATGTCCACTGCTCGTGTTTCTTGGCCCAAGTAAGTCTCTTCTAATTATTGGTGTCCTTTAGTAGTGGAGCAATTTGACAATGAAGGCCTGATTCACGCAGTCTCCTCTGAACAGTTGATGATGAGATGTGTCTGTTACTTGAACTCTGAAGCATTTATTTGGGCTGCAACTTCTGAGGCTGGTAAGTCTAAGGAATTTGTCCTCTGCAGCAGAGGTAACTCTGGGTCTTCCTTTCCTGTGCCAGTCCTTATGAGAGCCAGTTTCATCATAGCGCTTGATGGTTTTTGCAACTGCACTTGAAGAAACTTTCAAAGTTCTTGAATTGGATTGACTGACCTTCATGTCTTCAAGTAATTATGGACTGTCGTTTTTCTTTGCTTATTTAAGTTGTTCTTGCCATAATATGGATTTGGTATTTTACCAAGTAGGACTTCTGTCTTCTGTATACCACCCCCACCTTGTCACAACACAACTGAGTTGCTCAAACGCGTTAAGGAAATAAATTCCACAAATGTACTTTTAACAAAGCACACCTGTTAATTGAAATACATTCCAGGTGAGTTTCTAATGAAGCTGGTTGAGAGAATGCCAAGAGTGTGCAAAACTGTCATCAAGTCAAAGGTGGCTACTTTGAAGAATCTCAAATATAAAATATACTTTGATTAGTTAAACACTTTTTTGGTTACTACATGATTCCATATGTGTTATTTCATAGTGTTGATGTCTTCACTATTATTCTGCAGTGTATAACATAGTAAAAATAAAGAAAAACCCTTGAATGAGTACGTGTGTCCAAACATTTGACTGGTACTGTACGCAAAATGTACTTAAGGTGTACTCAAAGTCTATTTGTTTTTGCTCTAATATACTAGGAATATACTTAAGTACAATTTTTTCCCTCCAATTTAGATAAGTGTATTTCATACGCTTAAATGCTAATAAAATGTACATTAAATGTATTTCAAATTGTTCCAATTTAGATTATTACGGACATATTCAAATCGACTAAAATGTATTAATGAGGTATGATTTAAGTATATTTAATTATTTTTTCCCCGCTTGGTTAATCCGATTCGCTTACAGCTAGCTGATAGCTATGCAGTTAAATGTTTGCGTTTGATTTCTGTATTTTTATTGTTTCTTCTGTATTGGTCAAAGATAATAGCACGGAGTGTGAGTAACATTTTATGCATCCTCCACACTTGTCCTCACAAGAATGTACTCAAGACAACGTCCTCGGTGAACGAACTCGGAACATGAGAGTTTTGAACACACTAGTACGCATATTTTGAAACACCCTATGATTTATCTCACTGTTCATGTTAATATTGACATTGAACCAATTGAGAACATCCATGACAATGTTTTGTCACACCATAATCATTTTCCAGGCAACCACATAGATTACCGTGGTTTGATACTTGTGGCACACAACATAGAAGTGAATTTTCCCGTACCTCATCTGACGATAAAAAATTATAATTTTAGTTCAATCTGAAATCTAATCCTTGGAAGGTTACTCAGAGTCCACATTGTGCTCCTGTGTTCAATTTGATAATGGAAGTGCTTGGAATGCTTCTCTAGTTGAGTCAGAATGGAATGAGAACTTATGCATCATTTAATGCTTTGCCACAGGCCCCAAAGGAAGCTTTATCAGCAGGCTCGGCCGCTGATCTCCTTAAGTGAAACCGCCACTAACACAGAGTAGTTTAGCATAGATTGTACGTCAATGCAAATAAAGCCGCTCCTTGTTTCTATGGAGAGAAAATTATAACAATTTGCATATTCAGCTCGGAAATCTATTTTGTCCTATGAAGGTAACGCAAAAGACACATTTCCACTGGACAACTGAATTATATTATATACATTAATTCTATTGTATTTAATTATGTTATATTCTCCCCTATTCCATTCTATTCTATTCTTTAACAAATCATACTAGTGTCGACAATCGCTTGCCACATCATCAAACAAGAGTCAGTGCCAAGCTCAGACTAAAATGTATCTGTTCCATTTAAGAGGGGTCCAGTGCAGTTATTTGAGACCGGGTACACTGAGACATCAGACAGGGATTAAATCAGCAGCTCTCTGACCTTTGGTGACCGTTGCTCACTACCCAGCCATCTGGAGAGAGCATCTTGCGTGTCAGACTCCATCTCGCTATGCCAGGACCATGTCAATAGAGGGAAGTCAACATCGCTACCTCTTGTATAATTTCATGTAAAATAAATAGCTTTTTGCATTCGAAGTGGAAAGCAATCACCCGCCTTGACACACCCTTGACTCTTGCATGGTCTTTTTTCCTCCAATCCCTTTCATTTTGGCCTTTGAAGAGTGGAAGAAGGGGTTGTTGTGCAGGTCCAAACATGCAAATCTCCCTAGAAGTTGTCTCTGATTGGTGGTCACAGCAACAACAACATAAATGTCACTTTGCATACTAGAGATATGTTACCCCATTCTTGCATTTTTACATTGCCTTACCTTACAGATTGACCTCAATGTTAAAGGAGTCTTGAGTAAGTTTCAACCATGTACATCATACTTCATCAAGCCCTCTCAGATTGGTGGTCATGGAGAAAAGAGACTAGGAGCGAGGGAGATTTGGTACCAGCTTGAACATTATCTTTGTTTCTTTCCGAAATTAAAAAGTGAAGGATGAGTGTCAAGACAGGATTAATTTTAGTCTCCTGGAAAGAGGAAAACAAATATTGAGATATTATGAATTGGAGACAGTATTCCTCTGCTGCTAACTATATCCTTCCTTCTGTCTGCATCTGTCTTGGAGCTTATCCCTCAATTGTGGCCTTCCGTAGTGTCAAAACTCCCCAGCCTCTCAATCATTTCCATGGGCGTTCCTATAACTCACACAGCCATGTTGGTATTGGATGTCTAGACATACAGTTTGCCAAGGGACTAGAGTTCTGCAGAGCAGAGGTGGGAAGCACCACCACGTATCCTCTCTCAAACCACAGAGATCTGTCCAATCACAGTAGCCACAGCTTGTCACTGATTCTGACTCAATGAAAATTGTGTCTATTCAGATGTGGAGGTACAGAGTCATGTGGTGGTGTCAGGCTGCATGGTGGTGTCTCTCTTTAACTATCCCTCTCCTCCTGTGGTAGTTTAAAATATAAAAGGTACCTGTCTAGCCTAAGATTACGAGAGAGAGAGAGAGAGAGAGAGATCTATGCAGAAGCAGGCTAGCGTTTCCCTTGGATGATGCTCGAGTTCCATCTCGCACAAGATATGCATGCAAAACTAATGGAAAGAGTCAACCACCTCACTGCATATGGCTGACGTTCCCTTAATGAACATCACTTGCATCCCTGCCTAGTGACACACATGCCGATAATGGTTGATGGGGATCAAGCAGCAAATGTATTTACCTGACATTCTACATTATATGCAATCAGTAATCTTCAAGGATCAATGCATAATTCATTATAGGGAACATGCCAACAATAACTGAAACACACGTAAGCTGTAAGCGATGTTCAATTAGATATTTTCCCTCAATGGAGCTTTCCCTCAAAGACATGCACTTACATCATATTCATCCTGGTAGGACTTAAGAAATGCAATAGTTTCATTGGAATCGGGTCAGTACATCTGTAACTCATACCAATACCACATTGAGGTCATTGAAAATGTCAGCTAGAGGAAAACGTGTTCAAAAGAGGTTTCAAATGTGTGTGTGTTAGTGTGTGTGTGTGAGTGTGTGTTAGTGTGTGTTAGTGTGTGTTAGTGCGTGTTGGTGTGCAGAGCGTTGTTGTTGTTAGCACTAACGCAGCCAAAATATGGAGGGCCGCGGCCAGCCTTAAAGCCAACCCTCCATGTTCAAATAAGCCTTTGTTTGACCCAGCTCAGAGTGGAGTCAAACACTTCAAACTTTGTTTTGACTGTCTTTTTGTCCGTTTATGAATGTGTTATTCTATGCGATTATCTGGGCCAAAATCAATTTAAAAACAAATTAAACCTAAAGGGTCGATACAATTCAAAATCAAATAGCTAAATGATCCATAGTATGACCATCTTAAAACATTTCCATATGTCAGCTTAGCACCCCCCACGGCTTAGACTTTTAAGAATGAATGTGGCATGAACCCAGCCATTCATGATGTATTCATCTGATTGTCAAACAAATCACTTCAAAAAGTAGGTTACCTTCCCAAAATAATTCTATCATCGAAACAGGGAGCTGTGCACCTGCCAACTTTCCTTCAATTCGCAAGTGGCGGAAACTACATTAACTCACCAGAAAAAAACATTTGAGTGAGTTAAACAGCACCCCTCCTTCTAAGTATGTGTAGCCCATGTATCTGTTGCTGTCTGGCCATAAAGATTATGACATGCAATATACTCTTATTTGACCAGACAGCATCAGATACATGGTCTACACATACTGAGACAGAGGTGCACTGTTTCGCTCGCTCGGATGCTTTATCTGAGATTGATGTGTCTTTCTGTCGGAGTGCATCTCGGTCTAATAAATTATCAATATTTTAATATTTGATTTGGATGGGCAAGGAGGTACGGTAGGTTGGGCCAGGCCCCTTAAGGCATGTCCATAACGCCGGCCTTGGGCTAAACAAATGTAGTCATTCAATCAAACAAATTCAGCCCTGTACCATATTGAGTGCAAACAAAGTAAGGGAAACAATTGCATGTTCAAACTACATGGGTAATTACTTTAAAACATAAAATGGTGTCTCGTTTCCTGTGGAATTCTCGGAGGTGAGAAAGGGGCTTCTAGGGAAATCTATTTGGAGATTGGTCTTTTAACAGTGCACCTGAGAGCCTAATGAGTCTAGCTCACAATGAGACCCAGTCTGTCGCTAAATAATGGGGCTATCAACTAGCTCCCACTGGTCCTCGGCATAGCCAATACTGACTGGCTTAGATGTATGGAAATGGTGGTACCTGTGCAGTCAGGAGACAGACATTGCAGGCCTCCTGCGATGGCTATGGGATCAGACGTTGCTAGGCTTTTTGGGGTTCTATGTGACTGGGGAAAAGACCCAGAGAATTTTGCATAATGTACATTTTGGTTTTTCACCTCTTGGTAGATGAGGTAATAGTTGATGATATTCACTCCAACATCTGCAGACAACAGCTGTACCAGAAGATTACTGGGGTAAGGGGATACAAACAACACCACTGTCGCAATAGATCTCCTTCATGGAATGGGGACTTGTCAGATTTGGAGAAAAATGTTCTAATTGATATAGAGCCCTATCTAAAGTACTATGAACAAAAATCCTAGATTGTTGTAAACTATCATGACACAAGGCAAGATCCAGATGCAGACACAGGCGGCAGATGGTTGGAGTTTAATATGTTTAATAAATCCAAAGGGAGTAAGCAAGAGAATGGTCGCGGACAGGCAAAAAGGTCAAAACCAGTTCAGAGTTCAGGAGGTACCGAAGGGCAGGCAGGCTCGACGTCAGGGCCTGGTCAGGCAGGCGGGCATGGAGTACAGGAAACAAGCAAGGGTCAGAACCGGGAAGACTAGCAAAAGGAGAAAAGGCAAAGCAGGAAAACGTGAAAAATGCTGGTAGGCTTGGACATACAAGACGAACTGGCACAGAGAGACAGGAAACACAGGGATAAATACACTGGGAAAACAAGCGACGCCTGGAGGGGGTGGAGACAATAACGAGGACAGGTGAAACTGATAGGGGTGTGACAGCAAACAGAAGTGAAAAATACTAGTAGGTTATAAACACAGCACCACATATACTGTGTCTTGATTACATATGCGACACACCTTTATTAACAAACCTCATGACAGACGCCTATAACCTTTTTGTGTGAATGTTTCTCAACATCGTGAATAACTTCTGTATTTTGTGGTCTAACATGTCCTCCCACATACATTACGGTGGCATACGTTAGGAGTGTTTCTTCTGATCAGTGGTGGAAAAAGTACCTACAGTAGTTGTCGTACTTGAGTAAAAATAAAGAAAGAAATGACTCAAGTAAAAAGTGAAAGTCATCCAGTAAAATAGTACTTGAGTAAAAGTCTAAAAGTATTTGGTTTTAAATGTACTTAAGTATCAAAAGTAAATGCAGTTGCTAAAATATACCTAAGTATCAAAAGTAAAAGTATATATAATAAACAATTCCTTATATTAAGCAAACCAGATGGCACCATTTTCTTGTTTTTAATTTATTTACCGATAGCTAGGGGCACACTCCAACACTCAGACATCATTTATAAACAAAGAATGTGTGTTTAATGAGTCCGCCAGATCAGAGGCAGTAGGGATGACCAGGGATGTTCTCTTGGTAAGTATGTGAATTAGACCATTTTCTTGTCCTGCTAAGCATTCAAAATGTAATAAGTACTATTGAGTATCAGGGAAAATGTATGGAGTAAAAGTACATTATTTTCTTTAGGAATGTAGTGAAATGTAGTCAAAAATATAAATAGTAAAGTACAGATACCCCAAAAAACGACTTAAGTAGTACTTTAAAGTATTATTACTTACACCACTGCTTCTGATGGATATCAGAAGTATCAACCACAACTTGGATAAACAACCAATCCAACATACTTGTATTTAATCACGAACAAGAAGGTTGGCTGTTATGTTTCATATTCTTTCCAAATCCTTACTTTTTTTTTCAGCATTGCGATAACACTGCTTACTGCAGAGCCTAATATTACGGCACTACGGGATTAGTACATTTTCCCTTCAGATCTAATTCGTTATTTCTGCTTATTAGTATGTCACAAACAGCAACGCTTAACAAATATTTTTGGTCTGACCTCGTGGTGACCTGGAGCCTCCACAGCCAACACTGGCAGAGATATCAGAATTAGAATTGAGAAAGAACTGCTGTCTCAGTTGCATATTGATGGTCTTTGAGTTTGTTGCTGGGTGCGTTATCTTCCTCTACTATTTTGGTACAAACACACACACACACACACACACACACACACACACACACACACACACACACACACACACACACACACACACACACACACACACACACACACACACACACACACACACACTTTCATTGTAGCGTCTCTGATCATTACGTTTTGTGTCATAATATACGGTGTACCACAATTCATGAGGGTTCTTGAATGTTCCTTCAGAGGTGGGACCAAGTCATTGTTTTACAAGTCACAGGTAAGTCTCAAGTCTTAGCACTCAAGTCCCAAGTCAAGTCCCAAGTCAAGACAAGCAAGTCCGAGTCAAGTCTCAAGTCCTAAACAAGTCATAATGTGCTCTTCACCAAATGTAATGCCATTTCATATTTTTAACAAGAGTAATAGTTAGTATATTACATTTACGCAAATCATGAATGCTTTAAAAATCTATATATTTATTGCTTTCCAAATAAACTTTACATTTCCATGGAAATACATGGGTAGCCATGAGAAAGACCCCCCCCCCCCACAGCGATCGACTATCGAGGATCGCTATGGGGCACAATCAGGCGATGTAGGCTTGTACACAATTGCCCAATCTTAACACACACACACACTCTCTGTGTGTGGTTACAGTAGGCTAACGTATGTCAATGATTTTAGGAACAGCAGTAACATCAGGCAGGATTTAGGCTACCAACTGCCAAGCCACTTGTAGCTCAATTTTGGGTGCAATGATCACGTTCCCACACTGACTGATTGTGTGGAGGCTCATTGATTTAATGTTACGTTAGCCTGCATGCTACACTAGCAAAGTTATATATAGCTGTCGGCTATATTGGCCACGATTTAACGTTCTTCGTGCAGCTTCAAAAGTTGAACAAAGTTGGAAGTTGTTGCGCCCCCGTCTGTAATTTTCTTCCCGCATGTTTTGGGCATCATATCTCCGAGGGCTCCGTCTGAATTCACTCGCCGACGGTCCTCTGCACTGCCACACGCAACTTTTTCTCAGCTGGAACAATTTGATTGGCTGTTGTCCGGTTCAAACTGTAATCCATGAAATGAAGAGTTGATGCGCTACACACTTTTTTGTAATAGCATCATTTTTAATATTTGGGCTTGGGGAGGGTATCAAGACAGTTCGAGTCAAAAGACTCAAGTCCAAGTTAAGTCACGAGTCATTGGTGTTCAAGTCAAAGTCGAGTTGTAAGTCATCATATTTGTGACTCGAGTCTGACTCGAGTCCAAGTCATGTGATTCGAGTCCACACCTCTGCTGCTGTGCTATTGTGATGTTAATCCACTCCAGGAAACAGAAGCCTCTGAGGACCAGACAAGAGATTAGGAGCGATATTAAAAAGATTTTCTACCATATCGTTCAAATGACCTGCCGTCTATCTCTCTGCTTTCTCTGATGAAGCTCACAACAGCTTCATTATTCCTCATTATCACTGCTGGTTTATCTGTGGCCAAAGTGGATTTCTAAGATGGCTGGTGACATGAATCCACTCTGCTGGAACTTGTTTTTGTATTTGACCAATGTCAATAGAGAAGGTATGTTTGAATGATTAAATTAGAAGATGGGAGGGACAGAGGGCATGCTGTACAAGATGTGACCAATCTCAAACCCCTCTGCTGTGTTCATTTTTTACTCTAGTCTTCCTCAACCAATCGGAACTGACAGACAATTAGTCGGATATAACATCGATGTGTGTGTGTTGTTGTGCTTCCCAACGCGCGCACACACACACACACACACACACACACACACACACACACACACACACACACACACACACACACACACACACACACACACACACACACACACACACACACACACACACACACACACACACACACACACACACCATTTGAGCTTGCTTCAGCAGTGCCAGCTATGTGGAAGACTGATGTAATCCTGCCTCTTTGGTGGTGCTTACTCTTTGCCTTGTGATTTGGATGGCAGAAGCTATGGAATTCACAAGAGGGAAGGAGAGACTTCAAAGGTTTGAGATTATTTTCTCAGATCCTTCCCTCAGTGGGGTATCGCCGCAAAACATGACTAGGCAATTGTATGTCCAGACAGAGTTCAGAAAGCATGCCTGAGTCCTCCCTTTTTCCTGAAAGATGCCTAAAAAAAGTGGAACGGAATATATAGGTGGGTAGACGTTGAGGGAAAATGTGCAGTCTCCAGTGCTGCAAGGAATGAATGTGACAGTCGCCGCTGTGGCTCCTAACAAACACTTCTGTATGCATATCGATATGTTGTTTTGTGGATCAAAATCTTTTGGATCTTGAATCCAAGGCTTGAATCAAACAACACCTATTCTCTCTTAACATGTTCAGCTATTTATAGTCTTTTGCAGCGTTTCCCAAACTCGGTCCTCGGAACCCCACATTTCGTTTTTTCCCCCTAATACTAATACTACACAGCTGATTGAAATGATCAAAGCTTGATGATTAGTTGTTTTTTTGAATCAGGTGTTTAGTGCTAGGGCAAGAAAACAAAACGTGTAGGAATTCCGGGGGGGGGGAGGCAAGAGTGGGACACTGGGAGCAGGTTGCTGCCTACTGTTCTGGGGGTAGAAGCTATTGGTGGTGATGGAAGTGGGGAAAACATGCTGTGGCTCGGGTGGCTGAGGTCCTTGACAATCTTCTTGGCCTTCCTGTGACAGCTGGTGTTGTAGGTGTCCTGGAGGGCAGGCAGTGTGCACCCAGTGGTGCGTTCGGTTGAGGGTACCTCCCTAGGTAGAGCCTTGCGGTCCGCGGCAGTGGAGTTGCTGTACCAGGCTGTGATGCATCCCGACAGTATGCCCTTGATGGTGCTCCTGTAGAACACTGTGAGGGCCCTCGAGGACAGGCCACATTTTTTCAACAAGTCGTGCCTTCTTCACCACGGTGTCTGTGTGGTTTGACCATTTTAGCTCCTCTGAGATGTGTACGCCGAGGAACTTGAAGTTTTTGACCGTCTCGATGGCGGCATCGTTGATGAGCATGCGGCATGCCCAGCCTGGTTCCTCCTGAAGTCCACAGTCAGCTCCTTTGTATTTTTGATGCTGAGGGAAATGTTGTTAACCTGGCACCATGCAGTCCGAGTGCTTTCCTCCTCTCCGTAGGCTGTCTTGTCGTTGTTGGTAATCAGGGCTACTACTGGCATGTCATCAGCGAACTTGATGATAGAGTTGGAACTGTGTGAGGTCATGCAGTCGTGGGGTATACAGGGAGTATAGGAGGGCACTGAGGAAGCATCCTTGTGGGGCCCCTGTGTTGAGGATCAGTGTAGAGGAGCTAATGTTACCTACCTACAGAAGTTAGGTTTTAAATACTGTATACCTTAAGACCGGAAACATCCGCTTTCTGCCGACCCACCGGAGAGTACCCTCAGGGTGGTTTGGTTCTGAAATTATACAATATTTTGGTTGTTTTTGAAAACCCTCAGACAGGAAAGGAAAATCAGCAACTTTCAGAGGGTGGTCCCCTGCTACTTTCCGAACGGTGTACACCCGAGGTCACTCGTTTTAGCCGCCTTTGGGATATTTGAACCTTGGCACCACTTCTCACTGAGACTTGCTGATTGTTCCACAGTGCAGGGTCATAGAGGAAATCACAGAAGAACTGGAATTACATTACAGCTTATTTGGAGGCCAAGGGGTTCCTTGGGATCCATCCATCTTGTGTTTTCGCTTTGAGCCGGGCTGGAGTGAAGCCTGTAAGGGGATTCTGCAAGGACTGCATAGCAGTCGAAGGTAGAAGCCTCAGCATAAACAATGATAAACAACCCAGTATCATGGCCGGGTCATTGCGAAAGCTACAGTCGATGATGTTACTGCGATGTGATGTGAGAGTGAGTGGTGACTTCAATCATGTAGGACTAGACAATAGACATCATTCACAGACAGTAATCCTTTCCAATCTTCCAGCAGAACTGCGGTGGTTTAATTTGCATGGTTTGCGTCCACACATGTTACGATAAATGTAATGATAAATGCAATGGAGACACATACTTGGAGACTAACTCTGACTCGTGTATTAGTGCTTATTAATAATGTAGCCAGTGCTACATTGCACTCAAACGTTTGTGAGATGAGGGTAATGTACTGGTATTACTTATGTGTGTCATCTAATGGTGGTATTCATTACTTGACATGACCATTACTGAAGTGGAAGGCATGCCGTACTGGTCCTTTATTTCTCTCTATGGTTTTACACCAGCACATCTCATGGCGGTTAACACATTTACAACAATTCCCTCCTTCAACTCAATACAACTTTCAATTACGGGATGATGGCGAGAGAGATTGGCTCAAATAAATGGAGCATGGCGGTTGAAATACTGTATTCTAATTCCCCACTGAAGGCAAGGAGTGTGTGTGTGTGTGTGTGGCTTTTTCTAGTTGAGGTCCTTCAGGCAAATAGTGGGTGAGCCTTTGACACGACTTACACGCACACAAACACACAGAGTCCCAATCTCTCTCACTTACTCACTCACGTTAGAAACACAGTCCTACATACAATGCATGTAAAGTACATTTTTGGCAGCTTGTTACATTCTTCCATCCATTGACGTGCCATTGAATGAAGTACCATGCACCACTACAGAAATGAGTCATGGAGTGAGGCTACGCTACATTTTATGGAACATGTCCAATGAGGAATGTGTTCCCTAGGACCTCATTTTGCTCTTATTCAGCAGCTTACAACTAATATGTGAATTATAATAATTGGAAGTACACTCAATCTCATGAGGACGGCTAAAAGCACTTGGATGCCTCTCCTGCCCGAAACCAACCCAACACCCATCCCCTTACAGTGAAACAGCAGCTATGTAAGGCTTGAGGTCTGTCATGTCAAGTCATTCCACCTGCAATCTCATCTCTCTCTCTCTTTACATCTTGCTCTCTCTGTGGCTCTCTGTTTCTCGCCTACTCTCGCTCTCTCTCTCTACACTTACTGCCTTATCTCTCGCTCTCTTCCTCTGTCTCTCTCTCTCTCTCCCTCCATCTCTCTCTGCCCCCCTCTCCCCCCTCTGACACTGCTTTCCCATTTTATGTAATCTTGTCGGGCTGTGCTGCCACTCCCTCCTCACTAGTCTTTCAGGGTGGTATGGTACTGTGCTCTGCTCTGCTGAGCGTTACAGAGAGGCAGAGCCAATTGCCAGTTAGATGAGTATCTGGGCCATAACGAGTGGATGGTGGCACTGCATTAACGTTGATGGTAATAGGTTCAAACGTTTCAGGAGAGTCGCGGCAGCGTTGTGGCATCCCGCTGCTCTTAATTCAACGTGGAGATCAGTCAGTGCAAGAGGAGGAACATTGTGGATGGGCCTGTCGTTAAAGTTGAAGCCACTGATGGTCATGTCACACTGGTGCAAAGAGGCCTGTCTTTATCTAACTGAAACCGTCACGCCAACGCAAGCTAGTACACACACGCGCAGGCACGTCAAGACATACTCACACAGAAACTCGCACTCGCTCTACAAGTTCCTGACCTTGACCACGGCGGGCGATGACTCATTACATTTATTCATCGTCCTTCCCATCTCTCTGTTTATCTCCCTCTCTCTTTCTGACCCAAAACATGACTTCTCACAAGGAGCTGGAGGAGTCCATAGAGTCAGTGACAAGTGTGTTAATCATATAGGGCTTCTGTGGAGACATAATGACAATAGAATAGTATGAGAAGAGGACTCGGTGGAAGCTCTGATTTATTTCTGCCTGTCATTCCACTGCATGGCGTAATTAGCTTTCAGAACGCTATATTTACGCTCACAAATATGTGTTTGGCTGAGACACTTGAGAAGCAGAAAACAAAAAAGGGTGTAGCGGGTGAGATGGGGGATGGGGGTGCTGCTGTTGTTCCTACAGGCAGTTACCGATAAATAAATAAAATCTTTATGAATTGTCAGTCTCGGATAATTGTATGTTTCCATGGATACTGTACCCACATATGGTCAGTTTCAGAAGAGAAGGGAAGAGTGGTGACATTAGCATATCATGCAAAACTCACACTCACTCAGTGTCTGATGCTGATATGTGCAACTGCTGCTTCAGAATGGTTACAGTAGAACAGAATATTAGTTCCTGGATCCAAACCGAGGGACGTTTCCATTGCTCCGAGGTTACCGTGGTTACCTGAGAAAGAGATGAAAAAGAATGCCAGAAGAATGCCACTGTTGCTAGGCATGAAGTGAATACATATTTATGTATCTGCTTTTCTACCACTGTGCTTTTCTAAAATCTAATGATGAACCTACATTTACAGTAGGGATTGTGTGTTTTTACAGAAGCGTTTCATCCATTGAACAATATTTAATTATGTAATTATATACAGTACATATTAAATATAGTCTAGGTGTCCATCTCAACCCTTTAACCTCCTCAACACTCTGTAGAGCAACTCCAGCTTTATCTTAGGAAGGCAGCCAAGTGGCTTGCAAAACACATTAGGGGAAGTATGATTTAATGATTATACATGGATAGGTTTTTTTTCTCCTCCAAGCAATCCATTTGAAATAACCATGTTGATTTTGGTCTTAGTCTGTGTTCACTTTCACACCTTGGCAATTAGATAAATGTTGAACAATCAATGAAGTTCTAAATAATAATAATAATAATAATAATAACAATAATAACATTTTAGGTGATATATTGACCAATCTGTAAAACCTGAGATGCTTTGCACTTTAGCATTGAACACTCATTCAAACCCTCTTTCTCTGCACCGTTTTCCCACAGGCGATTCTTATACTTTTCTTTGCTTTTTAATGGGTGAACCCAGGCTGGGATTACCCCATCCAGATTATATCAGAATCAGGATTGCACGGATAGGGCTGGTTGATGGGCTGGTTGATGGATTTCGAGCCATACTACATCAAACGTCAAGGGCACTGCATTTTTCTATGACATAAAGATCTGAGAAAAGAGTAAGGGAGGGAATATACTGCACTATTCTCCTATATCTAAGGGAAATAAATAAGAGCATATAATCTGAGGTGTCTCATTGCAGGAAAAGCTGTGAAGGGAGATCGGTAGATTAGAAGGAGAATCCCTAAATGATGAAATAGGCCTATTCCAGAATTCAGGGAAGAGAGAAACAACCAGAAGGAATTTTATAGTGGAAACTCACTTTGATCATTAGCAAACAAGGTTTGCGATGATAATCCATACCTTGCTGATGTTGCCAATTCAAGTCAATAAAGAGGCCATATTGCTTCAGTTCACAAAGTGGGTGGATGCCTACGACGTTAGCATTACCATCCTTTAGCAATAGCCTACTGTGTGGATGTCTGTTTGCAGAGCTGAGAGATGTTCCCTCAATGAATTTGTGTCAATCATTATTGAAACAATTAGCGTGGCAGAGTTTATTGCTTTGTAAAGCATTGCATGCGCTCCGTTAGGTTGATGATGGAGTATAGCTAACATTGTGAAGGACAATACCAGACAAACAAGTTAATAAAATAGGTCCATATTCCACCTGATCAGGTAGCCATCACACACACTGACGTCGTATATACACTAAACAAAAATATAAAACGCAACATGTAAAGTGTTGGTCCCATGTTTCATGAGCCAAAGTAAAAGATCCCAGAAATGTTCCATATGTAGCTCTTGGTCACAAAAAAGTGTGTTTCTCTCAAATGTTGTGCACAAATGTGATTACATCCCTGTCACTGAGCATTTCTCCTTTACCAAGATAATCCATCCACCTAGCAGGTGTAGGATATCAAGACTGATTTAACAGCATGATCATTACACAGGTGCACCTGCCGGGGACAATAAAATGCCATTAAAATGTGCAGTTTGGTCACACAACACAATGACACATGACTGACGTTTTGAGGGAGCGTAGAATTGGCATGCTGACTGCAGGAATATCCACCACAGCTGTTGCCAGAGAATTAAATGTTAATTTCTCTACCATATACCAATGTCGTTTTAGAGAATTTGTCAGTATGTCCTACCGACCTCACAACCACAGGCCATGTGTAACAATGCCAGCCCAGGACCTCCACATCCGGCTTCTTCACATGTGGGATCATCTGAGACCAGCCACCTGGACAGCTGTTGAAAATGTGGGTTTGCAAAACCGAAAACTCTCTGCACAAAGTGTCAGAAAATGTCTCAGGAAATCTCATCTGCGTGCTCCTTGTCCTCACCAGGGTCTTGACCTGACTGCAGTTAGGCGTCATAACCGACTTCAGTGGGCAAATGCTCACATTCGATGACCACTGGCATGCTGGAGAAGTGTGCTCTTAATCCCGGTTTCAACTGTACCAGGCAGATGGAAGACCGTGTGTGTATGGCGTCATGTGGGTGAGCAGTTTGCTGATGTCAACGTTGTGAACAGATTGGTGGAGGGGTTAAGGTATGGGCAGGAATAAGCTACGGACAATGAACACAACTGCATTTTATTGATGGCCATTTGCATGCACAGAGATACCATGACGATATCCTGAGGCCCATTGTCATGTCTTTCACCCATCATCTCATGTTTCAGCGTTATAATGCACTGCCCCATGTCGCAATGATCTGTACACAATTCCTGGAGGCAAAACATGTCCCAGTTCTTCCATGGCCTGCATATTCACCAGACATGTCACCCATTGAGCATGTTTGGGGTGCTCTGGATGAATGTGTACAACAGTGTGTTTGTGGCCTAATGAATTTATTTTAATTTACTAATTTCCATGAACTGTAACTCAGTAAAATCTTTGAAATTGTTGTGTGTTGCATTTTATATTTTTGTTCAGTGTACATTATATGCTGCTAAAATTGCACAGTACTTCCTCACATAGAATGTGCTTAGTAAGCAGCAATAACCTCTGTGTTGTATTCAAATACTTAAAAGTTGTTTTTCCTGCATTCATCCTTCTCAGAGGCAAAGCAGAAGTTGTGAGACATCAGAAGTTCAGCTCACAGTCTCTAAATGGGGACTAGCATATTTTGACATGCTGGATTTTCCGAAATCCCAGTGAATCCTGGTAAACAACACCATTGTCACGGGAAATAAAGGATTTTGAAAAGACAGCCTTCCGTCATGTCTTTCATTGCTGTTGAGCAATGAAAATGAAAAGCTCACATCATAAAAACATTATAAAACCAGAATGTCATTGTCGGAGACTGTGACACTATGCTGACACTGCCAACATATCTACTTCAACAAATAATAACTGTGGTTCAATGACTGTATTTTCACAAATAGTCTCAGATTAAGATTGATGATCTAGGATCAAATCCACCCATATGAAAAAGTGTGAAAATGTATGCACTAGCTACTGTAAGTCCTCTGGATAAAAGTGTCTGCTAAATTACTAAAATGTAAACGCTATCATTATGATTTAAAAGTAAAAAATATTCCTTGATCTGCACTTCTAGACTGAGATGCTTTGTGAATACGGGCCCTGATCTATCACTAATAAATAAGGACAAAAGGTATGTTTCATCATTTATGCACTCTTTCAAACCTACCCCTAGTATCTGGACCATAGAAATATAATCTGTGGACCTTGTAAACTCAGTATTTTATCCAGTTCATCGTCAATGTGGCTTGCACATCCTGCAACTACGACCCCCAGATCTCTCTTCATCCACTCAGTTACACGGCTCTGTAAAACCAATTAACTATACAAAGACCAGCCATCGCTAAAGGACATGCCACCCAGTCATCTCACTATCGCCTGAGGGTCTCTCATCCTCACCATGTTGGAGTCCAGCTATCTGATTGCAAACTGGCCTAGCCACTGCCCAAGGACCTTTACCACCTACAAACAACAACTTCACGGGTGAAAGCTTTTCACAATACAGACACCATGGTCAAAAGGACTGATTATTTTACCGTCCTTTGTATTAGCTTGGGTGTTCGGAACTGTAAAGAAATGAATGCACGTAGGTTTCAAGGTATGTACTGTATGCTGGTGTCAATACTGAATCCACAACCTTTCACTGTCTTCTGGTGGACAAACTATTGTTTATTCGGGTCATCCTTTTATTCATTCAATGACTCATCTGAAACTGAAAAGATGTGTGGTTGAAGGAAAGGTGTTGGATGAATCTGTATGCTCAATATTCACAGAAATGGCAGGAGTCAAGGACAGTGATGATATCGAAACAAAAAAGCAGACATTTGTTTTGTCTTTTGGCCTGTTCTTTTAAGTTTTTTAGAGGCATCAGCAAAAAAACGAACAAATACAGCAAACTGAAAAACTTGGTCGAAAAACAACAAGCTTATGCCTCTGCTTCTTAGCTTTCTTTGTATTGGATTTCCAACTGCATGCCGGTTAACATGTTATTGGACACGCTCTTATCGAGGTAAATAATATGTATGGATTGAATTCACCTTGCGCTTTTTTAGATGGATGTGGAATCAGACAAGTTAGTAGTTTGGCAGTTTCATATCCCTTCCCTTGTATAATACATAAGACTGGTAGGGCAGGCACGTAGCCTAGTGGTTAAAATTATTGGGTCAGTAACTCAAAGGTTGCTGGTTTGAATCCCTGAGCCCAATAGGTGAAACATATGTCAATGTACCCTTGAGTAAGGCACTTATCTGTAATTGCTCCTGTAAATCACTGTGGATTAAAGGGTCTGCTAAAATGTATGTTGTCAAATCCATTGTTTACTGTGTAACATAAAAATTTGTCTTGGTGACTGGTTTTCAAAACAATTTATCTTACTATCTGACAATAGTGCTAGTAAATGTTCTTCAGCATATCAACAAATAGAGGCTGTTGACCTCTATATATTTTTGCTCACATGTTCGTTACGCTTTTGTGATGTCTGACTAAAAGGTATGGTGGAGTTAGATATGCTTGTTTAATTTTTAAGATGACTTTGTTAGATTAGTTGCGTGGTATTACATTTTTCTGCGGTGTTGATGGCAAAGGCCATTGTTGGTCTCATACTGTAGTAAAGCAGTAGTTGAAAATGGCAAGCTCTTCTGAATGCTTCTCTGGAATATCCTTTGAAATGTTTTTCAGGGATTTATAAAAAAAAAAAATTAAATAACGATTGGCCTTCGAATACAAGATAAAACCTTAACTGACAAAAGACATGAGCAACAGCCTTCACAGGAAAATCAATTACATTTGAAAATGAGACAAATTCTATTCACATCAGCCCAGTTGCAGGCCTTCACTTATTGTTACGAACATGTGTCTTCAAAAGTAAAATATGACTTAAGTTGTCAGTGTTACAATCACTATAGTCAGAAGTGACAGAGAATAAGCCTTTCATCCCATCAGGGAGTCAATAAGTGAGTGTGTGTGCGGTGTGTGTGTGGAACAAATTATATCAGAGAAAATGAGCAGATTAATAATGACTTGTCAGCATAGGTACCCCAGCGTGATATGGACAGCACAAATGAAATCCAATTTTATTTGTCACTGTCACGTGTGCTCCCTCTCTGGCCTCTAGGTCACCAGGCTGCTCGTTATGGCACACGCCTGTCACCATTATTACGCGCACCTGCGCGTCATCAGACCTGGGCTCCATCGCTTCCCTGATTACCTTCCCTATATATGTCACTCCCTTTGTTTCCTTCCCCAGGCGTAATTGTTTCTGTTCCTGTGTCAGTTCTGTGCGTTGTTCGTGTTTCTTATTTTGTATTGTGCTTATTTATTAAAACACTCACTCCCTGAACTTTCTTCCCAACTCTCAGCGCACATCGTTACAATCACATGCACAGAATACAACCTTACAATGCTTACTTAAAAGCTCTTTCCAAATGATGCAGAGGTAAATAAGAAATATAAGAAACACACAAGAATGAAGCAATGTCCAAGGAGTACCTAGTCGATGGATTTCAGGCACAGGATAGGAGGAAGTGTTATATTCCAATGTCCACACTACACTAATGAGAAGTCTTGCTATTAACATCTCATCTTTGACCAACCTCAGCAGGTGGTTGTAATGATTTTAGATTTCCATGTCAGTTTTAATAAATACACATGCATTTAGCCTTAAAGCATGATGATCACCAGCCATGCCATACAGACATCCCTGGTTGATACCAGGCTGAAAGATTTAAAAAATATTTGACTTAAAGATCCACGTTGGGGGATTCCTCTTCGTACACCTCTAACTAGGTACTTATCCTTTCTAGAATCATCCCTGTGGCAAACAAGACGTTGGTGAAATCAATCATCATGTTTTAGTCTGTATTTTTACTGGTCTGGTGAGATTGGGTCTGGAGAGAAGCTTAACAGATCTATTTTCTAGAATAACAGAGATAAATAGAACAATACACGTTAGTGTCTAGCTTTATTTTGGGACTAATCGAGTCATTTTACACTGTCGGGTTTTTAAGTTGTTCAACTGAACCTGTTTTTATTATATTTTCTAATAAATAGTGTAATGTATTGTACTAATAAAACATAGCAGGGTAGTAACATATACAGTGCCTTCAGAACATATTCACACCCCTTGATTTTTTCCACATTTTGTTGTGTTACAGCCTGAATTTAAAATGGATTCAATAGAGATTTTTTTTGCCACTGATCTACACACAATACCCCATAATGTTAAAGTGGAAGTGTGTTTTTAGAAATGTTAACAAATTAATAAAAAATAAAAAGCTGAAGAGTCAATAAGTATTCAACCGTTTTTTATGGCAAGCGTAAATAGGTTCAGGAGTAAAAATATGCTTAACACGTCACATACTCATTTGCAGGTACTCACTCTGTGTTCAATAATATTGTTTAATATGATTTTCAAATGACTACCCCATCTCTCAAGCACAGATTCAACCACAAAGACCAGGGAGGTTTTCCAATGATTTGCAAAGAGGGGCACCTACTGAACATCCCTTTGAGCATGGAGTTATTAATTACAATTTGGATGGTGTTTCAATACACCCAGTCAATAAAAAGATACATGTACCCTTCCTAATGGTGATTTTAAAACAATTACAGAGATTAATGGGGAGGCAGGTAGCCTAGTGGTTAGAGCGTTAGGGCCAATAACTGAAAGGTTGCTGGATCGAATCCCCGAGCTGACAAGGTAAAGATCTGTCATTCTCCCCCACTGTTCCCCGGTAGGCTGTCATTGTAAATAACAATTTATTCTTAACTGACTTGCCTAGTTAAATAAAGGTTACACACACATTTAATGGCTGTTATAGGATATAACTAAAGATGGATCAACAACATTGTAATGTCTCCACAATAAATGACAGAGTGAAAAGAAAGACGCTTGCATGCATGCTGTTTGAAATACTGCAAAAATGTGGCATAGACATGAACTTTTTGTCCTGAATACAAAAGTGTTTGGGGAAAATCCAACACAACACATCACTGAGTACCACTCCTCATATTTTTAAGCATGGTGGTGGCTGCATCATGTAATGGGTATGCTTGTCATTGGCAAGTACTAGGGAGTTTTTTTAGGATAAAAATAAACAGAATAGAGCTAAGCACAGGCAAAATCCTAGAGAAAAAACTGATTCAGTCTGCCTTCCACCAGACCCTGGGAGACATTCATCTTTCAGCAGGACAGCTGTAATCGCTGCAAAAGGTGATTCTAACATGTACTGACACAGGAGGTTGAACACTTATCTAAGGTTCTACTTTGACATTAGAGTATTTTGTGTAGATCGTTGACAAAAAAATGACAATAAAATCCATGCTAATCCCGCTTTTTAACACAACAAAGTGTGGAAACAGTCAAGGGGTGTAAATACCTTCTGAAGGCACTGTATGCTTTGGTAATTGTACAAAATAGTATATCTGACAGTTGTAGGCGATCAAAAGTCCTGTGGGACGTATTTCTTTGTAACACATTACCACACATATGTCACACAAGCATGGCTGTCAACACACCAGCTATAGACTGCGCTTTTGAAAATCATGGTAGCCTTATTAAACCATTTTTTTGGGCATCCCTAAGTCAATAACCAGTCGTTTTTTTGTTGATTGACCCTAATAAAAGTTTCTATTTTTTTACTACAATGCCCTCGTTATATAGACTTTTCCTTCGACCTACAAATCAATTTATACTGGCAACGAATGGCCGTTTTTAGCCATACAAATCTTTTCATGAATGATAAAGTCTCATTTATTGCCGTTGGTACTTAATCTTGTGACTGATTGGAAACATCTGGTTGATAAATGACTTGCATAAAATGAACCGTGAAGGAACACAGAATGAATCACGCAAGAATGGTTATTGCTACCACGGGAGGAACACTCAACACAAACTATCTGCATAAGCCAGAGGTGGGCATTAACAAGAACACTTTGGAAATGTGAAATTACCTGTATTAGGCTACAGTCGGAGAGTATTAGGCAACAGTCTGAGTGAACTAGGCTACTGTCGGAAAGTAGTAGGCTACAGCCAGGGAGTATTAGGCTATAGTCAGAGAGTATTAGGCTACAGTCGGAGAGTATTAGGCTAAACTCGGCGAGTATCATGCTACAGTTGGAGAGCAGTAGGCTACAGTCAGAGAGTATTAGGGAACAGTCAGCGAATATTAGGCTACAGTCGGAGAGTAGTTGGCTACAGTCGGAGAGTATTTGGCTACTGTCTGAGAGTACTATGTTACAGACGGGGAGTATTAGGCTACAGTCAGAGAGAATTAGGCTACAGTTGGATTGTAGTAGGTTACAGTCAGAGAGCAGTAGGCTACTGTCAGAGAGGTGTAGGCTACAGTAGAAGAGTAGGAGACTACAGTCGGCGAGTATTATGCTGCAGTCAGAGTAGTAGCCTACAGTAGGAGAGTAGTAGGCTGCAGTCAGAGTTGTAGGCTACAGTCGGAAGAGTATTTTGGCTACAGTCAGAGTAGTAGGCTACAGTAGTAGAGTATAAGGCCACAGTCAGAGTAGTAGGCTAAAGTCGGAAGAGTATTAGGGTACAGGCGGAGAGTATTCAGCTATAGTCAGAGAGTAGTAGACTACAGTCGGAAAGCGATAGGATACAGTCAGAGAGTAGTAGGCTACAGTAGGAGAGTAGTAGGCTATAGTAGGACAGAAGTAGATTACAGTTAGAGAGCTGTAGGCTAAAGTCAGAGTAGTAGACTACAGTAGGAAAGTAGTATGCTACAGTCAGAGTAGAAGGCTAACAGTAGGAGAGTAGTAGGCTACAGTCAAAAGAGTATTTGGCTACAGTCAGAGTAGTAGGCTACAGTCGGCGAATAATATGCTACATTTGAAGAGTAGTAGGCTACAGACGGAGAGTATTAGGCTGCAGACGGAGGTATTATGCTACAGTCGAAGAGTATCCGGCTACAGTCGGAGAGTACTGTGCTACAGTTGGAGATAATTAGGCTACAGCAGGAGAGTATTATTCTGCAGCCAGTTAGTATTATGCTACAGTCGGAGAGTACTGTGCTATAGTCAAAGAGAATAAGGCTACAGTCGGCGAGTATTATGCTAGAGTTGGAAAGTAGGGGACTGCAGACAGAGAGTATTAGGCTGCAGTCAGAGAGTAGTATGCTATGGTCGGAGAGCAGTTATGTACAGTCAGAGAGTAGTATACTACAGTCAGAATAGTAGGATTCAGTAGGAGAGTAGTATACTACAGTCAGAATAGTGAGCTACAGTAGGAGAGTAGAAGGTTACAGTCAGAGTATTATACTACATTCAGAGTAGTAGGCTACAGTAGATGTGTGGTAGGCTACAGTTGGAGAGTATGATTCTACAGTCATAGGCTACAGTAGGAGAGTATTAGGCTGCATTCAGAGTAGTAGTCTACAGTCATAGTAGCAGGCTACAGTAGGAGAGTAGAAGTCTACAGTCAGAGTAGTAGGCTACAGTAGGAGAGTAGTAGGCAACAGTCAGCGTAGTATGGTATATGTGAAGAGATTTAGGCTACAGTCAGCGTAGTATGCTACAGTAGGAGAGTAGTAGGCTACATTCATATTCGTTGGCTATGGTAGGAGAGTAGTAGGCTACTATCAGAGTCGTAAGCTACAGTAGGAGAGTAGTAGGCTCCAGTCAGAGAGTAGTTGGCTACATTCAGAGTAGTAGGCTACAGTAGGAAAGTGGTAGGCTACAATTGGAGTGTAGAAGGCTACAGTCATTGCAGTTTGATACAGTAGGAGAGTAGTAGGCTAAAGTAGTAGAGTAGTAGGCAACAGTCAGCGTAGTAGGCTACAGTTGGAAGAGTATACGGCTACAGTCAGAGTAGTAGGCTACAGTAGAAGAGTAGTAGGCTACAGTCATAGAAGCAGGCTACAGTAGGAGAGTAATATGCTCCATTCAGAGTAGTAGATTACAGTAGGAGAGTATTATGCTACATTCAGAGTAGTAGGCTACAGTAGGTGAGTAGTAGGCTACAGCCAGTGTAGTAGGCTACAGTCGGAAGAGTATTAGGGTACAGACGGAGAGTATTCAGCTATAGTCAGAGAGTAGTAGGCTACAATCGTAGAGAATTAGGCTACAGGTGGAGTGTATAAGGCTAGAGTCTGCGAGTATTAGGCTACAGTTGGAGAGTAGTAGGCTACTGTTGGATGGTATTAGGCTACTGTCGGAGAGTAGTTGGTTACTGTCGCAGAGTATTAGGCTACAGTTGGTGAGTAGTGGGCTACAGCTGAAGAGTTTTAGGCTACAGTCGGAGAGTACTGTGCTACAGTCAAAGAGAATTAGGCTACAGCAGGAGAGTATTATTCTGCAGCCAGTTAGTATTATGCTACAGTCGGAGAGTAATGTGCTACAGTCAAAGAGAATAAGGCTACAGTCGGCGAGTATTATGCTAGAGTTGGAAAGTAGGGGGCTGCAGTCAGAGAGTATTAAGCTGGAGTAAGAGAGTAGAAGGTTACAGTCAGAGTATTATACTACAGTCAGAATAGTAGGATTCAGTAGGAGAGAAGTAGGCTACAGGCAGAGTAGTAGGCTACAGTCAGAGAATATTAGACAACAGTCAGAATAGTAGGCTACAGTAGGAGAGTATGAGTTTACAGTCAGAGTAGTATGCTACAGTAGATCTGTATTGGGCTACAGTCAGAGTAGTAGGCTACAGTTGGAAGAGTTTTAGTCTACAGTCAAAGTAGTGAGCTGCATTAGGAGAGTAGGATTCTACAGTTGGAAGAGTATTAGGCTACACTCAGAGTAGTAGGCTACAGTAGGAGAATATTAGGCTGCATTCAGAGAAGTAGGCTACAGTCATAGTAGCAGGCTACAGTAGGACAGTAGTAGTCTACAGTCAGAGTAGTAGGCTACAGTAGAAGAGTATTAGGCTACATTCAGCGTAGTAGATTACAGTATGAGAGTATTAGGCTACATTCAGAGTAGGAGGCTTGAGTAGGAGAGTAGTAGCCTTTCATCATAGTAGTTGTCTACAGTTGGAGAGCAGTAGGCTACAGTCAGAGAGTATTAGGGAACAGTCAGCGAATATTAGGCTACAGTCAGAGAGAATTAGGCTACAGACGGTGAGTTTTATGCTACAGTTGGATTGTAGTAGGTTACAGTCAGAGAGCAGTAGGCTACTGTCAGAGAGGTGTAGGCTACAGTAGAAGAGTAGGAGACTACAGTCGGCGAGTATTATGCTGCAGTCAGAGTAGTAGCCTACAGTAGGAGAGTAGTAGGCTGCAGTCAGAGTTGTAGGCTACAGTCGGAAGAGTATTTTGGCTACAGTCAGAGTAGTAGGCTACAGTAGTAGAGTATAAGGCCACAGTCAGAGTAGTAGGCTAAAGTCGGAAGAGTATTAGGGTACAGGCGGAGAGTATTCAGCTATAGTCAGAGAGTAGTAGACTACAGTCGGAAAGCGATAGGATACAGTCAGAGAGTAGTAGGCTACAGTAGGAGAGTAGTAGGCTATAGTAGGACAGAAGTAGATTACAGTTAGAGAGCTGTAGGCTAAAGTCAGAGTAGTAGACTACAGTAGGAAAGTAGTATGCTACAGTCAGAGTAGAAGGCTAACAGTAGGAGAGTAGTAGGCTACAGTCAAAAGAGTATTTGGCTACAGTCAGAGTAGTAGGCTACAGTCGTCGAATAATATGCTACATTTGAAGAGTAGTAGGCTACAGACGGAGAGTATTAGGCTGCAGACGGAGGTATTATGCTACAGTCGAAGAGTATCCGGCTACAGTCGGAGAGTACTGTGCTACAGTTGGAGATAATTAGGCTACAGCAGGAGAGTATTATTCTGCAGCCAGTTAGTATTATGCTACAGTCGGAGAGTACTGTGCTATAGTCAAAGAGAATAAGGCTACAGTCGGCGAGTATTATGCTAGAGTTGGAAAGTAGGGGACTGCAGACAGAGAGTATTAGGCTGCAGTCAGAGAGTAGTATGCTATGGTCGGAGAGCAGTTATGTACAGTCAGAGAGTAGTATACTACAGTCAGAATAGTAGGCTACAGTATGAGAGTAGGAGGTTACAGTCAGAGTATTATACTACAGTCAGAATAGTAGGATTCAGTAGGAGAGTAGTATACTACAGTCAGAATAGTGAGCTACAGTAGGAGAGTAGAAGGTTACAGTCAGAGTATTATACTACATTCAGAGTAGTAGGCTACAGTAGATGTGTGGTAGGCTACAGTTGGAGAGTATGATTCTACAGTAGGAGAGTATTAGGCTGCATTCAGAGTAGTAGTCTACAGTCATAGTAGCAGGCTACAGTAGGAGAGTAGAAGTCTACAGTCAGAGTAGTAGGCTACAGTAGGAGAGTAGTAGGCAACAGTCAGCGTAGTATGGTTTATGTGAAGAGATTTAGGCTACAGTCAGCGTAGTATGCTACAGTAGGAGAGTAGTAGGCTACATTCATATTCGTTGGCTATGGTAGGAGAGTAGTAGGCTACTATCAGAGTCGTAAGCTACAGTAGGAGAGTAGTAGGCTCCAGTCAGAGAGTAGTTGGCTACATTCAGAGTAGTAGGCTACAGTAGGAAAGTGGTAGGCTACAATTGGAGTGTAGAAGGCTACAGTCATTGCAGTTTGATACAGTAGGAGAGTAGTAGGCTAAAGTAGTAGAGTAGTAGGCAACAGTCAGCGTAGTAGGCTACAGTTGGAAGAGTATACGGCTACAGTCAGAGTAGTAGGCTACAGTAGAAGAGTAGTAGGCTACAGTCATAGAAGCAGGCTACAGTAGGAGAGTAATATGCTCCATTCAGAGTAGTAGATTACAGTAGGAGAGTATTATGCTACATTCAGAGTAGTAGGCTACAGTAGTAGAGTATAAGGCCACAGTCAGAGTAGTAGGCTACAGTAGGTGAGTAGTAGGCTACAGCCAGTGTAGTAGGCTACAGTCGGAAGAGTATTAGGGTACAGACGGAGAGTATTCAGCTATAGTCAGAGAGTAGTAGGCTACAATCGTAGAGAATTAGGCTACAGGTGGAGTGTATAAGGCTAGAGTCTGCGAGTATTAGGCTACAGTTGGAGAGTAGTAGGCTACTGTTGGATGGTATTAGGCTACTGTCGGAGAGTAGTTGGTTACTGTCGCAGAGTATTAGGCTACAGTTGGTGAGTAGTGGGCTACAGCTGAAGAGTTTTAGGCTACAGTCGGAGAGTACTGTGCTACAGTCAAAGAGAATTAGGCTACAGCAGGAGAGTATTATTCTGCAGCCAGTTAGTATTATGCTACAGTCGGAGAGTAATGTGCTACAGTCAAAGAGAATAAGGCTACAGTCGGCGAGTATTATGCTAGAGTTGGAAAGTAGGGGGCTGCAGTCAGAGAGTATTAGGCTGGAGTAAGAGAGTAGAAGGTTACAGTCAGAGTATTATACTACAGTCAGAATAGTAGGATTCAGTAGGAGAGAAGTAGGCTACAGGCAGAGTAGTAGGCTACAGTCAGAGAATATTAGACAACAGTCAGAATAGTAGGCTACAGTAGGAGAGTATGAGTTTACAGTCAGAGTAGTATGCTACAGTAGATCTGTATTGGGCTACAGTCAGAGTAGTAGGCTACAGTTGGAAGAGTTTTAGTCTACAGTCAAAGTAGTGAGCTGCATTAGGAGAGTAGGATTCTACAGTTGGAAGAGTATTAGGCTACACTCAGAGTAGTAGGCTACAGTAGGAGAATATTAGGCTGCATTCAGAGAAGTAGGCTACAGTCATAGTAGCAGGCTACAGTAGGACAGTAGTAGTCTACAGTCAGAGTAGTAGGCTACAGTAGAAGAGTATTAGGCTACATTCAGCGTAGTAGATTACAGTATGAGAGTATTAGGCTACATTCAGAGTAGGAGGCTTGAGTAGGCGAGTAGTAGCCTTTCATCATAGTAGTTGTCTACAGTTGGAGAGCAGTAGGCTACAGTCAGAGAGTATTAGGGAACAGTCAGCGAATATTAGGCTACAGTCGGAGAGTAGTTGGCTACAGTCGGAGAGTATTTGGCTACTGTCTGAGAGTACTATGTTACAGACGGGGAGTATTAGGCTACAGTCAGAGAGAATTAGGCTACAGACGGTGAGTTTTATGCTACAGTTGGATTGTAGTAGGTTACAGTCAGAGAGCAGTAGGCTACTGTCAGAGAGGTGTAGGCTACAGTAGAAGAGTAGGAGACTACAGTCGGCGAGTATTATGCTGCAGTCAGAGTAGTAGCCTACAGTAGGAGAGTAGTAGGCTGCAGTCAGAGTTGTAGGCTACAGTCGGAAGAGTATTTTGGCTACAGTCAGAGTAGTAGGCTACAGTAGTAGAGTATAAGGCCACAGTCAGAGTAGTAGGCTAAAGTCGGAAGAGTATTAGGGTACAGGCGGAGAGTATTCAGCTATAGTCAGAGAGTAGTAGACTACAGTCGGAAAGCGATAGGATACAGTCAGAGAGTAGTAGGCTACAGTAGGAGAGTAGTAGGCTATAGTAGGACAGAAGTAGATTACAGTTAGAGAGCTGTAGGCTAAAGTCAGAGTAGTAGACTACAGTAGGAAAGTAGTATGCTACAGTCAGAGTAGAAGGCTAACAGTAGGAGAGTAGTAGGCTACAGTCAAAAGAGTATTTGGCTACAGTCAGAGTAGTAGGCTACAGTCGGCGAATAATATGCTACATTTGAAGAGTAGTAGGCTACAGACGGAGAGTATTAGGCTGCAGACGGAGGTATTATGCTACAGTCGAAGAGTATCCGGCTACAGTCGGAGAGTACTGTGCTACAGTTGGAGATAATTAGGCTACAGCAGGAGAGTATTATTCTGCAGCCAGTTAGTATTATGCTACAGTCGGAGAGTACTGTGCTATAGTCAAAGAGAATAAGGCTACAGTCGGCGAGTATTATGCTAGAGTTGGAAAGTAGGGGACTGCAGACAGAGAGTATTAGGCTGCAGTCAGAGAGTAGTATGCTATGGTCGGAGAGCAGTTATGTACAGTCAGAGAGTAGTATACTACAGTCAGAATAGTAGGCTACAGTATGAGAGTAGGAGGTTACAGTCAGAGTATTATACTACAGTCAGAATAGTAGGATTCAGTAGGAGAGTAGTATACTACAGTCAGAATAGTGAGCTACAGTAGGAGAGTAGAAGGTTACAGTCAGAGTATTATACTACATTCAGAGTAGTAGGCTACAGTAGATGTGTGGTAGGCTACAGTTGGAGAGTATGATTCTACAGTCATAGGCTACAGTAGGAGAGTATTAGGCTGCATTCAGAGTAGTAGTCTACAGTCATAGTAGCAGGCTACAGTAGGAGAGTAGAAGTCTACAGTCAGAGTAGTAGGCTACAGTAGGTTAGTAGTAGGCAACAGTCAGCGTAGTATGGTATATGTGAAGAGATTTAGGCTACAGTCAGCGTAGTATGCTACAGTAGGAGAGTAGTAGGCTACATTCATATTCGTTGGCTATGGTAGGAGAGTAGTAGGCTACTATCAGAGTCGTAAGCTACAGTAGGAGAGTAGTAGGCTCCAGTCAGAGAGTAGTTGGCTACATTCAGAGTAGTAGGCTACAGTAGGAAAGTGGTAGGCTACAATTGGAGTGTAGAAGGCTACAGTCATTGCAGTTTGATACAGTAGGAGAGTAGTAGGCTAAAGTAGTAGAGTAGTAGGCAACAGTCAGCGTAGTAGGCTACAGTTGGAAGAGTATACGGCTACAGTCAGAGTAGTAGGCTACAGTAGAAGAGTAGTAGGCTACAGTCATAGAAGCAGGCTACAGTAGGAGAGTAATATGCTCCATTCAGAGTAGTAGATTACAGTAGGAGAGTATTATGCTACATTCAGAGTAGTAGGCTACAGTAGTAGAGTATAAGGCCACAGTCAGAGTAGTAGGCTACAGTAGGTGAGTAGTAGGCTACAGCCAGTGTAGTAGGCTACAGTCGGAAGAGTATTAGGGTACAGACGGAGAGTATTCAGCTATAGTCAGAGAGTAGTAGGCTACAATCGTAGAGAATTAGGCTACAGGTGGAGTGTATAAGGCTAGAGTCTGCGAGTATTAGGCTACAGTTGGAGAGTAGTAGGCTACTGTTGGATGGTATTAGGCTACTGTCGGAGAGTAGTTGGTTACTGTCGCAGAGTATTAGGCTACAGTTGGTGAGTAGTGGGCTACAGCTGAAGAGTTTTAGGCTACAGTCGGAGAGTACTGTGCTACAGTCAAAGAGAATTAGGCTACAGCAGGAGAGTATTATTCTGCAGCCAGTTAGTATTATGCTACAGTCGGAGAGTAATGTGCTACAGTCAAAGAGAATAAGGCTACAGTCGGCGAGTATTATGCTAGAGTTGGAAAGTAGGGGGCTGCAGTCAGAGAGTATTAGGCTGGAGTAAGAGAGTAGAAGGTTACAGTCAGAGTATTATACTACAGTCAGAATAGTAGGATTCAGTAGGAGAGAAGTAGGCTACAGGCAGAGTAGTAGGCTACAGTCAGAGAATATTAGACAACAGTCAGAATAGTAGGCTACAGTAGGAGAGTATGAGTTTACAGTCAGAGTAGTATGCTACAGTAGATCTGTATTGGGCTACAGTCAGAGTAGTAGGCTACAGTTGGAAGAGTTTTAGTCTACAGTCAAAGTAGTGAGCTGCATTAGGAGAGTAGGATTCTACAGTTGGAAGAGTATTAGGCTATACTCAGAGTAGTAGGCTACAGTAGGAGAATATTAGGCTGCATTCAGAGAAGTAGGCTACAGTCATAGTAGCAGGCTACAGTAGGACAGTAGTAGTCTACAGTCAGAGTAGTAGGCTACAGTAGAAGAGTATTAGGCTACATTCAGCGTAGTAGATTACAGTATGAGAGTATTAGGCTACATTCAGAGTAGGAGGCTTGAGTAGGAGAGTAGTAGCCTTTCATCATAGTAGTTGTCTACAGTAGGAGAGTAGTAGACTACAGTCGGAGAGTATTATGCTACAGTCAGAGAATACTCGGCTACAGTCAGAGAGTAGTATGCTACGGTCGAAGAGCAGTAGGCTACAGTCAGAGAGTAGTAGACTACAGTAGAAGACTAGTCTACAGTCAGAGTAGTATTCTACAGTCATAGTAGTAGGCTACAGTCAGAGTCGTAGGCTACAGTAGAAGAGTAGTAGGCTACAGTAGGAGTGTAGTAGGCTGCACTAGGAGAGTAGTAGCCTCCACTCGTAGTAGTTGGCTGCAGTAGGAGAGTAGTAGAATACAGTTGTAACGGCTGTCGTAGTCGTTCTCCTCCTCAGACGAGGAGGAGCATGGATCGGACCAAGATGCAGAGTAGTTAGTGTTCATTATTTAATGAAAAATCAACAAAACACTTCAAAATACAAAACCAACAAACGTGACAAACCCGAAACAGTCCTGTGTGGCCCAAACACAGTCACAGGAACAAACACCCACAAAACACAAGTGAAACCCAGGCTGCCTAAGTATGATTCTCAATCAGGGACAACGATTGACAGCTGTCTCTGATTGAGAATCATACCAGGCCGAACACCAAATCCCAACATAGAAAATCAACCATAGACCAACCCACCCAACTCACGCCCTGACCAACTAAAATAAATACAAGACAAAGGAAAACAGGTCAGGAACGTGACAACAGTCATATTAGTTGGCTACGGTAGGAGAGAAGTAGGCTAATATCAGAGACATAAGCTGAAGTAGTAGAGTAGTAGGCTACATCCAGAGTAGTAGACTTCAGTCAAAGAGTAGTTGGCTACAATGGGAGAGTAGTAGACTACAGTCATAGCAGTTTGATACAGTAGGAGAGTGATAGGCTACAGTAGGAGAGTAAAAGCCGACAGTCATAGTAGTTGGATACGGTAGGAGAGTAGTAGGCTACAGTCATAGAAGTAGGCTACAGTAGCAGTGTTTTAGGCTACAGTCAGAGTAGTAGGCTACAGTATGAGAGTAGTAGCCTATAGTCAGAGTAGTAGGTTACGGTAGGAGAGTAGTAGTTTACATTCGGAGTAGTAGGCTACTGTAGCATAGTGTTAGGCTTCAGTCAGAGTAGTAGGCTACGGTAGGAGAGTATTAGGCTGCATTCAGAGTAGTAGGCTACAGTCTTGGTAGCAGGCTACAGTAGGAGAGTAGTAGTCTACAGTCAGAGTAGTAGGCTACAGTAGAAGAGTAATAGTTTACATTGAGAGCAGTAGATTACAGTCGGAGAGTATTATGCTACATTCAGAGTAGTAGGCTACAGTCGGAGAGTAGTAGCCTTTCGACATAGTATTTGGCTACAGTAGGAGAGTAGTAGGCAACAGTCAGCGTAGTATGCTACAGTAGAAGAGTAGTAGGCTACATTCATAGAAGCAGGCTACAGTAGGAGAGTAGTAGTCCACAGTCAGAGTTGTAGGCTACAGTAGGAAGGTAATAGTTTACATTCAGAGCAGTAGATTACAGTTGGAGAGTATTAGGCTACATTCAGAGTAGTAGGCTACAGTCGGAGAGTAGTAGCCTTTCGACATAGTATTTGACTACAGGAGGAGAGTAGTAGGCAACAGTCAGCGTAGTATGCTACCGTAGAAGAGTAGTAGGCTACAGTCAGAGTAGTAGTCTACAGTAGAAGCGTAGTAGGCTGCAGTCATAGAAGCAGGCTACAGTAGGAGAGTAGTAGGCTACAGTCAGAGTAGTAGGCTGCAGTCAGAGTAGTTGGCTTCAGTAGGAGTCTACAGGCAGAGTAGTAGGCTACAGTAGGAGAGTGTTAGACTACATTCAGAGAAGTAGGATAAAGTCAGAGTAGTAGGCTACAGTTGGAGGGTAATAGTTTACATTCAGAGCAGTAGATTACAGTTGGAGAGTATGAGGCTACATTCAGAGTAGTAGGCTACAGTAGAAGAGTAGTAACCTACATCCGTAGTTGTTGGCTACAGTAGGATAGTAGTAGGCCACAATCATAGTTGTTGGCTATGGTAGGAGATTAGTAGGCTACAGTCAGATTAGTAGTCTACAGTTGGAAGAGTATTAGTCTAGAGTCAGAGTAGTAGGCTACAGTAGGAGAGTAGTAGGCTACAGTCAGAGTATTAGGCTACCGTTGGAGAGTAGTAGGCTACAGTAGGACAGTAGTAGGCTACAGTCATAGTAGCAGGGTACAGTGGGAGAGTAGTAGGCAACAGTCATAGTAGTAGGCAACAGTAGACGAGTATTAGGCTACAGTCTGAGCGACAAATTAAGCAAGTGGCAGTAAATTAAAACAATAATGTTGCATCTTGTTTGACAGATCTATACCATTATCTCAGATATTGATTATGGAAATTATTTCAAATGAAATATCCAGCAGTCTCAGTGTTGTATTATTCACTATTCCCCCTGTACTATTAAACAGTGATGTTAAGAGGAAAAAAGCTGACACGAAAGCTAGCACTCTCTTCACACCACCTCAAGGACATGCTTTACTGTCACCTTTTTAAAGAGAAAGTGCCAACACACACGGCCATAATATGACAGTTACCCAGACAAAAATATTAAAGTGGTGGTTGGGGGGGGGGGGGGGGGGGGGTTAGAGCCCAAGGTGAGGACACACACACTAACAACATTACGAGGCTCTAGCTGCAGTCAGAATAATGTGGTTCTTTAGCTAGCGGCCTTTCTCTCTTGTTTACACCCTGAGCGCCCAGAACTGAGCCGGAGCCCAAGTTGCCACAGACCTTTGCCATAGTTTTATATCTTCTGGCATTTGCAATTAGCCCTACACTGCACACTCACACATCACAAAACCAGATGTCTGCCGTTGTCATTGAGCCTCATACAGATTTCCCTGCCCTGATTAAAAGTTCTGCCCGGGTAAACAATGGAATGCGGCTGTAATGAGGGTATGACCACATCGTCAACTGTTAACTCTTCATTATGGGTGTGTTTTTTTCCCTCTCTTTCCTATTGTTGCAACAATGAATATATGCAAAGTTGCATGTTCGGTCATGCATGGATAAAGCATATAGCTCAGTCAAATGAAACAAACGGTGTCGGAGTTGTAACAGCATTGAGCTCAGATGCAGCAAGTGTCTGGAAAGCGTAATGTCAGCAAAGCAGTCTACAACAGCTACATAAGAAGGACAAGAAACTAACACATTTCACGATTATCTGCAAGAACAGACTACATGTCCACACACCCCACTCTGATTGTCCCAGTGGGTCCAGTGGAAGGGGAGCACATGGTCTGAATATGCCCTGTAGCTACTCAGACCCTGTGATAGGCTGGGAGAGGCTGTTGGGGCTGATGGTCATCATGCCTGGATGAGGAAAAGCTGCGTATAATCTTGATAAGGACTGTGATCTTGTCCAAGATGGTGCGATATGCAAGAGAGGGCATGTGCATGGGCCATTAAAACAGTCCTTTGCATCAAGACACCCACTCATGTTGTCTATGCATATCATTGACTTACTGTACATATAAATGGGAAATCACCAATCTCTGTACAATAATCTAGATACTATACTGTTTCCTGACAAAGCATGCAAGAGTTCTGCCTGCTGAATAACCGTTCCGCCTACCGGCCAGAATCAATGCTATATTTGTGTACAAATCAAATTTCCCCTAACACGATTGCCTAGTTAACCTCCCTGGCCCTCCTTTTTAATGCCCAATTACATTCATCACACAGGCTGACCCAAGTACTTTGCTGCCTCCTTTGAAAGCATCCACCGCAGAGTTGAAAGAGATGAGAACCATTTTTGTAATGTTGTTCCCATTCATGTATTTTTACGACACCCTTTTCCCCTCACTCTCAGGACACTCAGGATTCTGTGATTGTAGCGCACCCATTTCGCTTGTCCACTTAGTGTAGTTTAGATGTTTTCATTCATTGATATAGACAGGGTGGTTTTGTCAGCAGGTTTCATAGTAAATGCAGGTATGCAGGTACACTACCGGTCAAAAGTTTTAGAACACCTACTCATTCGAGGGTTTTTCTTTATTTGACTATTTTATACACAGTAGAATAATAGTGAAGACATCCAAACTATGAAATAATACATATGGAATCATGCAGTAACCAAAAAAGTGAAGGTCAGTTTTGACAGGTAGTGTATGTCTGCTTTGAAAAGGATGCACGATTGCATAAATAAAAATAATAAACCAAGCAGTGCATTGAACCATACTTATAGAACCAATATAAGCATAAAGAGAAACCCCAAACAAAATCTCTTGTCTAATAGGTACCCTCAAATAAATCAATGTACATATTCCACACAAAATGCTGAAAGGTTTCTTCGGCTGTCCCCATAGGAGAATCGTTTGAAAAACCCTTGTTGGTTCCAAGTTGAACCGTTTTAGGTTCCATGTAGAACCCTTCCCACATAGGTTCTACATTGAACCTAAAATGTTTCTTCTTGGAAACAAAAAGGGTCTCCTATGGGGAGACCCACTTCTAAAAGTGTCACTCTCGTGCAGATTCAAATCCTCAGTGGAGTTCATCTCATATGCAGCTAGGCATACCTGAACTTGGTCTTAGTAAAAAACATGCAACAATTCCAGTTGTACTCTGTCTGCTATTCAGAGGGACTTTGCTCTATTTGACTGTATCATTTCCAGTCTCTTTGTACTGTGAGAGCACTGCTTTTAGGTCCATTACTCGAGGCCTTCCCCTACAGACTTTTAAGGCAACTAATGCACCCACGGAATGGGAACAAATTATTTTCTTGTTGGGAAGTCAACTCCACTGTGTGATACAGCTGTGATCCTCTGACTCTCCCGAAATGGTCAAGTGCCACCTATCTTAAAGTAAATATAAAGACCTATGGACTTCCTCACTGGGAGTCAACCTCCACGTGCTTTCAGCTGATTCAGCCACTACTTACTGCGAGGCCTAATGGTAGCTTAGACTCTGTAAAGTTAATCACATTACATTTTCCCAAATAATCGTGTTTATTCCAGGGCTCACAATCACACCAACAAAGTATGAGCTGCATATTTGGATGGCTTTATTACTGTTTCCAAACCCATTCTTCAGGAGGCCATGCTTTGCTAAACAGGCTTTGCACCCCTGGGATGCCCTGTTGAAAAAATAATCGCTCTCAGTGGCCTCTCAGTGTTTGGTCTGGCTGGTTCTAAGCTGGCGATATTTACATAGCTCATTCTGAAATGCCTTTAGAGAAGATTCAGCAGATGCAAGTAAGCCCTCTTACCGTTCTCACGATCAATCACTCAATGTGATATAACATGTTTGTTCTACCTATTTTTATCTATGTCCTTTGATTCTCCACCGAAAGTCCAACATTTATTCATGTGTGATCATGTAATTCATAGATTAGGGTCTAAAAACATATGCTTTATTGATCCCACCTTTGGTTTAAATTAACAGGTGCAGAGAGTGATCTATTTGAAAGGTGTTGTGTTACTTTTTCTAGTCAAACATGCAGTTTTAACTTTGAGATTTGTTTACTTCATTTAACTGATGCGGAGATTGAACTTAAGTGATGATATTTGTAGAGAAAGGAAGGAAGGGAATCGCTGCTAGGATGCAACATTTCTTCTCTTCCAATATCAGGCATCAGTTTCTCAAGAATGTCATTTTTGTCCTTGAATGAGTTCAAGTTTTAACTGAAATAACTATTTCAAACAAAGACATGGTACAAAGTCAACAAATATGCCCTCGTTGGAGAATACTGCACATGGTGCAATTATTCCTTTGGACAGCAGCCACATTAACCTTAAGATATTGGCAAAGACCATGAATAACATTTCAATAGACAAGCAGAAGCATCATGCAAGAAAGTAATAAGCACATACTTTTTTTATTCACCTTTAAAAATGTGTTTGAAGAGACATCGTCCCCCATCTAACTGAATCGTTTTCACTGAACTCTTCCAGGAACAGTGCAACTTTAAATCAGAAAAGTTAAGTTCTAAATAGCAGTCCAAAACTTCGCAAACAAAATTGAAATATCTTTCCCTAAACTGGCTTCCAAACATATCCATAGACTTACATTGCAGGCAGATTGGAACTTGCATTCTTAACGAGGGCATCAATGATTGATACTTTCACTTTGAACAATTCACTTCATGCTATGTGCTAACTATGCTACAGTTCGAATGTTGAATCATACAAAATACTACTCACATACAGACATTTGAATTATAGATAATTGAATGTTACTCCATGGTAAGCCAGAAACCATGAGCATATGTCCTTGTCCAACAATCGGTTAATAATACATCCTCTGTCTACAGCTGCTTGCTTTGAGAGTCATTGTACAGAACCCTCTCACTGGGGGTTCACACTTTGGGACTGGATCCTAAAGACATGCAGAGATATGGAGATGAAGTCAGTTACATCAAGTCAACGTATTGTAACCTATGATGTCATCAGACTGCCATTTCAAACTCTCTTTTCCAGTGTGAAACATGTACTAAATAAGAACACTCTGTTGTTGATATGGTGCTTGACTGTTAATGAGATACACAGGTAAACAATCAGACCGTTTCATCAAGTCATATATTACATATGCATCCCAAATGGCACCCTACCCACTATATAGTGCACTACTTCTGATCAGCGATATAGGCCCTGGTCAAAAGCAGTGCACTAAATAGACAACGGGTGGCATTTGGAACACAACCATGGTGTTTTGTAACAGCATTATGTTTGACTGCCTTTTTGAAAATGCTTTTGAAATATTCAGGAAGACTGTAAGTGAGAGTCTGTGCTCAACTGAACCAGATGGGGGCTGAATCTGATTCGTATTCACAACTGATAGTCCCATCGCCAAACAAGTACAGCTTACTTCTCCCAGCAGGCCTTTAATGGCTGGAGATTGAGGATAGAAACAAACATAAAGCATAGGAGAGTGTGATATGCTCCATAATTGTATTTTCATAGCTGAAAACCATATTTACCTTTATCTTGACAGGCTTATTAGAACACACAATCGATACAGCAGCATTACCAGGGAAACCAAGCATCATGGTGAGATCAAATAAGAGTTTAATTACAAAGCAACCAGCTCTCGTCTGTGACAATTTGAGACACTACTTCATACATTTTCTGTTAGTGATATAAACAAAACGCGGAGGGTTAAATCCATTTTGAATTCAATCACTTTTTGACAGCATCCCTTTTGATTTGAACAAAACCTTCCATACATATTTGCCCATTGTAGAAGTGCTCAGAAAGTGACTTTTTGTACCTGAATGACAAAACATTCAAGAGATAAAGGTGCTCAAAGTTGACCTATTTTGCATACCATGAGACATTCATGTCTTCATCACTGGAAAAGATAAACGGTGTAATGTCTGCTTCCAACTCACACTCTCAAACACATACATAGATCCCCTGAACGCAACTCACTTTCCAACCCACACTCTCAAACAAATAGATCCCCTAAACGCAGCTCACTCTCCAGATCCCAATCACCTGAATTCTGATCACCTGTTCACACACCTGTATGTCATTTACACACACTATTTAGTTCAGTTCATTGCACCCCATCATTGTGAGTTATTGTTTGTTTTTCTACACGTTCTTTTCGGAGCTCTGTTTAGTTCCATATTAGTCCTCCTGTGTATCAGAATTTTTGGCCATCCTCACTAACAATGTTTTTTGCATATCAGATTTCCTGTCATCAACCTCTTGCCTGATCTCCCGGACTATGTTATTAACCTTTTTCCCTGCCTGTACCGTTACCTTTTTGGATTCCCTGTGTATGACCTTCTGCCTGTCCCTGGACCCTGCTACCTGCCTCTTGTGGTCCTTAACTAAATAAACACCTGCTGCGCCCTGCGCTTGAAACCAGCACTCTGTCTCCCATCATACTCATTACAAACGGTTGAGATTGCTATAATTTCAAAGCTTATATACAGGGTTGTCAAACTATTTTATGATTTCTGGAGAAAATATATGTTTTAATACAAATTGTCACTTAACCTTTAACATAAATTATATAAAAAGGCGTAAACTCAGATATTTTTTCTTATTCACAGATGTTGTAGCTTAGACCCTATTTTACATAATCTAAGTGTTTTGTGTTGTGCCCCCCATCAGTTGAGACACAACATGTGTCACGACTTCCACCGAAGGTGGCTCCTCTACCCATTCGGGCGGCGCTCGGCGGTCGTCGTCGCCGGTCTACTAGCTGCCACCGATCCCTTTTCTTTTTCGTTTGAATTTGTCTGTCTTGTTGTGCACCTGTGTATAGTTTAGGTTATTAGTGGGGTATTTAATCTCGCCCTACCCTCTTGGTTTTGTGCGGGATTGTTCGTGTAGCTGTCATTTGTTTGGGTTGAGTTTTGGATTGTTCAGTTGAACAGGTGTTTTTTTTTCAGGACTACGTTCCTGTTGTTTTGTGGCTACTGTTGTGGTCCTATTGCTGATATTTGGACTTGTATATAAAACGCCCTTTCTTGCATTCGCTCTCTCCTGCGCCTGACTCCACACCCACCTCTCCTAGGGAGAAACTGACAACATGCTCTTGAATACAGGGTGGGTGTCATGTTTTGACTGATAAATGTACTAAAATGGGAATACAATTTAAATTTAAACTTTCAAATTGTGCCACAAAAATTAATGGAGGTCCACACATAGGAGAATGTTGACTTGAATGGGAATATGTTGTTTTAAATCAAACTGTCAGTCCTCCTTATGAAACCTATTGAAATTATAGAAATATAGATCATGGAATAGACATGACCACCCACCATTGACCACCCACCGTTGAACACCCACCGTTGATATTCAACGGTGGGTGGATCGGCAGTCATCTTTGTGGTAGTAGTTAGACGCTAACATTTCAATACAATAAAAATTCCAAAGGTGTAACAGCTAAATTCAGTGGTCTTAAGGGATAGGTCCATTCTATGAATTATATTTGTGCGATTGAAATGACTCTCACCCTGTATTCAAGAGCATGTTTTGTCTCAACAGATAGCTGTTCAAGGTTTTAAAATGACATGTATGGTGGTGGGTGGTGGTACTTTTAAAAAACAAATTACTGATAGTACTTTTTTTTTAAAGTGCCATTATTTCGATAATAAAACATTTAATTAGGGAATAAAGTCAACATTTGAAAATAAATTCAATGTTTTGAGAATAACGTCACAGTTATATTTCAAGATTAAGGTAGGGGATTAGGTTATTAACCCCTAGAGTCTATTGACTCACGAAAATGGTGGTTTCTGTTTTGACTATGACCACCACAAGCCCCAAGGGACTCATCTGAAGTTGGTAACATTGATGTACCAATTTATGTTTGTAGCATCCAAACTAATGTAATCCCACTGTGGAAAGGAGAGATTATCACAAACACAATGGTGTTCTCTGTTTTGCTCTACAACCCCTACAAGTGATGTGGGGGACCGGGAGTTGCTGGCTGTGGTAAAAGCTCTGAAGGTGTGGAGACATTGGCTTGAGGGGGCACAACACTCTTTTCTCATCTGGACTGACCACCGTAATCTGGAGTACATCCGGGCGGCGAGGAGACTGAATCCTTGTCAGGCAAGGTGGGCAATGTTATTCACCAGATTTCGTTTCACCATCTCTTATAGACCAGGTTCCCGTAACGCTAAGGCCGACGCACTGTCCCGTCTCTACGATACCGAGGAGCGGTCCATCGATCCCACCCCCATACTTCCGGCTTCTTGTCTGGTGGCATCGGTGGTTTGGGAGGTGGACGCGGATATCGAGCGGGCTACACGGTTAGAACCCACGCCACCACAGTGTCCAGCTGGTCGGAGGTACGTCCCACTTGGTGTTCGCGATAGATTGATCATGTGGGCCCACACGCTACCCTCCTCTGGTCATCTGGGGATCGATAGGACGGTACGGGGTCTTAGGGGGAAGTACTGGTGGTCCACCTTGACCAAGGGCGTGAGGGTTTGTTTCCTCCTCTTCGGTGTGCGCCCAGTGTAAGGCTCCTAGACACCTGCCTAGAGGGAAGTTACATCCCCTCCACGTTCCACAACGGCCGTGGTCACACCTGTCGGTGGACTTCCTCACCGATCTTCCTCCGTCACAGGGAAACACCACGATCCTGGTCGTTGTGGATCGGTTTTCTAAGTCCTGCCGTCTTCTCCCTTTGCCCGGTCTCGCTACGGCCCTACAGACTGCGGAGGCCCTGTTTGCACACGTCTTTCGGCACTACGGGGTGCCTGAGGACATAGTTTCTGATCGGGGTCACCAGTTCACGTCCAGGGTCTGGAGAGCGTTCATGGAACGTCTGGGGGTCTCGGTCAGCCTCACTTCGGGTTTTCAACCCGAGAGTAATGGGCAGGTGGAGAGAGTGAACCAGGATGTGGGCAGGTTTCTGCGGTCCTATTGCCAGGACCGGCCAGGAGAGTGGGCGAGGTTCGTCCCATGGGCCGAGATGGCTTAAAATTCACTCCGCCATTCCTCCACGGACCCGTCGCCGTTTCAGTGTGTGTTGGGCTATCAGCCGGTCCTGGGACCATGGCATCAGAGGCAGACAAAAGTTCCTGCGGTGGAGGAATGGGTGCAGCGCTCAAAGGAGACCTGGAGGGCCATCCAGGAATCCCTGAAACGGGCCGGTGGGTGGCAGAAGGAGAGCGCTGACACGGGACTCATCTGAAGGTAACAGGTGCCAGGTTAAAAACATTTATGGAAGTATGGAGGTAGATGTTAATTGCATGTGTCCCTGGCACCCCGTTGCTGTATGCGCCATCGTTGAAATTCCTGCGTTAGATGACTGGTGAAACTATACCTTAAAATTGGCTTTAGTAACAAGGAAATATTAGCTATTTTAGCAAGTAAGAACCATATTATTATAGGCATTAGAACCTGGAAAAGGTTGTGCCACAGATTGGGTATTTTCAGAAGGAGAAACCAGCTGGACTGGATGAGGTATTTCACCCAAGTCTGTGTGGTTACATACATAGGTAGGGGCGGGTTGTGTGTGTGTGTGTGTGTGTGTGTGTGTGTGTGTGTGTGGTGGGGGGGGGCGGTAAAAGAATAGTCAAAGCAAACTAATTGTCATCACTCTAATGATTTAATACACTCGTTCAAACAAGCGTCACTGCGCACACATTTCCCACTGGCAACTTCAGACTATAGGCATTTACTCAAATCAAATCAACTTAATTTGTCACATACACCTGTTTAGCAGATGTTATTGCGGGTGAAGCAATCTTTGGCCATGGTGTGTTATGAGCCATAACTATAACTATAAAATATCTTGGCACTGTCTGTCACTGACTGAGAAGAGACCTGGGGTTGAGTCCCTGTCTGTCACTGACTGAGAAGAGACCTGGGGTTGTCCCTGTCTGTCACTGACTGTGAAGAGACCTGGGGTTGAGTCCCTATCAGTCTGCCCTCCCAATTCACTATAAATGTTCTGCTGCGTATCCTAGGCAAACACCTTGCAATAAATATGTGCATTATACTATTAACAACCTTATCCATGGTGCTTTATCAACAGTAGTATTTCACCCTTATGGCAACTATCCTATCCAACTATCCAACTAACAACTATAGGCAAGTAGGCTACGTGAGCACACCCAATGAAACAAATGATCAGCTCAGCTATCCCCATTGAGACCGTGTCTGTGCCTCGACCTAGGTTGGGCAAACTAAACATGGCGGTGTTCGCTTTAGCAATCTCACTGGAATAAAGACCTCCTCCTTTACTGCCATTATTGAAAGAGATTGTGATACCTCACATCTCAAAATAGGACTACTTAATGTTAGATACCTCACTTCCAAGGCAGTTATAGTCAATGAACTAATCAGGACCACCATTTTATTATGTTTGCAATCGCAACAAATAACCTGCTCAGACCCCAACCAAGGATCATCAAAAGTTGTGCTATAAATTCTCGGACAACCCAAAGATTCCTAGATGCTCTTCCAGACTTCCTCCTCCTACCCAAGGACATCAGAGTACACAAATCAGTTAACCACCTAACTGAGGAACTCAATTTAACCTTGCGCAATACCCTAGATGCAGTCGCACCCCTACAAAACAAAAAATGTGTCATAAGAAACTAGCTCCCTGGAATACAGAAAATACCCGAACTCTGAACCAAGCTTCCAGAAAATTGGAACGGAAATGGCTGGAAGTCTTCCGACTAGCTTGGAAAGACAGTACCGTGCAGTATCGAAGAGCCCTCACTGCTGCTCGATCATCCTATTTTTCCAACTTAATTTTGGAAAATAAGAACAATCCAAAATGTATTTTTGATACTGCCAAGCTAACTAAAAAGCAGCATTCCCAAGAGAGGATGGCTTTCACTTCAGCAGTGATACATTCATGAACTTCTTTGAGGAAAAGATCATGATCATTAGAAAGCAAATTACGGACTCCTCTTTAAATCTGCGTATTTTTCCAAAGCTCAGTTGTCCTGAGTCTGCACAACTCTGCCAGGACCTAGGATCAAGGGAGACACTCAAGTGTGTTAGTACTATATCTCTATGACACATTGATGAAAATAAGCATGGCTTCTAAACCTTCAATCTGCATACTGGACCCTATTCCAACTAAACTACTGAAAGAGCTGCTTCCTGTACTTGGCCCTCCTATGTTGAACATAATAAACGCCTCTCTATCCACTGGATGTGTACCAAACTCACTAAAAGTGGCAGTACTAAAGCCTCTCTTAGAAAATCCACACCTTGACCAAGAAAATATTTAAAAAAAATATTGAATCTCCCATTCCCCTCAAAAATGTTTGAAAAAGCTGTTGCAACTCACTGCCTTCCTGAAGACAACAATGTATACGAAACACTTCAGTCTGGTTTTAGGCACTGACACTGCACTTGTGAAGGTGGTAAATTACCTTCTAATGGTGTCAGACCGAGGCTCTGCATCTGTCCTCGTGCTCCTAGACCTTAGTGCTGCTTTTGATGCCATCAATCACCACATTCTTTTGGAGAGATTGGAAATCCAAATTGGTCTACATGGACAAGTTCTTGCCTGGTTTAGATCTTATCTGTCGGAAAGATATCAGTTTGTCTCTGTGGATGGTTTGTCCTCTGACAAATCAACTGTAAATTTTGGTGTTCCTCAAGGCTCCGTTCTAGGACCACTATTGTTTTCAATGAATATTTTACCTCTTGGTGATGTCATTCGGAAACATCATCACTGCTATGCGGATGACACACAGCTGTACATTTCGATGAAACATGGTGAAGCCCCAAAATTGCCCTACCTGGAAGGATGTGTTTCAGACATAAGGAAGTGGATGGCGGCAAATGTTCTACTTTTAAACTCGGTAAAAAAAGAGATGCTTGTTCTAGGTCCCAAGAAACAAAGAGATCTTCTGTTGAATCTGACAATTAATCTTGATGGTTGTGCAGTCGTCTCAAATAAAACTGTGAAGGACCTCGTCGTTACTCTGTACCCTGATCTCTCTTTTGATGAACATATCAAGACTGTTTCAATTACATATTTTTTCCATCTACATAACATTGCAAAAATCTGAAACTTTCTGGCCAAAAATTATGCAGAAAAATTCATCCATGCTTTTTTCACTTCTAGGTTTGAGTACTGCAATGCTCTACTTTCCGGCTACCCGGATAAAGCACTAAATAGACTTCAGTTAGTACTAAACAAAATGTGATCATGTTATTCCAGTGCTAGCCTCTCTACACTGGCTTCCTGTTAAGGCAAGGGCTGATTTCAAGGTTTAACTGCTAACCTACAAAGCATTACATGGGCTTGCTCCTACCTATCTTTCTCGATTTGGTCCTGCCGTACATACCTACACGTATGCTATGATCACAAGACGCAGTCCTTCTTACTGTCCCTAGAATTTTTAAGCAAACAGCTGGAGGCAGGGCTTTCTCCTATAGAGCTCCATTTTTATGGAATGGTCTGCCTGTCCATGTGAGAGACGTAGACTCGGTCTCAACCTTTAAGTCTTTACTGAAGACTCATCTCTTCAGTAGGTCCTATGATTTAGTGTAGTCTGGCCCAGGAGTGTGAAGGTAAACGGAAAGGCACTGGAGCAACGAACCGCCCTTGTTGTCTCTGCCTGGCCGGTTCCCCTCTCTCCACTGGGATTCTCTGCCTCAAACCCTATTACAGGGGCTGAGACACTGGCTTACTGGTGCTCTTCCATGCCGTCCCTAGGAGTGGTGCGTCACTTGAGTCGGTTGAGTCACTGACGTGATCTTCCTGTCCGGGTTGACACCCCCCCCCCCCTTGGGTTGTGCCGTGGCAGAGATCTTTGTGGGCTATACTTCGCCTCGTCTCAGGATGGTAAGTTGGTGGTTGAAAATATCCATCTAGTGGTGTGGGGGCTGTGCTTTGGCAAAGTAGGTGTGGTTATATCCTGCCTGTTTGGCCCTGTCCGGGGGTATCGTCGGACGGGGCCACAGTGTCTCCTGACCCCTCCTGTCTCAGCGTCCTGTATTTATGTTGCAGTAGTTTGTGTCGGGGGGCTAGGTCTGTTATATCTGGAGTATTTCTCCTGTCTTATCCGGTGTCCTTTTTGAATTTAAGTATGCTCTCTCTAATTCTCTCTTTCTTTCTCTCTTTTTCTCTCTTTCTCTCTTTCTTTCTCTCTCTCGGAGGACCTGAACCCTAGGACCATGCCTTTGGAAAAAATCGTTCCCAAATGAAACGGCCTCGTACTCTTTTCTAGATCATACAATATGCATAGTATTATTACTATTGGATAGAAAACACTCTCAAGTTTCTAAAACTGTTTGAATTATATCTGTGAGTAAAACTCAGAACTCATTTTGCAGCAAACTTCCATACAGGAAGTGAAAAATCTGAAAACGAGGCTCTGTTTCAGGGCCTGCCTATTCAACTGGCTTTTATTTATTGATATGCATGCACTTCATACGCCTTCCACTAGATGTCAACAGGCAGTGGAAGGTGGAATGGGGTGTCTAGCTTGATCTGAGGCCGAACAAGAGCTTTTGGAGTGACAGGTCCGGAATTTCCTTTGTCTTTGAAGGCGCGCGGCGGAGCTCGAATATCTCCGGCTCTGATTTTATTTGATACATATGATAATAACATCATAAAGTAGGTTTTTTCAACCGAGTTTTATCAGTTTATTCAACGTTTATTGGGACTTTTGGAGTTTTCCGTTCTTTGCGTCAAGAGAGGATGGGAATGTTAGCAACCTTGGCTAGCATTGTGGCGTGATTTCGACAGAAGAAATGGACATTCTAAAACCAAACAACGATTTATTCTAGACCAAGGACTCCTTGTACAACATTCTGATGGAAGCTCAGCAAAAGTAAGAAAACATTTATGATGTTATTTCGTATTTCTGTGTAAAATGTTGACTCCTATTCTCCGCCGTTTTGGTGAGCGCTGTCTGTGTTATGGTAAAGTTATTTTTTTTAAATCTAACACAGCGGTTGCATTAAGAACCAGTGTATCTTTCATTTGCCATACAACAAGTATTTTTATGTAAAGTTTATGATGAGTTCTTTGGTCAGATTAGGTGAGTGTCCAAAATATCTCCGGAGATTCTGGTGAATCGATGCTATGTATTCACAATGTATAATCAGGATTTGTAGCTCTAAATATGCACATTTTCGAACAAAACATAATTGTATTGTATAACATGATGTTATAAGACTGTCATCTGATGAATTTGTTCAAGGTTAGTGATTCATTTTATCTCTATTTTGTCGGTTTTGTGGAAGCTATTTTTGCAGGGAGTAAATTGCGTTGTGTGTTTGGCTACTTTAGTGAGCAAATATAAATATATATTGTGTTTTCGCTGTAAAACACTTGAAATATTGTCTGGATTCACAAGATGTTTATCTTTCATTTGCTGTACACCATGTATTTTTCATAAATGTTTTATGATGAGTATTTATGTATTTCACGTTGCTCTCTGTAATTATTCTGGCTGCTTTGGTGCTATTTGTGATTGTGGCTGCAATGTAAAACTATGATTTATACCTCAAATATGCACATTTTCGAACAAAACATAAATGTATTGTATAACATGTTATAAGACTGTCATCTGATGAAGTTGTTTCTTGGTTAGTGACTAATTTTATCTCTATTTTGTCGGTTTTGTGAAAGCTACCTATGCGGTGGAAACATGGTGAAAATATGCGGTTGTGTGTTTGGCTATTGTGGTTAGCTAATAGAAATACATATTGTGTTTTCGCTGTAAAACATTTTAAAAATCGGAAATGATGGCTGGATTCACAAGCTGTTTATCTTTCATTTGCTGTATTGGACTTGTGATTTCATGAAAATTATATTATATGATATCCCTGTCCCGTTAGGCTAGGCTATGCTAGTCAGCTTTTTTGATGAGGAGGATCCCGGATCCGGGATGGGTATTAAGTAAAGGTTAATGGAATATCTACATAGGCATACAGAGGCCCATTATCAGAACCATCACTCCTGTGTTCCAATGGCACATTGTGTTAGCTAATCCAAGTTTATCATTTCATTACGCTAATTGATCATTAGAAAACACTTTTGCAAAGTTAGCACAGCTGAAAACTGTTGTTCTGATTAAAGAAGCAAGATAACAGGCCTTCTTTAGACTAGTTGAATATCTGGAGCATCAGCATTTGTTGCCAGAAACAGGGAACTTTCTTCTGAAACTCTTCAGTCTATTCTTGTCTCAGAAATTAAGGCTTGTCCATACGAGAAATTGCCAAGAAACTGAAGATCTGGTACAACGCTGTGTACTACTCCCTTCACAGAACAATGCAAACTGGCTCTAACCAGAATAGAAAGAGAAGTGGGAGGCCCCGGTGCACAACTGAGCAAGAGGACAAGTACATTAGAGAGTCTAGTTTAGAGAGTCTAAACAGACGCTCACAAGTTCTCAACTGGCAGCTTCATTAAATAGTACCCGCAAAACACCAGTCTCAATGTCAACAGTGAAGAGGCGACTCCGGGATGTTGGCCTTCTAGGGATGCTGGCCTTCGAGGTGTCTGTTTCTCAAACTAGACACTCTAATGTGCGTGTCCTCTTGCTCAGTTGTGTACATTTCTAAGTGACCCAAAACTTTTGAACGGTGTTGTTTGTAAATTGTAAAATATTTTATCTGTAATGTCTTTTTCGTTAAGCGTTGGACCCCAGTAAGATTATCTGTCACCATTGTTGTCAGTTAATGGGGAGCCATATTAAAATAAAATATATCTAAATCTAAATATTAAGCATAGGCCTATAATGAGGCAAATTCTTTGGAAGTGTACATAAAACAACATGCCATTAGGCCCAAATTTGTCATTTAACCTTTAGTTTCGACATATAGGCTGCTTGCTTAGCTGTTACTTTATAGGGTACTATACAAGGTGTTGGCATACGCAGGGGATTGAGGATAACATTGTAGCGAGTTCGAAGGGCACCATGACAGGGACTGATGCATGCAACTCATGTCTCTTCGGAGTCTGAAAACGCACCATGGCCGAATGATATTGCTTTGGGGATACCGTGTGTGTGCGTGTGCGTGTGCGTGTGCATGAGTGCGCAGCGCAGTGGCGCCTGTTTAAACGGGTGTATTAGACCCCCTCTACATCCACACACACACACACACACACCTGCACACACAACCCACGCGTTTCTACCTATGTATGTAGCCACACGGACTTGGATGAAATTCCTCATCCACCTGTGTGGTTCCTCCTTCTAAAAATACCCACTCTATGGCACAACCTCTTCCAGGTCCTAATACCTACAATATTATGGTTATTATTTGCTGAAAGAGCAAGGATTTCCTTGTTACTAAAGCCAATTCTAAAGTATAGTTTCACCAGTCATCTAACTCAGGCATTTCACGGGTGGCGCATACAGCAACAGGGAGCCAGGGAGACATGCAATTAATAACCAAATCCCATACTTTAATCTTGAAAAATAACTGACATTGTCGACTTTATTCTCTAAATTAAATGTTTAGTTTATTCTCGACATATTGCCACTTTATTCCCCCAAAATTATTTTGACTTTATTCTTGAAATATTGCCACGTTATTCTCAAAATATTGCAACTTTTTTAAAGTACTATGTTCCAAGTAACACCACCGTTCACCGTTTCGAAAAAATGTATCTTCACTTGACCCTAATACTTGACCCTAATTCCATATTTAAATGACATAAATCTCAACTGTTTATCTTTTCCAGTGATAAGCACATGGATGTCTCATGGCATGGTGGGGTATGCAAAATGGGTCAACTTTGAGCACCTTTCTCTCCTGAATGTTTTGGCATGCAGGTAAACCCCTTCTTGATTGCTTCTTCCATGGGCAAACATGTATGGAAAGTTTTGTTTCAATCAAAAGGATGCTGTCAAAAAGTGGTTGAATTCAAATGGATTCACCCAGAGGCTACATCAATAAACATAACGTTCCTTGTTGGGAAAGAATACAAAGAAGCCTAAGCTATTACAAAGCAACCAACTACCCCCCAAGCCTGTGACAATTAGAGACACTACTTCATACATTTTCTGTTGGTGATATAAACAAAATTCATCATCTCTGTCAATACACCAAAGCGTACAGTTGGGAAGCATATGGAGCAGCCGATAGAGCAGACTAAGCTCACCCCTTAGCTTTGTATAGCATGGTACAGTATTTCCTGTCTGTCCAGTCGTATTATGGAATAGGTGTCATATCACTGCAGACGTGTTGCAAGCCTCTGCACCTTCACACCGCCGTCGTGACAGAGGTAGAGGTAGGTCACCCCGAGGCTTTATCCAGACCTGTGTAATGCTCTCTAATCTCTTCCCTTCTCTGTCTCTTCCTCCTCTTTTGCTCTCTCCCTTTCTTGCCCTCTCGTTCCCTTTTCCTCTGTCTCATCCTTTGTTCTCTCCCTCTGTCTCTCTCTCTAGCTCTCTCCCTGTTAGCCCTCTATCTAGCTCTCTCCCTCTCTCCCTCTCTGTCATCCTTAGCAACCTATGACTGTGCATGTTCATGCAACAGTATAGTGAATCCCACAGTAATAAACAGACAGGAGGCAGCAGCAATGGCGGTACAATAAAGTATGTTATATCACTATCTGAATGAACGCTGCTGAGGGCGTTTCAATTTGGTAGCGTGGTGTGTGTGAGACTTCCACAGAATCTGTCAGTATACAGTCAGTATATCACTTTCAGGATTTTCTTTCTCATTCGTAAATAGAGCATACCAGAATGAATAAAGATAAATGCTATGTCCAGTGAATTGACATTATTTACAGAGTATGTAGACTTCCCCATGTGGACAATTGACTGATTATGAGTAGCCAAGCAGATAGCATTTTTCTGCACACTTACCCCTTTTAAACCAGTCAATTAACTCTTACACACACATACCTGTCTGCATAATTGTGTCCCCAGTGCTTAATGATCTGAATAAATTTAGGGAGATGAAGCCTGAATCTGCCAGATGATAAAATAAGTTCCATCTGGTTAACATTAGATATTGATGTCTAATAAAAGACAAGATGCTTCAGCACAGTATTAATTCAGAAGTAAAGTGACCCAGGAGCTCAAACTTGAAAGCTTGATTAAAACTTAAGAGGGAAAAGGGACCGGAATAGAATTCCAAAAAGATGTAGCCGAGTGTCTTTTCAACTCGGATTAATTCACTGCAAGTTATGCCCCTCTCCATTTTAATCACTATGTCTCCTGTATATACTCTAAATTCCAAGTTCTACTGCATGTGACAGTACAGTGCAAGATCATGTCCTAGTCACAATAATCATGTCCAAGTCACAATAATGTCCTCAAAGCTCTTCAGATCCCACTGGAGTGCTGAGAACCCTAGATGCATTCCTGGTTCAACGCATTTCGTCGGTGTCCTGGAAAAACCTTGTCTCACTTTTTGTTGATTTTGAGTTTCATAACTCTAGGACTAAGGTTATTCACTTAAAATACCTTGTGAACTTCCATTAATCAAAAAAATATATATTCCTGAGATGCATGTTTTTTTCCCTAGGATTTCCAACTTAGTCTGACACCTTTCCCTTGAACACACACTTCCTTGACAGATGTCTCCATCATATACCTCACACTCATCACACATCACAGATGTATTTAACCGAGTGAGCTCAACTGATGCCAGCTGGTAGAGTCATTACAGTTGTCAGTGGATGAGGCACTGGCATGTTTACAGTGTCAAAGTGAATGATATCTGTCATTAGTTTGCCAACATCATAGTTCACAAATCCTGTCTTTACAAAAAGATATTGGTCAGGGTCAGCTACCTCCATGGCAGCGATACGAAGTATTTGCGTGCTGCTCGTGATAATCACTTCGAGAGCTTAGAGAGGCAGACCTTTTCACTGGATAAGAAGGCTCTCCCTGAGACTCTAATTGGATACCTCATACATGATACGCGTCCCAAATGGCAACCTATTTCCTCTGTAGAGCACTACTTTTGCTCTGGGGTTTTGTCAGAAGAAGTGCACTAAATGGAGAATAGGGTGCCATTTGGGATGTAGTGTGAGATTATACTCTCTACACAGCAGCGAGTTGTCCGAGGCCAGGTAGAGGGAACCTGACCCAATTGCTGTATCTTCTCATCTAAGGATCCACGTGGACTGGACGTGGTCATCCCATGCCAACAGGGTCATTTGAATACGTTAGGATTGTACAGTAGGATTCAGAGTGAATGATGGAATGATGCCTCGTCATTGTTAAACTCTGTTCCAAGCACAGTGTTCGGTGAAAATGCAGTAAGGCTGACCTTGGGAGTTATCAGACAAACCACGTGCATTCAGGTCCCCTGATTCAATGCGGCGATGCAGGCATTATTCACATTACTTTACAGCAGTTCCCACTCTCAGCACTTATTATGGTTTGACAATAACACAATCATCTTGAATTGTGTGAAAAAGTGCCAAACATTCTCGCACCCCCTCCCTCCCTCCCTCCCTCCCTCCCTCCCTCCCTCCCTCCCTCCCTCCCTCCCTCCCTCCCTCCCACCCACGTCTCTCTCTCACTCTCTCGCTCCTCTCTCCTCATTCAGAACAGTTTAAGTCACTAAATTTGTTTTTGTAATATGTTCAGTTTAGATGCCTTATCACTGTATCCTAATACCAGCAGGTCACTGCAATGCTTATGGATCACCATGGGACTAAAATATGTTTTTAGTCCCAAGTCATTTCTGTCTGAAGGTAACAGGTAACTGATCTACGTCTTTCATGTTCAACACTCAAAGAACACGCTATTGTTGCACCAAAACACCTTAACTGCGAATGAGTGTCTATGGATCAAACACAAAACCTTTCCATCAAAAAGCCATCAAATGTGCCTTTTGCATGAGAGAGCCACAAGGTGGATGTTAAAAGCTCAGTGGAGTGTTTGTAAAATAAAGCCTTGGCTGGGCACTATGACCCTTGGCTAGGAAGACACATGAAACAGATATATGGAAGTAAATTGGAAAATTCAAAAGGCTTTAAAACCCTGGCCTTGACGCTTTATTCATTGGTGAATGGATAGATGGACATCTATGGAGAGCACAAGCCCCCTTTCATGTCCCCCATTTAAAAAAATGATTTTCCACTCTTCTGATACTAAATTGAGAAGAAAGACATGCAGTCTTTGGGCACCGGAGAAACTCGCGGAGAGTTTGAGATGTATTTTATCCGTTCTCTCTCTTCCAGTAGAGTGAGAGAGGACATATTGTTATCACATTGATTGGTAGTCTGCTGTAAGTCTAAAGCCTGTGCTGCACACCTTACTGAAAAAGGATCTGTGCATCGGTTTAAATATCCACAAATAGCAATTACATTGAAGCAATATCGACCATACATTATAAATGGTACGCTATTATAGACATTGGAACTTAACCTGTCAGCTTTAACATGTTTTTAAGCAACTGCTCATGCCACATTAATTTAGTAAACACAAAGTGAACTTTATTACTTTCACACGTTCGCAATAGGTCATGTCCCCATTGAAAAGTCCATTGTGAAAACTCCTTTCCCCTGATTAGCATGTTCTCCCTGGGCCTTCTAATTAGTCTGTTAATTGCCCATACTCCCCAAAATGCATCTGAGAATTCATATGATATTCCACCTAAATTAGTCCCTCGTATGTTTCGTTCATTGGGTCCCAGCTGTTGCTTAAACTTAGTGCGATGGAATTCAGAAAAAAAATACAATTATCTGTAAATGGCCTTTTACTATAAAGACATAAATAAAACATTTGTAAAAACATTATTCTGTTTCCATGTGTTGATATATACAAAATGTTTCCCTTTGTGTAATGCGTTGGGGAATACTATAATTGAGTATGACTTGTACAGTACTGTAGCTCTTTCAGGCTCTAGTTCAGATTTCCTTCTCATACATTTTAGTCTTCGTTGTATTCATCTATTCTTGCTGTGGATAAGTATTTATGTCAAGGTATAAGCTAATGTTAATCTGATGGAGGACAATAGTGCATAGTTCTGAGTAGGTCACTTTGGATTGCAATGGAGGGAGTCATGTGACGGACATCTCAGTCACCTGAGTTAGGAGGTCAACTGACTGTTGGGCAAAATACTTTTAAAAGTGCAGACCCCAGCCCATCACCTCTCTCCCTCAGACGTCAGAGTGACAGAGATAGATTCGGGTGGCGACCTCGTGATGGACTACCAGGGCTGTCCGGGAGGTTTACTGTGACGCCAAGCTGTTTGCTGTCCCATAGTCTTGACTCAACTCCAGACCAGCAAACGCCTCCCGGGCCTCCGATACTCAAACGCCATTAATGTCGCTAATCTGATTCAGAGGGGTTAAATACAGAAGATACATTTTGGTTGAATGCATGCAGTTGTGCAACTGACTAGGTATCCCCTTTCCCCTTCCCTAATTATTTGCGGAAAAATACACAACTTTGGTCTTGGTGTCTGGTTCCAATCAACTTTTAATTAAACGGTCACTCTCAGAATCTGTGGCTCTCTCTTTAATGTGTTTTAGCCAAACACAAAAACCTCAAATGAACCCAGGCACGCACGCACACACACACTCCAATCTTTGAAAGGAGGAGCGTTCTTTCTTGATTCAGATAGCTGCCTCTAAATTCATTTTCAATTCGGCGAGCCCTCATATTTCATCTACAGGGGGAAATGTTTCATTGTTTAATCCTAGAAAGCTTTTTGAAAGATTACATATCGCTTCTTTCATAAAGACACCATTAGTGTCTTGGGAGTAATGGAAGCCACTAATTTGATGGTTTGACCTTAAGCTATTCATCAGCTTGGAGGGTAGACGAAATGGATGTTGTCAGAGTTCACATTATCATTTGGCCACAGGACCCAAGAGTTTAATGATGGCATTAAGTAAAACAGCTACAAAGAAAATATTGTTCAACAAAAGACTGACAAAATGGGGCTTGGGTAACGTGTAGATGTAGTATAGTGTACTATAGTCTACTGATTCTTAGAATCCAACCATGCTGTGGTGGTAAAGAGCCAGATCAATGACTAAGTCTGATCAAGAATGAGGGAACTATACTGAACACAAATTATAATAATGTAAAGTGTTGGTTCCATTTTTCATGACCTGAAATAAAAGATCTAAGAAATGGTCTATATGCAGAAAAAATGTATTTCTCTCAAATTTTGTGCACTAATTTCTTTACATCTGTCACGGCTGTTGTAAGAAGAGGACCAAGGTGCAGCGTGGTGAGTGTACATATTCCATTATTATTGGAAATGCCGACAAAAATAATAAACACTACAATACAAACCATGAAGCTAAATGCTATATGTCATAAACAAAGTCAACTTCCCACAAAGACAGGTGGGAAAAAGGGCTACCTAAGTAGGGTTCTCAATCAGAGACAACGATAGACAGCTGTCTCTGATTGAGAACCCTACCCGGCCAAAACATAGAAATACAAATAATAGAACATAGAATACCCACCCCAACTCACACCCTGACCAAACCAAAATAGAGACATAAAAAGGATCTCTAAGGTCAGGGCGTGACAACATCCCTTTTCACAGATGTGGCATATTAAGAAGCTGATTAAACAGAATGATCATTACACAGAACCTTGTTCTAGGGACAATAAAAGGCCACTCTAAAATGTGCTGTTTTGTCACAAAACACAGTGTCACAGATGCCTCAAGTTTTGAGGGGGCATGCAATTTGGAATGCTGACTGCAGGAATGTCCACTAGAGCTGTTCCCAGATAATTTAATGTTCCAGGCCCACCCATGGCTGCGCCCCTGCCCAGTCATATGAAATCCATAGATTAGGGCCTTATAAATTGATTTCAATTGACTGATTTCCTTATATGAAGTTCAACTCAGTAAAATCGTGACAATTGTTGCATGTTGCGTTTATATTTTTGTTCAGTGTACTCTGTCAAACCCTGGAGTCTCTAAGATAAGTGTGCTATGTAAAACATCTCCAGCTCAATGGCGTGAAAAATCCCCAACAACAAGATGGCACAAAGATTATGTCAAGATTAATATGCCCTCTGAGGCAATTCGGCAATAGACAACAGAAGTCAGAAGTTGTTATTGGCATTCTCGCTGGCGACTGACAGGGTAAACTGATATTAGCACAGGTGCCCACACAAAGAGGAGCTGCTGAAGTGGTAACTAATCTGATTCTAGATCTGAACAAATCAATTAGTAATTGAGGCATATTTATAAATCCCCATTCAGCTGCCTGGGTGTTTTGTAGCATGAACACTTTTGTGAATTAATTTGTGGTGTCTAATGGCAGGAAATTAATCAAACCAGAAATGTTCATAAGGAGGTTATTTGGTTTTGTACAGGCTACATTGTAATTACTGAAAAATATGTAATACATTTTTTGCTATTCCAGGAATATATTTCAATGAATGTTTTTGTATGATATGTTTGCTAAAAACACTTCAATTGGTTCGCTTTTATGGTTGGTGTCACGGATCCCTCCAGAACTTTCCTTACGCACACCTGGCCCCTATTCCCATTGATTAGTAATTTTATAAATATGCCCTTCGTTCACCATTGTCGGGTCGATTAATGTTACAATGGCCGTTGGTGCGTGTGAGTACCTGTGTTGTGTGTTTTGTGCTGTCGTGCCCTTGTGGATAGATCAGATGATTACGGGTCTCGTGTGTTAATCATTGTGCGCAGGTGTTATTTGAGGTACTCCTCGCTCTTTTGTTTGGGTTTCAACCCTGTGTTTTTGTTACGTGTTTGTTTGGTCTTCGTCCCCGTGCCTTTACACGGCACGCCGTAATATGGGCTTAATAAAAAAAACTATTACGCATTCCTGTGTCTTTCTCCCGAATCTCTTCATACCAACATGACAGAATAGTTGACCATTGAGGGAGACAGCGGAAATGGCCAGTCCGATGACGCTGCGACTGGTCCGTCCGGCACCGCCGCAACTTCGGCAGTTGCAACTGGGTCGTCCAACGACGCAACTTCAGCAGCCACAACTGGCCCGTCCGACGCCACAACGGGTCTGTCCAACGACGCAACTTCAGCAGCTACAACTGGCCCATCCGACGCCACAACGGGTCTGTCCAACGACGCAACTTCAGCAGCTACAACTGGCCCATCCGACACCACAACGGGTCTGTCCAACGACGCAACTTCAGCAGCTACAACTGGCCCATCCGACGCCACAACGGGTCTGTCCAACGACGCAACTTCAGCAGCTACAACTGGCCCATCCGACGCCACAACGGGTCTGTCCAACGACGTAACTTCAGCAGCCACAACTGGCCCGTCCGACGCCACAACCGATCCGTCCGACGCTACTGGTCTGTCCGACGCCGCCGCAACTTCGGCAGCTGCATTGTGTCCTGATCGACCCGCACTACGTTCCTGTGATCGGGGGGATACTGTCACGGATCCCTCTGGTTCTTTCATTGCGCACACCTGGCCCCTATTCCCACTGACTATTTGTATATATGTAACCGATGTGAAATTCCTAGCTAGTTAGCGGTGGTGCGCGCTAATAGCGTTTCAATAGGTGACGTCACTCGCTTTGAGACCTTGAAGTAGTGGTTCCCCTTGCTCTGCAAAGGCCGTGGCTTTTGTGGAGCGATGGGTAATGATGCTTCGTGGGTGACTGTTGTTGATGTGTGCAGAGGGTCCCTGGTTCGCGCCCGGGTCGGGGCGAGGGAACATACTAAAGTTAAACTGTTACATATATGTGCCCTTTTTCACCATGGTGTGGTCGATTATTGTTACTATGTCCTTTGGTCGTGTGTACCTGTGCTGTGTGGCTTTCGTGCCCTTGTGGATTGCGCAGATGATTCGTCCTGTGTGTTAATCCTTGTGTGTGAATTTATTCGAGGTACTCCTCGCTCTTTTGTTTGGGTTTCAACCATGTGTTTTGTGTACGTGTTTGTTAGGTCTTCGTCCCCGTGCCTTTACACGGCACGCCGTAATATGGGCTTAATAAAAAAAACTATTACGCATTCCTGTGTCTTTCTCCCGAATCTCTTCATACCAACATGACAGAATAGTTGACCATTGAGGGAGACAGCGGAAATGGCCAGTCCGATGACGCTGCGACTGGTCCGTCCGGCACCGCCGCAACTTCGGCAGTTGCAACTGGGTCGTCCAACGACGCAACTTCAGCAGCCACAACTGGCCCGTCCGACGCCACAACGGGTCTGTCCAACGACGCAACTTCAGCAGCTACAACTGGCCCATCCGACGCCACAACGGGTCTGTCCAACGACGCAACTTCAGCAGCTACAACTGGCCCATCCGACACCACAACGGGTCTGTCCAACGACGCAACTTCAGCAGCTACAACTGGCCCATCCGACGCCACAACGGGTCTGTCCAACGACGCAACTTCAGCAGCTACAACTGGCCCATCCGACGCCACAACGGGTCTGTCCAACGACGTAACTTCAGCAGCCACAACTGGCCCGTCCGACGCCACAACCGATCCGTCCGACGCTACTGGTCTGTCCGACGCCGCCGCAACTTCGGCAGCTGCATTGTGTCCTGATCGACCCGCACTACGTTCCTGTGATCGGGGGGATACTGTCACGGATCCCTCTGGTTCTTTCATTGCGCACACCTGGCCCCTATTCCCACTGACTATTTGTATATATGTAACCGATGTGAAATTCCTAGCTAGTTAGCGGTGGTGCGCGCTAATAGCGTTTCAATAGGTGACGTCACTCGCTTTGAGACCTTGAAGTAGTGGTTCCCCTTGCTCTGCAAAGGCCGTGGCTTTTGTGGAGCGATGGGTAATGATGCTTCGTGGGTGACTGTTGTTGATGTGTGCAGAGGGTCCCTGGTTCGCGCCCGGGTCGGGGCGAGGGAACATACTAAAGTTAAACTGTTACATATATGTGCCCTTTTTCACCATGGTGTGGTCGATTATTGTTACTATGTCCTTTGGTCGTGTGTACCTGTGCTGTGTGGCTTTCGTGCCCTTGTGGATTGCGCAGATGATTCGTCCTGTGTGTTAATCCTTGTGTGTGAATTTATTCGAGGTACTCCTCGCTCTTTTGTTTGGGTTTCAACCATGTGTTTTGTGTACGTGTTTGTTAGGTCTTCGTCCCGTGCCTTTACACTGTACGCTGTAATTTGGGTAAAATAAAAACCCATATTACGCATTCCTGCACTTGTCTCCTGATCATTCATGCCAACGTGACAGTTGGCTTATGATACAATGATACCATACAAACACATTATTTTGTTATTCAAATGTCCTCGCTCTGCAGGAACCTTTCAATATGTAACTCACTGATTTAATCTAATGAAACCAAATCTACAGCCCAACGGCATAAACACAGCCCGTAAACCAGATTTGACTCTTGGTGCCTCAATCCACAAAAGTTTGGTGCAATAGATTCACTATCAAAGTTTACAAAGGGTAGTAGTATAATTATCTCAAAAGCTTGCAGTTTCAAAACATCACACATTCATTCTCAGTGTTTTCTCAGCTGTCCAATTACATAAGCAGTGTGTCCTTCCTTCTGAGCCTGAGGCGGAGCCCGACCTAGCCAGTAAACTCAGAGGACTTTGAGACGCTCGTAGTCCCATTCATCATTAGTGCTAGCGTCCACCGAGGCCCCCTTGCTCACCACCACCACCCCGGCATGATGAATCCCCAACCATTCAAAGAGTAATTTAAACGCAGCCTGTGTCTCGCCATTTTCTCGTCCTGATAGTCCGGACCCGTGTTCAATGGGAGCTCATCTAATCTCTGGGACTTGGAACAGGAGGAATTGATAGACGCGCAGAGGGCAATATAATGTAGCGTAGTCATTGCAGGCCCTTGCAGTGTCACAGAAATGAGCTTTAAAATGATGTAGTACACGGGACCTTGTAATCTCACCGATCAAATTAGCCACTGAGATTCCCCCAACCCTGCTATACAGAACTAATGGAGTCTAACTTAACTGCAACAGAGGAGAGCTACTCCTTCACTGTCCTCTGGGTTACTGTATCTCAGTCCACTGATCTACACTCAACTTGTACACACGTCAAAGTGTGATGAGAGGTAGGAGTTACCATCTATTGCACTAGTTGTGGGTCACCTCCTAGTGTTACACTTTATGGTCGAAGTGTGTCACTGAGGTATAATCCACTGAACCCGATCTCCATATTGCTCAACTGGGTCTTAATGGGTTTCCATTTTTTTATCGGCCCATTGCCTTTAAGATACCTTCCAACCCAAATAAGAACATTGTACCGTAAACCCTCACAATAAACATAATTTATAGAGCAAACCAATATGGCCGCTGTCTTCTCTGCTCTGGCACAACTGAGACTTTTCATCAGTTTCCTTATTCTATTCCCCTGTCGCATCTAATCTAATTCACTAATGCCTTTGAAAAAGTGTCATAATAGCACTGAGGCAGAACGAGTACGTTTGGAGCCTTTTGATGGTTCCTTCGCATCAATTATTATGATTATCTTGAATCTCTCGGGATTATCTGTTGTAGTGACATTTAAAGTGCAATTTCCAGGATTGCGACAAATCCTAATTGAGTGCTTTCTCAAGCCTCGATTTAGACTCATTTCAGAGAAGTAAACATAAGTCGAGTAGCACATGTTGATATCTCATTCAGAGCACTAGAAAAGAGGTTTGTTCTGACACACATCCATTTCAGAAACTACCAACAACTAATAAGCAAGAGAAGTAAGTAGCAAGCAGTAACAATTAGAAAACCCAGTTTTAGTTACGAGATGTGAGTTCATGATTGAACGTTCTCCTCATGTCTTTTTAAATTAGTTATTGCATTTATTTTGTACAGGGTGACCTACTGTATGTACAGTATCTTGACTGAAGTTTTATAGCCTCTGTTTGACCATGTGGAATGGGTGAGATTGGATCTGTATTAGGGCTACATACAGTCTCAGCTTGCTTCTCTTTGAATGAGGCCTTTCAAAATCCCTATAGGCAGCCAGTTATGTGTGTGAAGGCAAGGCTGAGAACAGTGGAGCACCTGATCTCAGAACAGCGGGTATCCCCATACAGATTGGCTTGGTGCTGGGAGAGTGTGCTCACTTCCAGAGTACCTAGACATGTCCTGTATGGTGCCTGAGTAGTAGTACAGTAATGAGAAAAAACTCCCTTCCATTTCTTCCTCCACACTTCTCTTGGTACTGCACTATACTGATCCTCCTCCATAATCACTAGGGTTGACTCTTTGCATAATTGTGAGCGGGCCGCAGGTTAAAACCTCTACCGCTTCTCTCTCCCGGATCCGGGATCCTCCTCATCAAAAAAGCTGACTAGCATAGCCTAGCCTAACGGGACAGGGATATCATATAATATAATTTTCCTGAAATCACAAGTCCAATACAGCAAATGAAAGATAAACATCTTGTGAATCCAGCCATCATTTACGATTTTTAAAATGTTTGACAGCGAAAACACAATATGTATTTCTATTAGCTAACCACAATAGCCAAACACACAACCACATATTTTCACCATGTTTCCACCGCATAGGTAGCTTTCACAAAACCGACAAAATAGAGATAAAATTAGTCACTAACCAAGAAAACAACTTCATCTGATGACAGTCTTATAACATGTTATACAATACATTTATGTTTTGTTAGAAAATGTGCATATTTGAGGTATAAATCATAGTTTTACATTGCAGCTACCATCAAAAATAGCACCAAAGCAGCTAGAATAATTACAGAGAGCAACGTGAAATACATAAATACTCATCATAAAACATTTATGAAAAATACATGGTGTACAGCAAATAAAAGATAAACATCTTGTGAATCCAGCCAATATTTCCGATTTTTTAAAGTGTTTTACAGCGAAAACATAATATAGAATTATATTAGCTTACCACAATAGCCAAACACACAAACGCATTTATTCACCGCAAAGGTAGCTTTCGCAAAAACCAGCAAAAGATATAAAATTAATCACTAACCTTGAACAACTTCATCAGATGACAGTCTTATAACATGTTATACAATACATTTATGTTTTGTTCGAAAATGTGCATATTTAGAGCTGCAAATCGTGGTTATACATTGTGAATACGTAGCAACATTTTCCCAGAATGTCCGGAGATATTTTGGACACTCACCTAATCTGACCAAAGAACTCATCGTAAACTTTACATAAAAATACTTGTTATATGGCAAATGAAAGATACACTGGTTCTTAATGCAACCGCTGTGTTAGATTTTTTAAAATAACTTTACCATAACATACAGCTTGCGTTATTGTGAGATAGCACTCACCAACACGGCAGAGAATAGGAGTCAACATTTTACACAGAAATACGAAATAACATCATAAATGTTTTCTTACATTTGCTGAGCTTCCATCAGAATGTTGTACAAGGAGTCCTTGGTCCAGAATAAATCGTTGTTTGGTTTTAGAATGTCCATTTCTTCTGTCGAATTCACGCCACAATGCTAGCCAAGGTTGCTAACATTCCCATCCTCTCTTGACGCAAAGAACGGAAAACTCCAAAAGTCCCAATAAACGTTGAATAAACTGGTAAAACTGGGTTGAAAAAACCTACTTTATGACGTTATTATCATATGTATCAAATAAAATCAGAGCCGGAGATATTCGCCGTGTAAACCGAACGCTTTTCAGAAGATAATGTCGAGCTCCTCCGTGCGCCTTCGAAGACAAAGTAAATTCCGGACCTGTCACTCCAAAAGCTCTTGTTCGGCCTCAGATCAAGCTAGACACCCCATTCCACCTTCCACTGCCTGTTGACATCTAGCGGAAGGCGTATGAAGTGCATGCATATCGATAAATAAAAGCCAGTTGAATAGGCAGGCTCTGAAACAGAGCCTCGTTTTCAGATCTTTCACTTCCTGTATGGAAGTTTGCTGCAAAATTAGTTCTGTTTTACTCAGATATAATTCAAACAGTTTTAGAAACTTCTGAGTGTTTTCTATCCAATAGTAATAATAATATGCATATTGTATGATCTAGAAAAGAGTACGAGGCCGTTTCATTTGGACACGATTTTTTCCAAAGTGAAAACAGCGCCCCCCTATTGACAAGAAGTTAACAATTCTGTTCCGTATTCTGCTTTGGTTTGCAGGTTTATGTATAAATATAAACCACTGTTCAGAAAACACTGGATGTTTTCTGTGTACTACGGCCTTATTACGCACACGGCAAAGGTGCGATTGTAGAGGTCGAATGTCAGACTTAATGTACTGTACCTGGACTTAACACAAACCTGCACCACGATAGCATCAGTTACATTTGCATTGCACAAACAACTATATCCTTAATGTCCGTAGGGGCCATTTCCAAGTTCCTTGTGTGTTTGCATAAACATTGCCCGTAAATCGTGTGCTTTCCCCTTCCAATCTCACCAGCTTTGTTTTTGCATAACATAGCCCACTGGGCTCATAGATCATGATGGGATAAAAACACCAATCCATTTCGGCGGCAAAGACGGGGATGAGGATTCGGCTGCTCAGTCCGTGCCCTTCACCTCAATTCTGCATATCAGCTGAGAAACCAACACAATTTCCCTTCGTTTATGAGACTGCTGCATACAATTTGAGACCTAGTCAACCCCTGCTCTGTTTTACTGCTTACCCTAGCCAAATGAAAATCTGTGGGTACGCTCTCTCGGAAATTACTTGTACTCAGACAACCATCAATGTAACCCTATAGGTTTTTATCAACACTAATACATTACTGTCAAGCTGCAAAAGCAAAAATTGCATTGTGGCGGAATGTTTACACATTTGTTTTTCCCTCTGAGGGTAAAAGTAACTTTGCAGTCGTTCAAAGTCGCTCCAGAAGAGGAGAACAAAGTAGATTTCTGGGCAGGCTGAGGCTATTGTTTGGAAACCTTTTCTGTCTTTGTTTCCCGCTTTTCTTTGCAACTGACATGAATTTGACAACCGAGGTCTCTGATCTGTGTGTTTTTTTTTCTTTCCTCTCCGTGTCTCATGCTCTCTCAGTGATGCTAAATAAATGATCACAAGTAAGAGAACACAAACCACCACGCTGTAATGGGGATTCTCAGATGCTGCCTTCAGCTTTCATCTGCTATACACCATTACCACAGGCAATTTTGTTCATTGTATAACGGTCAGTCGAAATTAAAGGAGCCGTTGCGTAAGATATAATACTTTAAAGAGTATTTCAACGAGTGTAATCACCATAGGGACTGTTCCTGCAATCAAAGTAAAGTGTTACCTGTCAATAATTACACAGTAAAAGTGGAATTTGGACAGCTGCTTGTAAATCAGCTTATTTAGGCTGGGGCGAGAAACAAAAAGCTTACGAACATGTGATATTGAGACATTGGGATGGTGATGGCGCCGCAACATGTGCTTTGACATGAACAACTTCCTATTATTGTGTTGCACCCCCCTTTGCCCTCAGAACAGCCTAAATTCGTTGGGGCATGAACTCTACAATGTGTCGAAAGCGTTACACAGGGATGCTAGGCCCATGTTGACTCCAATGCTTCCCACAGTTGTGTCAAGTTGGCTGGATGTCCTTTGGTGGTGGACTATTCTTGATACACACGGGAAACTGTTGAACATGAAAAATCCAGCAGCGTTGCAGTTCTTGACACACTCAAACCAGTGTGCCTGGCATGTACTACCATACCCTGTTCAAACCACTTAAATATTTCGTCTTGCCCATTCACCCTCTGAATCCATGGCTCAGTTGTCTCAAGGCTTAAAAATCATTCTTTAACCTGTCTCCTCCCCTTCATCTACCCGGATTGAACTGGATTTAGCAGGTGACATCAACGAGCGATCATAGCTTTCACCTGGATTCACCTGGTCAGTCTATGTCATGGAAAGAGCAGGTGTTGTTAATGTTTTGCACACTCAGTGTATGTCCGGCATACGCATATCCATGAGTTTTTGCCCACAAAAGGCTCAGCACAAAAGGCTCAGGCCTACAATATGACGGCAACCATCCCCACCTTCTTTCTTATTCAGGGAGGCATTGGTGCGGTCCAGGCGAGCTGGACAGATAGAGGTGAAGCTGCTGGACCCCAACACTCCTTGTGGAACAGGGGTGCAGGAGGCTAAAGGAGAGACGGAACTCCAATCCAAAAGACTACACATAGAACCCAGGCTACCAAGTCTTCCAGACACTAGATAGACCAGTCATTCATTTATGATTTCACAACATTTACTGTGTTGAAACAGTGCAAGAAGAAAAACTAGTATGCATATCCCCCCTCTGATAACCAGGTGGTGAATCGCATCTCTGCATGTCTGGCAGACATATCAGTGTGGATGACGGATCACCACCTCAAGCTGAACCTCGGCAAGACGGAGCTGCTCTTCCTCCCGGGGAAGGACTGCCCGTTCCATGATCTCGCCATCACGGTTAACAACTCCATTGTGTCCTCCTCCCAGAGTGCTAAGAACCTTGGCGTGATCCTGGACAACACCCTGTCGTTCTCAACTAACATCAAGGCGGTGACCCGTTCCTGTAGGTTCATGCTCTACAACATTCGCAGAGTACGACCCTGCCTCACGCAGGAAGCGGCGCAGGTCCTAATCCAGGCACTTGTCATCTCCCGTCTGGATTACTGCAACTCGCTGTTGGCTGGGCTCCCTGCCTGTGCCATTAAACCCCTACAACTCATCCAGAACGCCGCAGCCCGTCTGGTGTTCAACTTTCCCAAGTTCTCTCACGTCACCCCGCTCCTCCGCTCTCTCCACTGGCTTCCAGTTGAAGCTCGCATCCGCTACAAGACCATGGTGCTTGCCTACGGAGCTGTGAGGGGAACGGCACCTCCGTACCTTCAGGCTCTGATCAGGCCCTACACCCAAACAAGGGCACTGCGTTCATCCACCTCTGGCCTGCTCGCCTCCCTACCTCTGAGGAAGTACAGTTCCCGCTCAGCCCAGTCAAAACTGTTCGCTGCTCTGGCACCCCAATGGTGGAACAAACTCCCTCACGACGCCAGGTCAGCGGAGTCAATCACCACCTTCCGGAGACACCTGAAACCCCACCTCTTTAAGAAATACCTAGGATAGGATAAAGTAATCCTTCTAACCCCCCCCCCCTTAAAAGAGTTAGATGCACTATTGTAAAGTGGTTGTTCCACTGGATATCATAAGGTGAATGCACCAATTTGTAAGTCGCTCTGGATAAGAGCGTCTGCTAAATGACTTAAATGTAATGTAAATGTAAAGGTAGCTTAGTCTTTAACCTGCTAAACTGTATACTGTATATGTCTTTAATTAACTGTACTTGTCTTCTCTGAGCGTACTGTTTCTAAGAGCCTTGTGTTCCCCCAAGATTACTTTGCTGTCATCCACGTCTAACGGCTCCACCTCCAAAACATGCTCTCTGACCAGTAATAATAGTAGAAAAAAAGTGTGGTTTGGTATTATATTATTAGATGTGAACACAATAACACTGCCTCTGAGGATTAATGTTCACAACATGGGGAGGCGTTGTCAGAGACATTTTCAATTTGTGAAAACGTTCATTGATGTGAAAATGGTTGTGTCTAAAAAACATATATTTCCCTCTATATTTGTACTCAGAGTAGATGCTACCAAGAGATGTTCCATAGACAAGGTTCCATGGATAAATATCCCAAAGCTCACGGTCCTGGGACTGAAGTCCTCCCTCTGCAACTGTGTCCTGGACTTCCTGACTGCTGTGGAGATGGTCAAAAACATCAAGTTCCTCGGCATACACATCTCAGAAGAGCTGAAGTGGTCAAACCACATGGATACCGTGGTGAAGAAGGCGCGGCAGCGACTCTTCAACTTCAGGATGTTGAATACATTTGGCCTGTCCTCGAGGGACCTCATAGTGTTCTGCAGGAGCACCATCAAGGCTATCCTGTCGGGCTGCATTACAGCCTGGTACGGCAACTCCACCACTGCGAACCTCAAAGCGCTCAGCCTATGTCCCCCCTCTGCTCCCCTGGCCTTCCTACCATCCCTCCCCCTTCTGCTCCCCCTACGGACATTTCCCCTCCTCAGCAGAAATGTAGCCTTCCCCCACCCCAATGGACATCATTGCATGAGTTGTTAATATGTATATATTATTATTTGTATTTCTATTACTACCTATTTGTATTATATTTGTATTGTATATTTTCACTTTTTCCTGCATTGTTGGAATTCCACTGTACCCTGTAAGTACCTCTGCAACCCTGTACATGTGACTATTAAACTCTAATGTCAATTACTCAAATATGTTTTACAAATAAATGCATTACCACCACATTTGTATGAATTATGGTCATTGTAAGTATGATCGATCATTGTAAAATGTTTTAACTAATGTAATCCTATGAGCTAAAATGTTCTGGATGGATTGAAAATGTAATATTATTTTCAGCAGAGTTTATGTCCTTTATGTCCACCCCCTGCTCACCTCAAAAGTTAGGCCAGGGATAGTATCCCCCTAAACTACCCCTTATACCTTATACTTAAGTTGAACATAAGTCAAATAAAAAGGAAAATTTCTAAGCCCTCTAGCCCTCTAGACCACTGCACATCCAATTACAGTTGATTTAGATGGTGACGCACCTGTTTCTTACACTGCATTACAGCTCATTTACAGGCATGAGGATTGCTTTCCTGTCTGTTTTTATATCCCGAGGAAACATTTTTCTGTTTACTCCCTTCATAATGTGATGAATGGGAGCCGCTCCTGCCGCAGTGGAAATGTGCTAAGATATTATTCGGCCAACTTTTTTTTCTATATGAAAATATGGCCCGCCAGCCCTACCATCTGTTTGAAATGTTTGTAAGCATTCAGTCTGACATATTGTTTCTGTGAAATTAACCACACGTCCCGGTCGGTGTGCTGACTGGAATGGTTGCTGCTCCAAATACGCTCCTTACTGTATATGACGGCTTGGAAAACAAGACCTAAGTAAATCCCTGGGGACATGAGGTCAAGTTCTTCAGGGTTTTATCCCTTGAGGTGTTGTTTCACACAGCTCATCGTTGCGAGCTGTCTCTCCTCCCTCCTGTGCTACAGTTTCGACCTTCCCTCTCCAATAGGAACCCTTTTTGCGGGTGCTTTTATTTATTTTTTCCCCACTGCTGCATTTATGTTGACAGTTAATTTAACTGGATCAACGAGTCCAGTTGCCTTGTCTAAAGCAAGGCTTAGTGTGACAAATAGCAGCCGGTAAACTCCAAAGTCCATCTTCTGCCCACTCTGTCTGTGTAGATGAACCTTTTCAGCTCTGGTGACAGTGTTTCCATTTCCGTAGTGAGCCACGGAGTGAACACAAAGCACAGTTAAGGCCATAGTTCTCCCTAACAAACGTCCACAAGAGACACAATTCCAGAAAAGTTCAACAAAAGCCAGCGCCTGGGGGAATGAAAGATAAGTACTTCCATGTCCATTGATTCTATCTCTATATTATTAGCCACTGAGAGCTGATCTGGCTGTATGTTACTGGTAATACAGGTAAACATGACTGCTGTATTACCTGCGCTGACTGAACGTAGACTTGATATGGCATGACAAGTGTCTGATGGGATTCCACAGTGACACTTACAGATATAGGCTGAGAATGGGCAAAGCTTAATAGCATGGTGACTGTCTCCTCGTGTCATTCAACAAGCACTGTTGAAAACGATTGGTGCAAGACAGGGGTAAATGAAAACGTCTTGGATACTTGGCTGGTACCTTTCTCCTCTCCAACCGATAAAGGTCAACATTGCAACACTCATGGAACATTTATCATACTGTTTTGTGATACAAGACAGCACAGCTAAAACACCTTTGAGAAATGTTTTCAGAACTAATATGAAAGCGTTCTTGCTTGATCCTGTGCAATATATCATGCCCAGTTCAATTTAAAGATACATCACGTAAAAGATTGAGAGCCTTTGGCTCACATGTTCCAATTCTAAAATAACAGTTACAAAAATGTTATCCTGCGGGTTGTGGTGATATGCAACTGTAAGTCATCCTACCTTTTGTACACTTCTAGGGTGTGAGTAAGCTGTAGACCACACTATCTACCTAGAGCGTTTTCATCTATATTCTTCGTAGCTGTCTATTTAGACCACCACACACCGATGCTGGCACTAAGACTGCACTCAACGAGCTGAATACGGCCATAAGAAAACAGGAAAACGCTCACCCAGAAGTTGCGCTCCTAGTGGCTGGGAACTTTTAATGCAGGGAAACTTAAATCTGTTTTACCTCATTTCTGCCAGCATGTTAAATGTGCAACCAGAGGGGGGGAAAACTCTAGACCACCTTTACTCCACACACAGAGACACATACAAAGCTCTCCCTCACACTCCGTTTGGCAAATCTGACCATAAATCTGACCTCTTGCACTGAGATGGTGATGCGCTGAGGTGGAGAGTAGAGGAAAGCTTGTAACATTTGTGTTAAATAATATATATTGCGGTGGCAGGTAGCCTAGTGGTTAGAGCGTTGGACTAGTAACCAGAAGGCTGCTAGATCAAATCCCCGAGCTGATAAGATAAAAATCTGCTGTTCTGCCCCTGAACAAGGCACTTAACTGGCTTGCCTAGTTAAATAAATACAAAATATGTTGTTATTTGCTGACACAGTAGAAGGGATATATAAATGCATAATATGGCCAACGTATTATTTGGATCAGTCATCACACAAACGGCCTATGTGGCATCGATATGAGTCAGAATAATTTATTCTAGTGTCAAAATTGACTACAAAGTGCACATAGGATAATTTTGGTGATAAAGTCAGTGTCGTCTAAAACGGAGTTTGGAACATCCATGCATCACAACGGGTAATTAAAGGTTGGATTTTGGTTTGATGATGTCCATTTGCCCACTAACATGGGGTGAACCGCTGCAGTGATTGATCTCTACCCAATAGCATAGACAGTGAGACAGACATGCCCAGCAGCTCCTACTGTTTACATAAAACAACACGTCGCACACTTAACTTGAGAAATACTGGATCAAATACCCTAAAAGTTAAATTGTGCAACTAAAACATCCTCTGCAAAATCTTCAGTATTTATTACACATGTCTTGAGTTATCTTAAATTAATTCTGGGGATTTTGAGGAAGTGAAATAGGCTTACCCGTCTACAGTGTCTCATGGGGGACAAACATCATTAACGAAACATGGAATCGGTCAGGAAACACACCTCCACGACTGAAATCTGTTTTTCCAATGAGCAATAGAGAAACACACTTGCCAATCGGCGTGTTCAGTGGCTCTTTAAGGGATTCAGCACAACTGTTAATCAATGTACTAAAGTGACATTAAGAGTAGCATCAGGTTGAGGAAGCATCAAACAAGTCCCCAAAAAAGGCCTGTAGAGTCCATGATAGATGCTCGGTTTAATGCAGAGAGGGAATTGAAATGCCATCACGCCACTGGATCATTACTTTGCTTTCATTAGGTCTTCATGAGCGAGACTGAAGCCATTCCACCAATTAGCCGCCATCACAGACCTAATCATTTCTCATCTCATGCACCTTGCATATACCAAAGGTCTAGGGTGAAACACTTCGTAGGTGAGGAAGACGCAAAGTCACTAGAAAGACAGTGACCTTCACTTTAACTTGTCTTTGATTGGCTGTCTCTTCACCCTGGTGAACACTCATTTGAAATTGGTGGTATTACAGATACCACTTTGCTTTGGCCAATCTAGAACTTTCAGATCAGTGGGAACCAGGAAATGGAGACGTGGAAGGGAAGCTGACTATTGAGACATAAGCAAAGGAAAAATCACAAGGTTGGTTTGTCAATGGGCATAAGGGCAGTGAAAGTGCCTAGTAACCTGCTGAGAAAAATCTAACATATGAAACATTTGTTTTGGTGAATCCTTCTAAACAACACAATCCATTAATTTCCTATCAAGAAGAAGAATCAGCAACCTTGCACATAGCACAAATATCATAGTTAATGGATCACAAGTTGAATTCCGCAGGTGGGTCACAGGTAAAGCCTGTCATACAATCTCTAGGTGAGTCATCATACATCACAGTCAAGACATTCAATATCTTTCCACAGTATGCTGTTGATGGATCACTGAATGCAGAGATACTTAGGTGTTGGCGGAAGGGCATGATGAAGTACTGTATGTAGTACTACCACATGTGCTATATGTGTGGATATATAACTCCAGACAGGCAACCAGAAATAGACTGCCCAGTTACAGCTTAGCTACATTGTATATAAAACAGGAAGTATTAATGACTACATGTACCAGTAAGCATTTGTGGAGCAACTTGTATGACCGACAGCTACAAAGCCTTATAGCAATTCCAGTCTAGCCAATATATAACAACATTTCAATCCCAATCAGTTCCAGGCTTTCCACTTGATTTGCAAGAACGGGAGACAATTTGTTTGTTGGCATTGTCATCCCCCTAGCATTGATTATGCCCAAAATTAAGGGGGGGAATAATCGGTTTGCAGTCCACTCCAGCCCCACATAATTAAAACGTGAGTAGTATTCGACACTGGACATGGACTCTCATGGCTCTGAGTAGGAATAGGACTAGCCACCGACTCAGCCTGCAATATGGTATTATAATGGGTTGCCCTGAAGAGAAATGGCCCGCTTATCGGCTGGATTTATCAGTTGGTGTTTGGACCACTGTCAGGGCTTAAGATACTGCCAATGGAAGGCAATTATTGACAAGGCAGTTCCCATGATGGCCTCAGGTATGGTCATTATGCATGGCTGCTTTGATATATCTAAAGACCCACTATAGAAAGACCTACAGTATGTTTTTTTGACAGTATTTTGAGCCACCTGAAGGAATCATGGCAATAAGATAATGTTCACAAAGTGCTAATTAACAGAACAGCTCTCAAAGCAATGTCATTACATGGAACTCGTAGATATTTCAAGTGGTGTGGATATTTGTTGCGCATACCGTAACATATTTCTTATACGTCTTTATCCTGGTTAATTTTGCAAGGCAATTTTGTATGTTGACATTTGGAGCAAATCGAAAGTAGTTCACAACTTGGTCGGTTTAAGCTTTGATTGTTTCTGAAAGAAGCGGAAAGTCCATCCAAAATGACTCTAACTCTCTCATTATGAAGGGTAAAAACACAGGCAAAAAATAACATCCACAGTTGCGTTCCCTTCGGATCTATGGTCTTGTATTCACATGGAGCCATTCAGAGCCATCCTGTATAGATAGCGCTCCATCCATGGCTCTGGAGCTATGTTGATTGCATTTTGACTGCTTACATCAGTCCTTTAAGTCTTTCCACCCATCAGTGAGGATATTATACGTTTTACTGCAGTTAATTCAGTTCCACTTAATTCACCTCACAGACAACCAGTCTGCCCACTCACACTGAAAATAGTCTTGCAATTTCTCATCAATGACTAATGATCTGTAATGGATCCGCATTAATTCAGAACTCACTGATATCTTATTTTGTTCTGCCTGACATGGAGAAAGACAAACAACACTTAGAACCTCTTCTGGTGGTTGATGGATGAAGTAAGGTACGCCCACCATATTAATCATAAAAGTTGGTGTACTGTGGGACTGTATAACAATCCAAGTTTGTATTTTCACATCTTTGAAGTTGTACTTCCTGTTTCTACCCACTAAGATTAAATACTTGCAATAACTCCTTATGCCAGAGAGAGAGGGTGCAATAACTCAAGAGCTCCTTATGAGAGAGAGAGAGAGAGAGAGAGAGAGAGAGAGAGAGAGAGAGAGAGAGAGAGAGAGAGAGAGAGATATATATATATATATATGCAGACAGACAAAGTAAGAGACCGACTTCTTGAATAGTCCATTAAACCTTTTAACAGAGAACAGACTGGGAGTGGGCGCCATGTCTGGACGCATGGCCACACTGATAACAAGCTATTCTGCCTTACCTGAATGCGAAACTGAAAGGAGAGGGTGGAAAAAAGGCATGCAGCAGTGTGAGAATGCCCAGCTACCCTCCCTACCTTCCCTTATTCAACGGTAGACTGAGTTGTGTGCAGGGAAGGTTGGTGTGGAATGGAATGGCAGGGCACAGGAAAGAGTCACTATCAAAGCCAACCTGAATAGCCCTGTCTTTGGGTACCTGTGCTACAAAGCAATATTGACTTAACCGCTGTACCAGAAACAAACAGTGCGAGATAAAAGCATCAGTTCCACTTCCCTGACAGAATTCCCACTATTGCTTTAGAGAGAGGCTAGACACTGACACTGGCTTTACCACAGTAGCAATTTTAAACCCTAGACATGCCACTAAGTAAGTTAAATCCTTATTGTGACCATTAATACATTTCCTTTTTGGGGGGTGCTGTGGATAGATTAGGAAGTGTGGAAATGAAGTGGCACACCAACTTGGGCTGGTATTCAATCGCAATATATTTCTTGAAAATTGCATACAAAACTGAATTATCCGAAACATACATGCATGAAATATATATAGTTTTAGGTATAAGTATTTATTTGGATTTTTCATGCGAAAATGTCATAGACTCTCGCAAAAGACTAATATTTGAAATATTTTAAGGATGGAAATGTCAACAACCATTTAATACATTTTTCAGGTAATAGGGATTTCCCTATTTTTTTTCCACTTGAAATATTAGTTTTTAAAACCTCTTGACGCTAGGGGTCATATATATATATATTTTTTTAAAGAACGTTCCCAAGGTAAACGGACTATTTCTCAGGTCCAGATCGTAGAATATGCATATAATTTACAGATTACGATAGAAAACACTCCAAAGTTTCCAAAACTGTCAAAATATTGTCTGTGAGTATAACAAAACTGATTCTGCAGGCGAAAACCTGAGAAAATATAACCCGGACGTGATATATATATTTTTTATTCTGTGTTTCCTGGCCAGTCTTTCTTCCATTTAAAGGGGTATCAACCAGATTCCTTTTCCAATGGCTTCCTCAGGCTGTGACCAGGCTTTAGACATAGTTTCAGGCTTTTATTTTGAAAAATGAACGAGATTTTTCAAAAGTAGTCAGGTGTCCTCTGAATAGTGCCTGTGCGCCAGAGGGGAGCTCTCCATTTTGCTTTTCTCTCTTATTGAATAGGTTATGGTCTGGTTGAAATATTATCGATTATCTTTGTTAAAAACAACCTGAGGATTGATTAAAAAAAACATTTGACATGTTTCTACGACCATTACGGATACTTTTTGGAATTTGTCGAACGGAACAAGGCTTTGGTTTTCTGAACATGACGCGCAACCCAAATGGCGTTTTTTTTTTTTCTTTCGCTGTAAAGTATATTTTCAAAATCTGACACGATAGGTGGATTAACAACAAGCTAAGCTGTGTTTTGGTATATTTCACTTGTGATTGCATGATTATAAATATTTTTAGTAATATTTTTTAATCTGATACGTTTAGGAATTTTCTTCTTCCTTTCAGGACCGGAACGAGGCTGTAGTTTTCTCAGCATAACTCGCAACCCAAATGGCGTTTTTTTGTTATAAAAGTAATATTTATCGTACAAAAATAACATTTATTGTGTAACTGGGAGTCTCGTGAGTGCAAACATCCGAAGATTATCTAAGGTAAGCAATTCATTTTATTGCTTTTCTGACTTTCGTGACCATGCTAATTTGGGGCTAGCTGTTGTAGCATTGATTGCTACACTCACAAAAGCTTGGATTTCTTTCACTGTAAAGTATATTTTCAAAATCTGACACGATAGGTGGATTAACAACAAGCTAAGCTGTGTTTTGGTATATTTCACTTGTGATTGCATGATTATAAATATTTTTAGTAATATTTTTGCATTTGGCGCCCTGCAATTCTAGAGGTTGTTTAGGAAAGTGATCCCGTAAAAGGGATCCGTGCGCAGAGAAGTTTAAGAAACATTGAGTTGTTTAATGAATGTGCAGCTTACAGAAAGAAGCAGATTTCAGGACAAGCAGCAGCAGATACTATGTTGACCTCTGGGTAAAAAAAAGGCCATATCCAAATAAATGATGCATGTTGTCTCATTGTGTTGTATTGTATTCCCCATTACTGTGTGTCTTACTTCATTCACTAAATAATAACATAAAAAGTATAATGAAATATATTATTTGTACAATTAATAATCCATTTTAATTAATTTGACAACTTACATTTCATAACACATTGGTCCTAAAAGGTTCTGTCTCACCCGTAGAGAAAACATCCCTATGTAGTTCCCATTATAACGTCTGTGAGCGCATGGGCAGCGCCATTGAGGCAATCTCCATTTTGAAGTAGTCAATTTTTCTTCACGATTGGCCGATCCCTCGGGATGACTCCAACAAGGTCACCAGGAGGGATCAGCCAATGAAGTTTGAAGTCCCACCCAGTTGACTACATTAAAATGGTGGAAGCCCTTAATGGCGCTGCCCATGCTAATACGGCCTTTTGGCAACTAGAGGCCTCTATCATTCTCTACGCTCACCTTGTGGTTCTCCATTTTTCACGGCAGCCATTTTGTTCCCCTCCCAGTGTGCTTGATTGCATTCATGAATTATGGTTCTACTAGCATGTTTATGCCCATCCCTTACTATGTGTTTCTAGGGGAAGTGTTGGCCTGCAATATTAACAAAACAGGCCTTTGCATATCTCCCCTGGATGCAGATGATTTATTTGAATCTACAGTACTACTGTTATCAGGTATACTGCATATTCATGTATTCAGTAAACTGAATGAAAACATAATGATGTCAGTGTTGGTGAATCCCAATCCAATCTCTCACCCCTACCAGCTAACTCGGAAGCACCTCCGTTGTCACGTGTTGCTGACGAAACTCCGAGGGTTACTTCATGAGTGGCGTGGCGAGGGGATAAAATAAACCCATCAACTTCGGGACGTGACTTGAATGATACAATTCATGTTCCACATTGAAATAATGAAAACGAGCATGGAATTTTAATGACAACATTCCCCCTGTCGTTTTACAAGATAGAAGCCTCAGTAACAGTTAAACATTTCAGAGGTATTTCAAATGTGACATGTGTCACGTCTCGAAATCAGACACAAACAAATGGCTCATAACTAGGCATGCCTCTCCGTTCTTTTGTGTGAAATAACGCGGTGCATTATGGAATACCACTTCGAGTATTTATTTAGCCCCTACACCCTCCATCATTTTCACTCCCTCCTCTTTGGGACACTTGTGCATGTGGCGACTGCATTTGCGTGAAGGCAGACATTGAAGGGCGAGGGGACGGGGGTGATTTGGGATTCAGCCTCTGTCCGCACTTTCCTCAAACGTATTCTCAACATGGAATGTTCTCATATTGTGCATTAAAACGTGTCAATGTTGAAGTTGAATTTGAGAAGAAATATAAATATAAATACTGAGAGGAACAATTAAATGAAAGTGAGAGCACCACCATGAATGAAAGGTCAATATTTAAGTTCAAAGCTGCTATATGGAACCATGTTAAACACATTCAAATTCTGTGTTTAAAATGAACATCAACCTACAAACTGAAATTGCGTCTTTTAAATGTTCCCCGTGTTGAAAGCAGCCCAGAAAATCTAAAAGCTGTGAAACCTTCATAGCTTGTGCCCTAATAAGCAAAACGTCACCCTGGGCACCTGAATACATATAGGAATCTACACAGCTCACAACGTCAGACTACTTCAACCTTAGTGTAGAAACATAGAGTGATCGTCCTTCAGCTTCTCAAGGGGGATGAGTTTGAGAGGCCTTGTTCTTTATGGTCAGCCATTTAAGGTCAGTCATTAACATGCGCAAAATAATTCCTGAATAAGGCAGCGAAGCGTTACCATTGAGTTCACGCAAATGTCAAGTCCAAACAAAGGGACAGCGTCGCACTTGGTAGCACTCTTCTAAAGTGAAATCCTGCACTCCAACACAGCAGACGTAATTGCTCTGTGAACTGTTTGAGAGTCTCAAAACGGATTTTTGCTGTTAATTATGAGTTGGTATGTCACCAAGCATGTGCATTCCTTGACGTATTGCTAGGTGTGCCTGCGACTAACAAAGAAAAGTTCAAAAGCAATATTGATGCAATACAAATGGAACCTGTCCACTCTGAACACATCTCTTCTGTTTTATGTGGGAGCCTTGAATATATGAACAGTAGACCTACCACCCTGTATGTATGTGAGTTTATGACTGTGCACACAAGGGAATCACAATGTCCTTGAAGCATGCTCACCAATGAATATATGACTTTCCCATAAATTCAACAAATACCACCTGTTTCCTTCGATTGTATATCTAATTTACCGCCAGAAATGGATACAAGTTGCTGTAATAATATAAATGGTCAAATTATGAGCAATAATGTGGATACACATAATTGAGCTAATTACTTAAAGGGATGATGGCAATTTCACGAAAATGGAATTGCACTGAGATGCAGGTTTTTCACTTAAAATGTCCACCAAACAAAAAACATTGATTTTGAAGTTTAACAAACCATCCAACTCTGTACAGAAGAATGACTGTTATCAATTTCCACTGAACATTTGACAAAAACACATTCACCGGAAGAATTCCAGTAAAAGTGTTTTTGGTGTCCACACTTTCCAAAAACTCTTAAATATCTGCTCCGAATTAAGCTTCAACGATGTCTGCAGAAAGAATGGGGTGTAAGACATGACATATTGACTTAGTAAGTGAAATGGATTTACACCTGGTAACGGAATTGCAGTAACGAAATGTCATCATGGGTCCTTGATCTTGTACTACACAGAAGTGCATAATTATGTCATTTTCTTCATGGTGATGTATCCTAAATAGCTACACAAAAGGTATTTATATGCAATATCCTCCTTTACATATTTGGGTCCAGATCAAATCTGAACCAATCATAGACGACTATGGTTTTACAAGTTAGGACATCAAAGTAGTGCCCAGGGTCGTTGCTGTAAATGAGAAAGTGTTCTTAGTCAACTTACCTGGTAAAATAAGGGTAAAATAAATAAAAAATGTAAAGTACAGCACAGTAGAGCTCAGTAGCGTACAGTAGAGTAGAGTAGAGTACAGTACAACACATGACAGTAGAGTACAGTATAGTTCAACTGTAGTGCTCTACTCTACTCTACAGTACTGTATTCTACTTTACTGTACTGTACTCTATTGTGCTGTACTGAACTATACTGTACTTTTCTTTGCTGTACTTTACTGTGCTGTACTGTCCAAGCTTGTGGACACAACTGTGGTTTGTGACTACTATGATTTCCCATTGTAGACAATTCAACTGCAGACATTCAGAAATTCTGTTACTGATCTGGTAAACAAAATGTACACTACCGTTCAAAGGTTTGGGGTCACTTAGAAATGGCCTTGCTTTGTTGTCCATTAAAATAACATAAGATTGATCAGAAATACAGTGTAGACATTGTTAATGTTGTAAACAACTATTGTAGCTGGAAAAGGCAGATTTTCTTACGGAATATCTGCATAGGCATACAGTGGCCCATTATCAGCAACCATCACTCCTGTGTTCCAATGGCACGTTGTGTTAACTAATCCAAGTTTATCATTTTAAAAGGCTAATTGATTAGAAAACCCTTTTGCAAATATGTTAGCTCAGATGAAAACTGTTGTTCTGATTAAAGAAGCAATAAAACTGGGCTTCTTTAGACTAGTTGAGTATCTGAAGCATCAGCGTTTGTCGGTTCGATTACAGGCTCAAAGTTGCCAGAAACAAGGAACTTTCTTCTGAAACGCGTCAGTCTATTCTTGTTCTGAGAATTGAAGGCTATTCCATGCGAGAAATTGCCAAGAAACTGAAGATCTCGTACAACGATGTGTACTACTCCCTTCACAGAACAGCGCAAACTGGCTCTAACCAGTATAGAAAGAGGAGTCGGAGGCCCCGGTACACAACTGAGCAAGAGGACAAGTACAATTAGAGTGTCTAGTTTGAGAAACAGACGCCTCACAAGACCTCAACTGGCAGCTTCATTAAATAGTACCCGCAAAACACCAGTCTCAGAGGCGACTCCGGGATGCTGGCCTTCTAGGCAGAGCTCCTCTGTCCAGTGTCTATTTTGTGTTCTTGATCTTTTATTCTTATTGGCCAGTCTGAGATATGTCTTTTTCTGTGCAACTCTGCCTAGAAGGCAAGAGGAAATGGAAATTACCTTAATGTAACATTAATGTACAATGATACCAGGAAGTGAGAAAGCTTTCCCCACAAGTACAATGTTAAACTCAGAGAAAGAATTGCAGTGGGTGGCCATTTTGTTTTGGCTTAAATAACATTAGCTCTGAAAACTATATGAGTTTGGGTGAGTCACACAATCAAATTTAAAATTTAAAATTACTTTTACAGTTACTGCTACTTTTCCAGCTCGAAACCACATATTTCTTTCTCTTTGATGTTTGTCATTCAGAGCAATTTGCAGCAAATTGTTCACCACCAATCAATGGTGATTCTGAACAGCATCTGGGGTGCTTTTTATGTGTAGCTGAAGGGTGCTAGCGACTAATTGGCCGCCGTTGGGTGTGTTTACATAATCTAAACCACTAGGGAAAGCTTTTAAACCATGGCTTTTGGATTATGATATGGATGAGAAAGTTCCTTCAGACAATGGAGGCTACATTTCCATCTTCACACTAAGGGTAAAAGCATTACACTGCACTTCAAAACAATTTTATTTGAAGTTAAGAAACACAATTAATATTGTTGGTCTCATTAATTTCTTAATTGGAAGACTATTGAACCTCTCTGGGATAGGGTATAGTTTCCTGAATTTCTGCCTGACTGACATGCCCAAAGTAAACTGCCTGTTACTCAGGCCCAGAAGCTAGCATTGGATATAAAACCCTCTGATGTTTCTAAAACTGTTAAAATAATGTCTGAGTCTATAACAATTGATATGGCAGGAAAAAATCAGAAGAAAAACCAACCAGATTTTTTGTTTTGTTTTTAGGTCCCAGGCTCTTACAATGGAAAGCTATGGGTACTATGTGATTCCGGCTCCCATATTGCAATTCCTATGGCTTCCAATAAATGTCAAAAGTATTTTTTCAAGTTTTCAGGCTTGTTTCTTGAAAAACAAGCAAGAATTTTGAGTTTTAGTGAAGAGAGCACCATAACAATATCAGTCTTTCGGCGCTCAAGGAAGAGGACGCGTGCTTACTAATTTTACTTTCCTATTGAACATACTACTTTCCATATGAAATATTATAGTTTATTTACATTTTTGGGTACCTGAGGATTAAATTGAAACGTTGTTTGACTTGTTTGGATGAAATTTAGCGGTAGCTAATTGGACTCCTTTGTCTGCCTGTTGAACAAGTGGATTACTGAAATCGATGGCGCCAACTAAACAGACTTTTTTGTGAAATAAAGAAGGACTTTATCTAAAACAATGACCATTCATTTTGTAGCTGGGACCCTTGGGATTGCAAACAGGGGAAGATCTTCAAAAGTAAGTAATTTATTTAATCGCTATTTGTGATTTTATGAAGCCTGTGCTGGTTGAAAAATATGTTGATGTGGGGCACTGTCCTCAGACAATCGCATGGAATGCTTGAGCTCTAAAGCCTATTGTAAATCGGACAACGGAGTTAGATTAACAAGAATTTCAGCTTTTAAAAGATATAAGATACTTGTATGTTCATAAATGTTGAATATTACAATTATTTATTTGAATTGCGCTCCCTTTAATTTTACCGGATGTTGTCGACTGGTGTCCCGCTAGAGGGATGCCTATCCCTAATATAATTTTAAAACCTCACTCTGCATTCATAACCAAGAGGGAAGGTGGTAATTACCAGTTGGGAAGTTGCATGCATTCACATGATTTGAACTAGTTGAGAAACGCAAATTGGCTATTGGTCAACAAGCTGTGACAACCATAAACTAAAAGTACAGCTATCATGCTTGTAAACACATTAGAGTGTTCAAAAAACATATTCATAGATAGATTTTTTGTTTTTACACTAACTGCTATTATCGAGGTAATTTCCTTAGTAGGTGACATCAGAGTTCAGCATGTGTGAGAAGTCAGAACTCATGCCGTGTTCAAGACAACTCAAACTCTGAAATGTTTTACTTGAAAACTCATAGAAAGATGAGCTCTGAGTTTCCCACTTGAAAACACTTCTTACTGCCTCAGACCACTCCTAGAAAGGCTAAGTGGATCGTTAGATATTTTGCCCTTCCACGTCAGTTTATACACAGAAGATCTCCGCTAAACATAGAATCAATATGTTGATCTGTCTCTCTGTGACCACTGATAATGTTATAAAGAGATTGACTACAAATACAAAGACGCCAATGTCTTTGCAATTGTAACCTCGCCCACAGGCTATTGCACACAGCACATATAAGCCTGGGATATCAACCACTCAAAGATGGCCTTAGTGGGAGTGATCCTAGAATTCTATGGATGTCACCTACTGAGTAAAATGTTTGTCATTTAATTTTAACAAATCATACGACATGGCTCTGTGCTTGTGGTTTGATAGCATATGAGGGAGGGTTAGTGGGAAGGTGTTGTGGGAGATAATTGGTTGGTAGATTAAGCAAATGCTTATGGCTGGGAGTTTTTCCCGGCTTTCTGTATTGGCTAACGAAGGCCAAGTTAAACGTGCCAGACTCTTTGAACATTTGGGCAGAAGTGTCTGGGAACAATATTATTTAACTTGTTACAAACAAGCAAAGGATAAAATGATGCTTTAAATATAAACCAGGATGACTGCATTGGGAAAAATACATTAGGCTACATATTTAAATCATATTGAAGTTAATTTCATGTTCATGTTCATTCAATTGAGTTCTATTGTGCTAGTTGCAGACTGTTTCATTTTTGACTCAATATATTTCATGATATGTGGGCTAACACGTGTGCAATGATGTGCCAAATCAATAATTTTGTGCATTATTAGAAGTTAGGCTAAACATTACAATAAGCCACGTCAATATTGGCAGCTACAGTTGAAGTCGGAAGTTTACATACACCTAAGCCAAATACATTTAAACTTCGTTTTTCACAATTCCTGACATTTAATCCTAGTAAAACTTCCCTGTCTTAGGTCAGTTAGGAGCACCACTTTATTTTAAGAATGTGAAATGTCAGAATAATAGTAGAGAGAATGATTTATTTCAGCTTTTATTTATTTCATCACATTCCCAGTGGGTCAGAAGTTTACATACACTCAATTAGTATTTGGTAGCATTGACTTTAAATTTTGTTACTTGGGTCAAACGTTTCGGGTAGCCTTCCACAAGCTTCCCACAATAAGTTGGGTGAATTTTGGCCCATTCCTCCTGACAGAGCTTGTGTAACTGAGTCAGGTTTGTAGGCCTCCTTGCTCGCACATGCTTTTTCAGTTCTGCCCACAAATTGTCTATAGGATTGAGGTCAGGGATTTGTGATGGCCACTCCAATACCTTGGATTTGTTGTCCTTAAACCATTTTGTCACAACTTTGGAAGTATGCTTGGGGTCACTGTCCATTTGGAAGACCCATTTGCGACCAAACTTTAACTTCCTGACTGATGTCCTGAGATGTTGCTTCAATATATCCACATAAATTTCCCTCCCTCATGATGCCATCTATTTTGAGAAGTGCACCAGTCCCTCCTGCAGCAAAGCACACCCACAACATTATGCTGCCACCCCCATGCTTTATGGTTGGGATGGTGTTCTTGGGCTTGCAAGCCTCCCCCTTTTTCCTCCAAACATAACAATGGTCATTATGGCCAAACAGTTCTATTTTTGTTTCATCAGACCAGAGGACATTTCTCCAAGAACTATCATCGTTGTCCCAATGTGCAGTTGCAAACCGTATGTCTTTTTTGGGTGGTTTTGGAACAGTGGTTTCTTCCTTGCTGATCGGCCTTTCAAGTTGTGTCGATATAGGACTCATTTTACTGTGGATATAGATACTTTTGTACCTGTTTCCTCCAGCATCTTCACAAGGTCCTTTGCTGTTGTTCTGGAATTGATTTGCACTTTTCACACCAAAGTACGTTCATCTCTAGGAGACAGAATGCGTCTCCTTCCTGAGCGGTATGATGGCTGCGTGGTCCCATGGTGTTTATACTTGCATACTATTTTTTGTACAGATAAACGTGGTACCTTCAGGCATTTGGAAATTGCTCCCAAGGATGAACCAGACTTGTGGAGGTCTACAATTTTTTTATGAGGTCTTGGCTGATTTTTTTTGATTTTCCCATGATGTCAAGCAAAGAGGCACTGAGTTTGAAGGTAGGCCTTGAAATACATCCACAGGTACATTGACTCAAATTATGTCAATTAGCCCATCAGAAGCTTCTAAAGCCATGACATAATTTTCTGGAATTTTCCAAGCTGTTTAAAGGCACAGTCAACTTAGTGTATGTGAACTTCTGACCCACTGGAATTGTGATACAATTAATTCTAAGTGAAATAACTTGTCTGTAAACAATTGTTGGAAAAATTACTTGTGTCATCCACAAGTAGATGTCCTAACTGACTTGCCAAAACTATAGTTTGTTAACAAGAAATTTGTGGAGTGGTTGAAAAATAAGTTTTAATGTCTCCAACCTATTTGTATGTGAACTTCCTACTTCAACTGTATATTTGTGATAATACTGTATCTCTCTAGGAGCTGATCCATTGTCCGTATTGTAGAATAATATGTTACGGTAAGATATATAAATGGTGAAAGTTGATCCGAGAGCAAAGCTGCCTTTTGATTCTATCCGTATTGACACACTTATCGAATTTTCTTTCTGAGTGGTGTTTTTGGTAAAAACGTTACATCTTCGACTGTTGTAGGAAAGATGCAACATTAAAACACTCGTACTCCTAAGTTCCATTGCTATCGGAAAACGTTGCCCTGTTTGAGTCCGAATTGAAGTCCAAGGAAATGTATAACCCAAAGTGGGAAAACAACAACACAATCCCAGGTATAAAGTCAACAATAACAGAAATTCAAAATGTCCAATGGAAACAGAGGGCTCTGAACTGTTCAATGTCTCTTTTTCCACCAAAGCAGTGTGGAATATGTGTGAAAAGAGGCCTGAAATCCTCATTTGTAGCAAACAAAAAAAGACCTGCAACCTAATTAAAATTGGCATATGTGGGTTGGACACCTGTGTGTTGGACACGCCTCCAACCACACCCATACCTACAAACTTAAAATGCCTACTGCTTTAAACTAACGTATCATCACAATACAGTGCAGGGATTTGATTCATTATTTAGACATCATATAGTAGAATTATCTGCACACTATTGAGGAAGAGATGTCTTTCGAGACCCACGTGTAAGGTTCTGCTTTTCTTTGTCAACCTTGTGTTCTTTTCTTTGTGTTCGTGAACCCTGTCTTTCATTTTTGTTCAATGATTTCATCTGTGTTCGTTTCTCACCTGGTCTCATCAGCTCCCTATTTAGTTCAGCTCTTTCTGTTTGTATGGTTGTGAGGTATTGTTTGTTTTTGACTTCCTACGTGTGTTTGACCATTGCCTGCCTGTGACCACGATTCCTACTAAACATCTGCCGCGCCCTGCGCTGGAATCTACACCGAGAGCAAAGCTCGGAATACTCAAGGAGAAAAAAAAAGTCTGTAGTAATGTAAGTTCAAAGTATGCAGTAGACAAGACAGATTTGGGATATACCATAGTCTCGGCCAAATACACTCTTTAACAAATTATTTTCATAGTTTCCTCAATTTAGTTTAGGGGCAATGTGAAATTTTATTATCACTTTATGCTTTCATGGTATCACATTTTACAAGCATACAGGCATTCGGAATGTTGTGTTCATTTTTAATGATTAGCCTACTTCTGGAATGTTCAACATATTTTCTCATGGACAGGTTGTGTGAAATTTTGCCAAGTTCCACAGCAACATAGATACCACATTGTACTTCAAGAGGGAATTAGCAGAATGCCTACAAGAAATGAGTCGGAATGAGTTAAATTTAAATCAGGCAAGGTAATTTACATAATTAGTCAACTCTGTTTGGAGAGTGAGTCATTTAAATCTGTACCCTGTTGGAATACACATTCCATTATTATTTTAAAAGAGAGTTAAACCTCAAATATATATGCACAATGCGCTTCGCATAAATCTAATGAAAAGTCATTGTATTATCATCTAATACATATTACTGATAAACATGAATACATTATGTCCCTCAGCACTTCCTCTTAGCATATTATCTGAGCAATGGCTAAAACATGACGGATGAATGCAGAGATTTGTTTGGGTTGGGTGTAACGATCTTCGTTGGGAGAAAGAGAGGAGTACCAAAATGCAGCGTGGTACGTATCCATAATGTCTTTTAATGAGAATGAATACGACAAAATACAAAACTAACAAAGTGAAACAAAATGAAAACCGAAACAGTCCCGAATGGTGAAAACACTGAAACAGAAAATAACCACCCACGAAACCCAGGTGAAAAAAGGCTACCTAAGTATGATTTTCAATCAGAGATAACTCACGACACCTGCCTCTGATTGAGAATCATACCAGGCCAAACGAAAAAACCAACATAGAAAAACGAACATAGATAACCCACCCAACTCCCGCCCTGACCACACTAAAACAAAGAAATAACAAAAGAACTAGGGTCAGAACGTGACATTGCGTTGGACACCTGATAGAATCATGATCCTTCGTCAATGTAAAAACATGTGCAGCGTTCCAAGGATGTATTCAAGATGCTAAAAAAAAAAGATTATTGGAGAGGAAAATAAAACTGTACATTCTGCAAAAATGTCCAACACTTGCTTGTTTATTTCTTTGTCTAGTAAGAGTGGTGTGTGTCTCTGCAATCACCATTTCAATCAATTTTACACGCTATTCATTAAACAAACACTCATATTGATAATTGTACAACAATTTGAAACAGTGACAAACATAATAACAATGTTTCACATTAGAAAAAAGTAATATAAAGCATATTCACAACACGCAACATCAAAGTAAAGCATCTTGAGGAATAATCAGCCTCAGATTGGAGTTAGTTAACCACTCTCTGGAGACATCAGCAATAATTATTTTTAGTCGGTTTCCAATTAACTGTTGGCTGATTACATGTTTAAATATTTTATATTCTTCCTTATCTATGTGCCTATGCATGCCTCTTTTTCTAGACTTCACTGTTTATTTTCCATTACTTTTGCCAGTTTATCCTGTCAAATAAGTTCCATTCTCTTTAATGATTGCGAGCAAACCTATTTGATTTTGTAATGCTTGTAAAGTCGGTTTTTGTAATGTAGGGACATAGTTAAAGTGTTGAACAAGAGAATGCAGTCACATCCTGAAGAAGTGGATGCGCAAAAAAAGCAATGAAAAACGAGAGAGGAAAGAGAAGATCAATGGCTACTCCTTTCGGAAACGGCAACTTTTCAAAGCCCTCACCCTGTTTTGATGAGAGCTGTGTAATGGTATTGTGCACTGCACTGTCCATGTCTGCTCACCTTTGATATGAGGCTTAGATACTGTTATCGCTTAATCTCTTGGACACTTAATTGACAGAAAAATGCCTCTGTTTTTGGCTTACAGTGTGTTGTTTTCTGCTTTGGTCGTTTTTTTATATTCCACATATCCGGGATAAAGCCCTATACTCTTTCTTGTGGAGTACATTACAAGGTGTGATTATATTTACCTTATCTAAACCTATTACCTACAGTAGGTCATAGAATAAACAACACATTTGTGTATATTTCTGTCTGATTGTACTTGATTGTCACGTTCTGACCTTAGTTCTTTGGTATTTTCTTTGTTTTAGTATGGTCAGGGTGTGAGTTGGGTGGGTTATCTATGTTTTGTGTTTCTATGTTGTGTTTTTCGTTTGGCCTGATATGGTTCTCAATCAGAGGCAGGTGTTAGTCATTGTCTCTGATTGGGAACCATATTTAGGTAGCCTGTTTTCTGTTGTGTTTTGTGGGTGGTTGTCTTCCGTGTCTGTGTGTTCCACACGGAACTGTTTCGGGTTTCGTTTGTTCAATTTATTGTTTTGTATTTCAGTGTTCAGTTTGTTCTATTAAAGTTTCATCATGAACACTTACCACGCTGCGCTTTGGTCCTCCTCTCTTTCTCCCAACGAAGAGCGTTACATTGATTATCAAATCAAGACGACACATGCCAGAAGTGATGGCTGAGAGGAGAATTGTAGCTTTCCCGAGCTCCCTGCCATCCAGGACCTATACAGTGCATTCGTAAATTATTCAGGCCCCTTGACTTTTTCCACATTTTGTTACGTTGCAGCCTTATTCTAAAATTGATTACATTGTTTTTCCCCCATATCAATCTACACGCAATACCCCATAATGACAAAGCAAAAACAGGTTTTAATCAAATTTATACAAAATAAAAAGCTGAAATAACACATTTACGTGAGTATTCAGACCCTTTACTCAGTACTTTGATGAAGCACCTTTGGCAGCGATTACAGCCTCAAGTCTTTTTGGGTATGACAATACAAGCTTGGCACACCTGTATTTGGGAGGTTTCTACCATTCTTCTCTGAAGATCCTCTCAAGCTCTGTCAGGTTGGATGGGGAGCGTAGCTGCACAGCTATTTTCAGATCTCTCCAGAGATGTTGAATCGGGCTCAAATCCAGACTCTGCCACTCAAGGACATTCAGAGACTTGTCCCGAATCCACTCCTGCCTTGTCTTGGCTATGTGCCAAGGGGAACCTTCGCCCGAGTCTGAGGTCCTGAGCGCTCTGGAGCAGCTTTTCATCAAGGACCTCTCTGTACTTTGCTCCGTTCATCTTTCCCTCAGTTCTGATTAGTATCCCAGTCCCTGCCAATGAAAAACATCTCCACAGCATGATGCTGCCACCACCATAATTCACCGTAGGGATAGTGCCAGATTACCTCCAGACCTGACACTTGGCATTCAGCTCAAAGAGTTCAATCTTGGATTCATCAGACCAGAGAATCTTGTTTCTCATGGTCTGAGAGTCCTTTAGGTGCCTTTTGGCAAACTCCAAGCATGCTGTCATGTGCCTTTTACTGAGGAGTGGCTTCCGTCTGGCCACTCTACTATAAAGGCCTGATTGGTGGATTACTGCAGAGATGGTTCCCCTTCTGGAAGGTTCTCCCATCTCCTCAGAGGAACTCTAGAGCTCTGTCAGAGTGAACATCGGGTTCTTGGTCAACTCCCTGACCAAGGCCCTTCTCCACCGACTGCTCAGTTTGGCCGGGCAGCCAGCTCTAGGAAGAGTCTTGGTAGTTCCAAACTTGTTCCATTTAAGAATGATGGAGGCCACTGTATTTTTGGGGACTTTTAATGCTGCAGAATTGTTTTGGTACCCTTCCCCTCAATGTCAAGTCTCATAGCAAAAGGTCTGAATACTTATGTAAATAAGGTATTTTTATTACATTTGCAAACATTTCTAACAATCTGTTTTTGCTTTGTTATTATGGGGTATTGTGTGTAGATTGATGAGGGGGAAAAAAACATTTAATCCATTTTAGAATATGGCTTTAATGTAACAAAATATGAAAAAGTCAAGGCGTCTGAATACTTTCAGACTGCACTGTATACCAGGCGGTGTCAGAGGAAGTCCCCCCAAAAATTAAAAGACTCCAGTCACCCAAGCCATAGACTATTCTCTCTGCTACAGCAAGGCAAGATTTACCAGTACACCAAGTCTGGAACCAACAGGACCATGAACAGTTTCTACCTTCAAGCCATAATACTGGTAAACAAGGCTCCTAAATAGCTAATCAAATGGCTACCCAGACTACCTGCATTGACCCTTTTTTTAACTAACTGTCTTGCACTGACTCCGAAGACGTGGATGTCGATTAAGGCAGCCCCCCGCACCTCTCTGATTCAGAGGGGCTGGATTAAATGCGGAAGACACATTTCAGTTGAAGGCACTCAGTTGTACAACTGACTAGGTATCCCCCTTTCCCATTTCCTTTCCATTTCCCACTCACACATACTTACACTGACACCCCAACACACACACGCACACTACCAACGATCATCAAAATTGTTAAAAGGTCTTAAAAACTATTATAATACATAAAACAGTGGATGAAGATACTCCAAACTTTTATACAATGTATTCTGTTAAGCCCATTTCAGCCATTAATGGGGTGTGTTTGACAGGTCATTACAAACATTTCCAGGGACGTAACGTTCACGGGAAAAAACGACAGGCACACGCAATGAAAGAGTATGCGTATGAAAGAGTCGCAGGAATAAAATGAACGCAACTCAGTCTATTACCTATCCTGTTGTCTAGTCACGTTTTCCCCTACCTATATGTATATAGCTACAGTGGGGCAAAAAAGTATTTAGTCAGCCACCAATTGTGCAAGTTCTCCCACTTAAAAAGATGAGAGACGCCTGTAATTTTCATCATAGGTACACTTCAACTATGACAGACAAAATGAGAAAAAAAATCCAGAAAATCACATTGTAGGATTTTTAATGAATTTATTTGCAAATTATGGTGGAAAATAAGTATTTGGTCAATAACAAAAGTTTATCTCAATACTTTGTTATATACCCTTTGTTGGCAATGACAGAGGTCAAACGTTTTCTGCAAGTCTTCACAAGGTTTTCACACACTGTTGCTGGTATTTTGGCCCATTCCTCCATGCAGATCTCCTCTAGAGCAGTGATGTTTTGGGGCTGTTGCTGGGCAACACGGACTTTCAACTCCCTCCAAAGATTTTCTATGGGGTTCTGCCCAAAAAAGCATTTCACTGTTAGTCTACACCTGTTGTTTAAGAAGCAAGTCACAAATGTTATTTGATATTAAAGGTGAGCAGTATACAAATCTCCACCGATGAATTCAGTTCAATTGCATGTCATTGTTTTCTGCAGTGAATTTCCCTGATGAAGTTTTCGTCATTTCCTATTCAATGCTTTACCTGGGGTTTGGTTTTGTAAAAATGATCCATAGGGTTCTAAAATTCCAGTTACTTCCCAAAATTACCTGGTTTTACAGAAATCCCAGGGAATATCCAGGGAATCCAGGAATTTTCCAACCGGGATTTCTAGAAAACGTGCACAGTTGAAGTCGGAAGTTTACATACACCTTAGCCAAATACATTTAAACTCAGCTTTTCACAATTCTTGACATTTAATCCTAGTAAAGATTCCCTGTCTTAGGTCAGTTAGGATCACCACTTTATTTGAAGAATGTGAAATGTCAGAATAATAAAAATTCCCTTTCTTAGGTCAGTTAGGAGCACCACTTTTTTTTAAGAATGTGAAGAATAATAGTAGATGTCAGAATAATAGTAGAGAGATTGTTTTATTTAAGCTTTTTTTCATTCATCACATTCCCCGTGGGTCAGAAGTTTACATGCACTCAATTAGTATTTGGTAGCATTGCCTTTAAATTGTTTAACTTGTGTCAAACGTTTCGGGTAGCCTTCCACCAGCTTCCCACAATAAGTTGGGTGAATTTTGGCCCATTCCTCCTGACACAGCTGGTGTAGCTGAGTCAGGTTTGTAGGCCTCCTTGCTCGCACATGCTTTTTCAGTTC